>NC_084823.1:30093577-30460319 GCF_958449725.1 Rosa rugosa
AGAAAGCAATTGGCATATTGTATAGAAACATAACAATAAAGTGGAATTAGTTATTTGACAATACCACAAATTGGCAAAAGCTGCAGATTATATGATTTTCTAATTAATTTCACTATTTCTATGTATGACCCATCATTAGGCACTTCTTTTGTAGAAGGAAAATAAAAGGAAACATGAAAATCCATCACTACTGGGCAATTGGTATCTCATCCCGGCAGTCCCATTGAGCTCAGAGACTGAATGATTAGAAGGGTAACTAATATTAGTTGTACGTAGATAGCTAGAAGAAGTTGAAGTTGTTGAATCTCAAGCTTCCATAAGTGGTGGCACTTGCATAAACAGTGAGGAGCTCATTTTGGGGAGACCAGAAATCAGCTTTCAATCCACCTCTCCTGATTGCTTTCAACAATCTGTTCTTATGTGCATATCCTGTTACAACCACCTTCTGACTGTGTGCATCTACTTCCACCTTTTCTATTCCTGTAAATTGTAACTACCATTTATGGATTATTAATGACTAATGATGATGATTGATATATGGGATATGTAGAATAACTGCAATGCAAACCCAAATTTAATAAAGAGAGGGACCTTTCAGTTTTGACAGGCATTTCCTGAGTCTCTTCTCATGTATGCCAACCATCTCCACCTTCAATTCCACTGTCTGCGAGCAAATTAAACAACAGTTAGTGAAAGGAGAACTGAATCAAGCCTTAGGGTTAGTCCAAGCATGAGTTGATGACTCGGAATACAGGAATTGATTTAAGTAAAGGGATTGATCTCTTCCAATGTAGCAAGAAAAGTAACTGAAATGAACAAACTAGCTAGAGCAACCACATTAGTACTAGTTAGCTGTTGCATGAAAGGCACTTGAAAGAACACATAAATTGCTCTCAACCGATATAATAGAGATTCCGAATCTCTTCGATACATGCAATTTGTAGATTTACCTCCATTAAGAGAATTCTGTAGAATCTGGACTGCAAGAAATGATGAACTGATGAAGTTTGCAGAGAAGGGTAAGGGCATGAAGGGAGCAAAGACAAAGGTGTTCAGAATGAAAGAAACAAGTAGTGCGAAGGTAGGGAATGATTTAAAGTTAATGAATAAATCAGATAGGGAATGTAAGGCATATATATAACAGAGGGGACATGAAAAAGAGATGGAATAAACCCTACTAAAGTAGATGGAGAGTAGTCTTGGTTTTTGGGAATGCTACGACAACTACACCAAATCATCTGCTTCGCTTTGCTTTGCTTTGCTTTGCTTTGCTTTGCTTTTTCAAAGATGAACAAATTGCAAGACATCGACCTAAAATGAACCCAATAACAAGAAAACGGTTAAGAGTAAGCTAGACTTGCATAGGTAGCTCAAGGTTCTAGGCTTCCCTCTGAGCAAAGCAAAGCAATGTGAGAGTATCAAGGATCTGAAATGATTGGGTTTGACGGTCCAACATAGCTTTTTCCCTCTCAAGGAAGGAAGGATCTTTATTTGGGATTGGGACTTGGGCTCAGTCAAAGTGATTCATTCTCCCTCCCTCGAGATTCTTGTAAATTAGTAATGCATATATGTACTTGCATCGTCCATTGCAAATTGCAAAAAGAAGGGAAAAGAGAATAAAAACTCCAAGGGAAAAACTAGCTAGCAAGTTTGGTATATATATATTTGGGTTCTTCCTTCTCCTTAATTATGGCCAACTGACTGGACTTGGAATCTTAAATCAAATATATGTGAAAAGGAGAAAGAACAACAATTTGAAATATATTGGTAAACAACAGGATCAAGCATCAACGGGGTGGTGGCGCAGTTGGCTAGCGCGTAGGTCTCATAGCTTAAAACAGTGAGTTATCCTGAGGTCGAGAGTTCGAGCCTCTCTCACCCCAATTATTTTTTACCAATTTTTTTTCTTTTCCAGAATAATTACATTACACCATTATTCTCAGTCTCTAATAGGTATTATCCTGCAAAGAGTGGCGTTTGGTCGACTATCGGCAAAATGAAAGAGTAATTTGTTGTCGTCTGAGACGGTACGGTGGTTTGGGAAAGACACAGAGAATATCAAAATGTTTGCATCGAAAGCCTTTTATGATATTCTTATCTCATAATGTTCATTTTTACTTATTATATTGATTCGATCATTATGTACTCGTTGTGATAAGCGTTCATAGACCACTCTAATTGCAACATTATATGCAATTCATCGCTAACTTTAGTGGGGAGGTCCAAATAGTTTGCTTTTATCATCTCCTTTCTAATGGAATTTGGTTTATTAGTGAAATTTATTTTCATAAAAATCTAAAATTTAGGGTTGAAACGTTGAGATCAAGAAAACATGTTAAAAAAATTCTTTTTTTTTTTCAGTGAACATGATAAACAATTCAACTTTAAGTCTGGCATGTGCTCTTATGAGTCGTATCATGTTCCGTTCTTACTAATGTTTAGGATTTTTTTTTTATATTTCTTTTTTGGGCTAACCTTCATTACTTTAGATAAGTGGTGGTCCGAAGCTCTTGCGGGTCAACCCGGCCGAGCCCAAACCAAAAACTGTGCCTTTTTACTACCCCCGAAATTCCCCAACCTCTTCTTCTCCAACCTCAGCAGTCTCTTCTCCTCCAACCTCAGCAGTCTCTTCTCCTTCAGCTCTCCCAACTATTAATATTCCCCCCAAAAAAATTGTTTCTTCTTCTACTATCGTTCAATTGGCTCCCAGGTAAGTTCTAAGCATTGATTTCTGATTCTCAGTTTCTCTTTCATCATTCAGGGTTTATTCTTATTCCTATTTCCTTCAACTCTTCTATGTCAAAAAGACTTGCCATGGTATTGTTTCTCATAAATTTACTCTCTTGGTGATGATACATACTTCAAATTTGTTGTTCACTGGTTGCATCTTTTGTTCTTGTACAAGAGTGTTCCTGCATGCATTCTTGGCTCATGTTCCTATGCTTCACCCCAAGTGGACTTGCCCTCATTTTGATTGGATTCACTACATTGGAAATGATACCCAAATTCAGATTTACATATTGAAAGAATGAAAATTGTTGCTAGCTAGAAATTTCATTTTGAATGTATATTTCTGTTGAGACCTGATCTGTAATCATTCATCTTGGCATGACTTAATATTGAGTATCGATCAATCTTCTGGCATTGTCTAATTTAGTGTGTAATTTTTCAGATAAGTATGTGGATTATATTCATGGTAAACCCATTAATAGCAATCTTCATCCTAGTATGATATTTGAATCAGTAGTTCTTAAATGTTGGTGGATTTACATTTCTAGGTGAGTCTCAGTACTGTTGTTATTGTAGAAGAATAAGCTACAAGCATGGACTTGCAGCAAAAAGATGACCCTCCTAAACCTTCAGTGAAAGCAGCGACTGTGTATCAGCATTTTCTGCTGAATTTCATCATGGAAAATTACTTGGGTCCTGATATCAAGTTTGATAAGCTGAGATACTCGGCATTTCAAAGATTAGCTGAAGGTTCACCTCCGTATGAGTTGAGTGATTTGGGTGCTTCATATGTTAGCGTGTCTCTTTTGGAGAGTTTATATTACTATATCCTGAGAAATGCTCACCCTAGCTTGGTTCTCAGACCAAATATGTTGCATAAGTATTTAAAGGGCAGCCTACCTTTGTCAAGTTCAGGGGTGAGAAAAGACAGTCGGCAGTTCCCAGATATTTTCCCTTTGAATCTTCATCAACAGATATGGTATCCGGAAAGCTTCAGAATTGTTAAGGGGATTGTAATTATTGATGACCCTGTTACCTCATATATGAAAGAAGATGATCTGGAAAAGTTCAAATCTTTATCTGGTATGAATAACCTGAAAATTGATATGGATGAATCCAGCAAATATCAACAGGAGTACCAGAATGGTGGGAAAAGTGAGCACAATTTCTGCAAGGACAGTAATGAGGCAGGATATATTTCCAATGGAAATGGTAATTCATCTGATAGATTCCAACAAAAGTATAAAAGGAGGTGCCTCTCTCATCCTCCATCAGTTCCGGCATTTTCCCCTGTTGTTACTTCATCAGAAGGCACAAAACATTGTGGAAAAGATGAACCTACATGGAATACCTGCAAACCAGAAGGACCTGTGCTCATCCCCCTTCTGTCTCTTCCTAAAATGGAAGCATGTGTTTCAGATCCTTCTATTGTTTTGTCTGGGACGGTCAAGAGAGGGGTTGTTGGACCACCAATTGGTGCTGTGGACATTGGCGTTAGCAAGGTTGCATATTATTTCCGGGTGTCTCTACCAGGAATCAGGAAGGATTTTTGTATGTTTCTCACACTTGCTCATTTCTATGAAATTTTATGGTGCTAATATTAAAATCGTTTTAGTTGGGTGTTCCCCCGGTGTTTTTTAAATTTGCCACACCTCCTCTACCTTCAATGAGGAAATTGATATTTAGTGCCTTGGGTAGACACAGTTAAGCTGCAGATATTTTGAACAAGCATGCATATTCTAGGTAACATTTGACCATACTTCTCAGAAGGTAAACACGAAAGGAAAAAGAAAGAAAAAAAAGAATGCTTTATCCATTATGGGTCTAGTCACTCTAGTGATTATTGGGGAATGAGCTTGTAACTTGCCTGAGTTAGACATAAGAGTGCCACTCACTTCTACATGCTAGGCACAAATGATATCTTATGTGTTCTTACTTTTTGATGCTCTCTTGACGAAATGCTTGGCCTCGTATTTTACACATTTAAATTGATACCTTTTGTGTGGCAACAGGTCAATTTAGTTGTGAGATTGAATCCAATGGGAAGGTTCATCTACAAGGCTTCACCAGTGGTGGAAACCCCATAAAGAAACGCTCACGTGTCTTCCAAATGAAATTGCAGCAACTGTGCCCTCCTGGACCATTCACACTCTCCTTCAGTCTTCCGGGACCTGTTGATCCAAGGCTCTTTGCACCTAACTTCGGATCGGATGGCATCTTTGAAGGAGTAATTCTAAAAGAGGAGTGATATCTGATGCTCAGTTTCATTCTTGATGTAGCAAGAGTTGACAAAATGGTAGCCTAGTAGGATCTTCTGACTAGCCTAATCTTTCAAATCATTGTCTGCTAGCATGTAAATGGTGTAGAAAATTATTAGTTGCTTATAATGAAGTTAGTATGCTAGACATTTACTGCAAAAATGCATGCTGCGTTCTCTTCCTTACTCGCATCTACACATGCATGCATCCAGATGCATCAACTTCAAGCATCCTATATTCGTATCTTATAAGTGAGGAAGAAATCAGGTTAACTCGGATGTGCCAAAGGTTAAAAATATGGATGCACGAGCAATCTCAAAAATATCTTTAGCTGGCCAGTAATTCTTGCTGAGAATTCAAGCATTTTCAGTAATTCTTCTATTGGCTGTACGTAGCTTTATGGGTAGCTTCCTCAAGAGAATTCAATGCTGCTACTTCCTACAAGCATAATATGGCACTGCAGTCCTGCTAGGGCTGTCGAATACTCCCCTATGTTCTAAGGAGTGGCACAGATTGGCTTTGTTCGTATTTGATGTCAAAACGTGCACTGATCCAAGTCATCCCAACCATCTCAGTTTACCAAACCGTTAATCTACAACCATTCATTTGATACTAACGGCACCAAAGCACCTTCCTTCATTAGCAAGTCTACCACATGGAGAAACTTTAGATTGATTTGGTTTAATTACTCACAACAAACCGTTGTTCACAAACAGGACTAGAGAATCAAGTCATTAACAAGCAAGATTCACTCCCAAACCTAGTCAGCTAGACTCAGTTGAAAAAGAAATGAACAATGTCCTAAATCAAACCTTACACGCAAAATCATTCTCCATATCAAAGTCCACTAATGTTATCCCATACCCTCGATCAAATCTTTACCCCTACCATTTACAGGAGATAGAGAACAAACTCTAATGGTTCCAATATATATATATATAGAGAGAACAAACATAGAAGTATTTAAAATTGCTTCTCTAGCCATGTAACATGTTTTTCCTGATCATGCATTTTGTTCATTCCCATTCTCGTTCTCATTCTCTTCTAGTGATCTTCCCATAGTTTCGGGTGTGAAGAGATACGTTACCACCAATCCCAGAATACAAACTACACCTAAACCAATCAACGACCTCTTGATCTCTTTCGTCTTTTTATCCTCCTCATTTTGACCATGTGCAACCCATAGAAATCCAATTGATCCGATCAAGGCGCCAACCTTCCCCGAAGCCCCGGAAATCCCATGACAAGTTGACCTAAACCTCGCCGGGAAAAGCTCAGCAGGCACTATAAAAGTGGTAGTATTTGGTCCAAAATTTGCAAAGAAGAAAGTGAGGCCATAGAGGACCATGAAACCTTTATCTGTATTTTTTGCCCAGTGAGTTTTGTAGGGTATCCCAATCGAGAAATAAACAAGTGCCATGACGAAAAACCCCATCATTTGAATTTTTCGCCTTCCAATTCGATCAATGAAGAAGACACTGAACCAATATCCTGGAATTGTTGAGCATATTGTCACAATTGCTTGCAACTCAGCAACATGCAAAGCATCTTGGTAGAGATTGACCTTTTTTGGGTATTTTGGGTCGATATATCTTCTATATATTTGAGACTGGAATAGGTTGCTGCTGTAGAAGACAACGTCAACAAGAAACCAGTTGGCAGCACAGGAGAAGAGATCGCGGCCATGGAGACGTAAAAATTCCTTGGAGAAGAAGGGATATGATGATGCAGGGTTTTGCCCTACTGATAGTAAATCTGGTTCATCTTCTGCAATTTGACTCAAGGAAACAGCCAACACTTTCTCCATATCCTTGGCTGCTTGCACCACATTTAGCTCAACCAGTGCTGTATACCTGAAAGGAATTAAAAATTTGGTCACATCCATTCAGCGAAAATGCTAATTTCAATTCAATTCTTCACAAAATGATATGTTTATGTTTATCGCTACAAATGAATGATTTTTTTTTTTTTTTTTTTGGCATTGAACAAAGCAAAGAAACAACCGAACAAAAACGAAAACAAGCAAAGAAAGCTAAAAAACACAGAAAACTAAAACTCCAGCAGAGACTTCAAGGGGGAGGACCCGCTGCATCAAAGAGGAGAATTCGCATTAGGGAGGGGGGAGGATTGGACACCCAGTCATCCGTGCACACCCTGCGAGATGCCAAAGCCGCAATAGAGTCCGCAGCACAATTAGCATGTCTACTGGTCCAAAGCCAGTTAACGCGATCGAAGAGGCCCGCCATAGCTCGAATCCGAGAGACGATTTGAGTTGCAGACCAATCAATCGAAGATAGAGGATTTAACAAATGTGAAATCAAAACCAAGGAGTCTGATTCCAACTGAAAAGAAGAAAGGGAGAGGGATGAGGCAAGAGAGAGACCAAGGACAATAGCCATGGCTTCTGCTGCCAGAGAGGACATCGCATGTGATGATTTGGCTAACCCCCCAAGAACAACACCCTTAGAATCACGAATCAGGGTACCCAGGCCACAATATAAGGAATCCGCATTCCAAGCCGCATCAGTGTTTATCTTGAACATACCAACAGGAGGGAGTTTCCAAATTGCCGAAACAGATGATTCAGAGAAGGAGGATCTCACATCTCCACGATTAGAGAGGCATTTGGGGATCGATAGAAATTCCATGGAAGCAGAGAAAGCTCGAGAAGCAGTAAGAATAGAATCCGGAGTATCATGGTTGAAAACACAATTGCACCTATGTTTCCAAATGGACCACAGTAAGAACAACACATGAGTTTGGGAAACCTGATCAGGCAGAGATGATGACGAATCCGGGGAGAAGATCGCGGAAATCCAAATATCAAGAGATGTCACGGCTTGGGGGTCAATCCTGTAAGAGAGGGGATGGCAGAACCACGTTCTTCTTGCCCAAGGGCATAATAAAAGAACATGTTCAATTGTTTCAGGATGAGCCTCACAGAAGGTACAGAGTGGGGAAGATGCAAGGTGCCTTTGATATCTGTTGTGGTTTGTTGCTAAAGCACCAGAAAGAGCTCGCCATAGGAAGTGTTTGATTCTTGGCGTAACCTTAAGATTCCAGAGCCAATTCCAAGTGCTTGAGGGGATTGAGTGCGACCTGTGAGGATGAACAACAAGTGGGGGCATGGAGTCTTTGATTTTTGCTTCATAACCCGTCCTAACGAAGTAAATGCCCGTTGAGGTTGCCGGCCAAAGAATAGAGTCTTCATCTTCCGGATTTCCGAAAGGGGTAGCTTTAATAGCTCTGATAGCATCCACTGAGAGGAAAGGAGAGACCGCATCCAGATTCCATGTGTGATTCAGAGAGTCGACAAAAAAACTTACCGGGGTTTCCGGGGTGTTGAGAGGCATAAAATCTTTCAAATTGCAATACGGTAGTCGGGGGATCCAATTGTCTCTCCAGAAATCAATAGAAAGACCAGATCCAACCTGCCAAATACAACCATCCGAGAGAATGTGCCTGGCATCCAAAATGCTGGCCCAAGCCCAAGATGGTGAGGATCCCCGAGTTGCTTCAAAGAAGGTGCAGGAGGGGAAGTAACGACTCTTCAGTACACGGACCCAGAGTGCATTGGGATTGGCAAGGATTCTCCAACCCTGTTTGGCAAGAAGGGCATAATTGAAAGATTCAATACTACGAAAACCCATACCTCCACAAGATTTAGGCAAGCCAAGAGATGACCAATTTTTCCAGTGTATACCCGTAGTGGTGTCATTTCCCCACCAGAAATTTGCAAGCGCAGAGTTGATTTGGTTGCAAAGAGAAGAAGGGAACTTGAAGACCGACATTGGGTAGGCAGGGATTGCCATTGCCACGGATTTGATCATGATTTCTTTTCCAGCTTGGGATAAAGTGGAAGTATTCCACCCAGAAATTTTATTTTCGATGTGCTCTTTAACATAAGCCAAAGCCGAAACTTTTGATCGGCCCCAGATGGTCGGCAGACCAAGATAAAAGCCCGGATTCAAAACTGGTTGCATACCCAACACCATGCTGATGAGATTAACAATTTCTGGAGGGGTGTTGGGGCTAAAGAAGAGAGAAGATTTGTGGAGATTGATGGATTGACCAGAGGCACTGCAATAGTGATGCAGAGTATCGGAAAGTACTTCGCAATTGTACAGTGTATCTTTGAGGAAAAAGATGGAATCATCTGCAAAGAAAAGATGACTAACCGTTGGACCATTCGAGCTCAATTTAATAGCATCCAATAAGTTAGTGTCACATATCTTCCGGATCATGGTGGATAAAACATCATTGATGAAAAGGAAGAGGAAAGGGGAGAGAGGATCTCCCTGCCTGAGACCACGGGTTGGTTTGAATTTGCGACCAGGAGCTCCGTTGACAATAATAGCCATTGAGACAGAGGTAACACAAGACATTACCAATCTCACCCAAGTTTGGTGGAATCCCATCTTCAGAAGAACCAGCTCCAAAAACTTCCAGTCCACACGATCATAGGCCTTGTTCATGTCCAGTTTAATTGCAAATTCCCCAACTGAACCAGACTTGAGTAACTTGAGGTGGTGAAACATTTCATGGGCCACCAAAATGTTGTCCTGAATCTGTCTACCAGAGACAAAAGCAGACTGATTCTCAGAAATTAGGGATGGCATAAAAGGCCGTAATCTGGTGGAAATGATCTTCGTCAGAATCTTGTAAGCAAAGTTGCAGAGAGCAATAGGGCGAAAATGGGAAGCTTGCTGAGGGGTTTCCACCTTTGGAATCAAAGCAATGAAGGTAGCATTGAACTGATTCAAGACAGAGGCAGAAGCAAAGGAGTGAGACGTTGCTTCAAAAACAACTTTTTTGACAATTTCCCAATAAGATTGGTAGAAGGTGCCAGGAAAGCCATCGGGGCCCGGAGCTTTGAGTGCACCCATGTCAAAAACTGCATCCCTTACTTCTTCAATGGTAATTTCGGACAACAGAGCATTGTTCATATCGGAGGTTACCACCGGGTCAACAAAATCCAGAACAGTTTGCACGTGGTCAGTTGGAGAAGAAACATACATGTCACGAAAGAAGTTGTTGAGATGATCAACAATATCTCTCTCATTTGTTAACCAGTGGCCAAAATCGTTTTGGAGTCTCAGAATCTTATTTCTTCGACGACGCAGAATTGTTGCTTGGTGGAAGAAACGGGTGTTGAGGTCGCCATGGGCAAGCCACGAGACTCTTGATCTTTGTTTCCAATATAATTCCTCCAAGGCCCAATGGGAAGCAATTTCATCAGACACAGCAGTGATTTGCTGATGGGCATCAGGAAGATCAGAGTCCAAAAGAGATTGGATTCTACATTGGCCATCAGATGCAAATTTGCCAAAATTGGGAAAGGTATTTTTTGCCCAAGAGGATAGAGAAGTTTGGCACTCTTTGAGATTTAAAACCCAGTTTGTAGCCTGTGATGGGGAGGAAGAGTTCTGCCAGTTGGCTTGGACAATCTGAGTGCTAGTTGGATGTGTGGTCCACAAGTGTTCGAATCGGAAGATAGGCGGAGTCAGACGCTCTGTGGGCTTAGTGTCCAGCATAATTGGGCGATGATCAGAACCAAGTAAAGGAAGGTGAAAGACCTGGGAAGTCGGCTGATTTCCAAGCATTGTTGCCAAAGGCGCGGTCCAACCTCTGCTTGATAACCACCTTACCATGTTGGAAGCAGTACCAGGTGTAATCCGGCCCTTGAAAAAGAAGATCCGATAGGTGGGCATGGTTCAGGAAGTCTTTAAACAGATTAATCCTCCACCGAGGCTGAGGGAGGCCACCCCATTTTTCATGCAGCCACATGATTTCGTTAAAACCCCCCAAGCACAACCAAGGTAAAACATGAGGGGAGAAGACAGTGTACAAAGAACGCCAGAAGACCGATTTTTGATTAACATGGGGGTTCCCATACAACCAAGACACATTACAATGGAAATTTTCAGAAATAAAATACAGACTAGTATTAATATAATTAACCGTGCCGATAATACTGGAGACTTGGACAGAGTTGTCCCAAAAGAGAGCAAGACCACCACCCTCATTGTCAGTAGGATCAACGACAAAGTAATGGTCAAAACAAAGTTGACGCATCCAAAACTTGAGCACTGATTCTTGCTGACGAGTCTCCATAAGAAAAAGCATAGAGGGGCTATGACGTTTAACCAAACGTCGGAGAGACTTTCCAGTCAGGGCCGCCCCCAGTCCCTGACAATTCCACGATAATAGCCTCATGATGGGCCCGTGGCTGCATCAGGCCAGCCACCGGTGCCTTGATCCCCCGGAGGATCGGGGTCAGATTGAGGGTTAGAAGACATTGCAGCTTCAACAGAGAGAGTGGGAGTTGAAGAGACATGAATGGAATTGACCACCTCTTCCAAAGCAAGGACAGGTGGGGGAAGTATGTGTCCATCTTGCACATCGGCAGAAAGAATGCAAGTCTGGGCCAGAGATTGAATCAGAGGGGAGCTGAGAGGGACTCCATCAAGAGCAGAGCTAGTAGGTGGAGTGTTGTGATTGAGAGACTGATAGCTCGATAAGTTGAGATCCCATGGGAGTCCAGTAGAAAGAGAGTTTTCTGCAAGAATTTGCTGAACAGCAGAAACACCCTCAGCAGTAGCAAGGGCTTCCCTGAGAAGAGTGTCCCTCTGAACTGGGGGTAATGGTGACACAGGGGTTGTCTTCCGACGACTACCGCGACCACCTCCTCTAGCACCACGACCACGGGGCCTAGTCCTACTAGAGGAGTGGGATTTTCCCAGAGGAGTAGAGCCCGTAAGAGCCTGATTAGTGAAGTTACTATCCGAAGCAAGGGCAAGAGAGAGCTGCGGATCAAGGGAGGCAATAGATCTGATCCTTGGTTTCTTCGCTTTCCGATCAGATGAAGAAGGGGTGTCATCGGCAATGCGCTTTAGGCGTAACTGGTCCAAGAACTTAGCAACCCCTGAAATGGTATTATCCTCTGATGGTGATTCAGGAAAAGGGGTGGTGGTAGGTAGAGGCAGAGGAGCATGGTTTTGCACCGATTTCGGAGCCACCAAAGCTTCCAGAGAATCCTTTGCATAAGACTGGAAGTTTGGTGTGGGAGGTAGTTGAAAAGGTGGGTAAAGGGTATGAAGTGGGGTTTGGGTATGATTGAACGGATAAGGTTGTAGTGGTGTAGGGATCGGAACAAACTCACTGAGAGAGTTGTCAAAAAAGAACTGAGTGTGGCCCAAATTTATTTCCCCCGAAAGGCCCAAGGTTGGGTATAGAGATTGGTCTGACCCATTAGGCAAACACGGTTCTGCAAAATCAACAGTATTCACAACTAACTCCTCCGCCGGAAACAACTGTGCCTTTCCTTTATCCCGGGGACCGGAAGAGGAGGAGGCGACAAAGGTGGTTGGAGGCAAATCAGGTGTGGGGGCGTCCCTCACAAGTGAAGGGGACTTCTCAGATAAGACCAGAGTGGATCGGTACTGTGGTGGACCCCTGGAAAATGTCTGACTCGCAGCTTGAAGAAGGGGTTGGGTAGATGGGTTTGAGGCAGAATACTGTTGGCTATTTTGTCGAGATTGGAAGCATTGTCTCTGGAACCTATCCCAACCTCGCTCTCCATCAGGTTGGGGGCCCGAAGTAAGACGTCTAGCCGCAGGAGTAATCATCCAAACTCCTAGTCTCTCAGCTCTTGGGGACCGAGGTTGATTGCAAAAACGTTCACTGTGACTGAGGCGGCCACAGTTATAGCAGAAGAGAGAAATCCTCTCATATCTAAACTCCACCCACAATGGAGGGTTAGATCCGCACCTGATCCAGACACCCGGAACCAGTGGGTTTTGGGTATTGATGTTCACGCGGACTCGGACAAAACCCCTCCAACCATTGACCGTGTTGGAATTCTCCACCAAAAGAACGGTACCGGCAACAGCACCCAGCAGCTGAGCATTGGCATGAGTCATCTGACCTCGCGGGAGACCATGGGCTTGGATCCAGATAGCCAGCTGATGGACCGGAACATCCTCAAGTCTAGCATCAAGGGGCCAAATGTTGATGCAAATTGTATGTCCCATAACAGACCAGGGACCACGATTAAGGATTTGCTGTCCAGTTTCCCACTCCATTGGTGTAATGGTGAAGGTACGGTGGTCACGGATAGCCTCAATATGAACCTCGCCAAACTCAGACCAGGCTCGAGTGAGGATTCGGATCACAGCCGCAACATTGAGAAATTTGTCAGCAATAAGAAAGCCGAGAAGAGTAAGAGGTTGATTGAGGTCCAGAACCTAATCAGCAGGATTTGGATTGGCCAGGTTTGGATTATCTGGGTTTGGGTTTGGATTACCTGATCAGCAAATCCTGATGGGTAGAGAACATTAAGTGAAGTGAGAGGATAGAGGTCGAAGGATGATTATGCCTGGAGAAAGGATCTCCGAGCAGATTGTGCCGAAGTAAAGGCAATTGTGTACTTGGACTGAAGATTTAAAAGCTTTGGTTCATCTTGTAGGGGACAGATGGTAAGTGATGAATAAAAACTTGAAGTGATAGTCTGCAAACAGAGAATTTGCAGAGAAATTGAAGGCTAAATGGAGAAAAATCTGGGTATTGACATGACCTGAAAAACAGAGGGAAATAAAAGCAAGTGGCGGATCTCATAGCATTGAAGCCCGATTTCAGGATTGAAAGATCTCATGCATTGAGGCTGGGTGATAGGAGGAGATCTGGGTTACAGAATGAGATCTGGGGAAGATTCAGATAGGGGCGCAAAGGTATTATGGTGGAGAGAGAAAGCAGAAGATGAACTGGTTCGTAGGTGGTAGTAGTAGATCATAGAGGAGAAATGGCGGATTTGATTGATAGGACCGATAACAAACTCCGAGTTTTGCAATTAAGCTCGGTGGTCGGAAAGAAATATTCTGGGAAGTCCACTGTTACGTGGGGGATCTCTAAAACTTAGAGAGAGACGCTCTCAACCTTAGTGAGAGGAGCTTCTGATAAATTTCCATTAGTAACTCTCTTTTGTCATTTGAAATGAAACTAGAAGCCTAAGAGATGCATTTTTTACAAATGAATGAAATTTGGTACTTGGATATAGTAAACAAAATTCTTCACTACCATAACATTTACTATTACTAAATAAAATTTAGTAAGTGCTAGCTAGCAAGTTTAGATTCACCCTTTTGGGCGTGGCCTGTTTTGGCTTCTATAAGCGAGACTAATAAATGAAAGACTACGTACTTTGGTTTCTATCATTAATTTAGGGCATGTTTTACGAAATAGGAGAGTGAAGTGATTGGAGATATCAATGGGGAAGGAGTGTGAGTGAGAATTAGAATCGATCATTTCCATGGAAAGTTGTTTCCAATTTACAATTTATATGAAATCCAAATAGGAATAATAAAGCTGATGATAAGTTGATAACTAAGTTTTTTAGTGTCATTGTTTTCAACCTAGCTAGCTAGGGTCTCTCTCTCTCTCTCTCTCTCTCTCTCTCTCTCTCTCTCTCTCTCTCTCTCTCTCTCTCTCTCTCTCTCTCTCTCTCTCTCTCTCTCTCTCTCTCTCTCTCATATTTCAATTCCTTTTGGTGGCGTTGAATGGGCAAAGATCACTCACGTACTCTAACTTATGCCAAGGAAAGAAAATTAGTACAAAAACCGTGACCTCCATGCGACATTATGAATATCTTATGGGTCCCATATATCTTCTTCATTCTAGTGAAAGCAAAAACATCATGAGGTGAGGTGATAAGACAGATTATGATCCTTCACCTAATTGTCTCTCTATAAGAAAATCCAGCTGCATGTGTGCCCCAACATTTCCTTTCAGCTAATTAAAGATTCTATATCACCGGACTATTTACTTTCGAAAAAGAGAAAATCTCACAAATAGTAATTGATTTATCGGCCACTAATAACTTTCGTACCTCAAGTTCAAAAAATATCAGATTGATACCTGAACTTCTGACCCCGACCCAATATCAGTACCTGGGAACAGTAAAATCGTTAACGGGGTTAATTTTTGAAGGGTAAATCTGTCATTTCACTGTTCATCATCTCCAAAACTCTCCCCTCTCTCTGCAATACTAGATTTCTTCTTCTTCTTCTTCATACCTCATCACCACTATCAACCAACCTTTCACTTCTTCAATAGCCACTGTCCCATCCACCACCAACTCCTCTCACCTCTCACCTCTCCTTTGGTCGATTTGGGTTTGTGTGTGTGAGGTACGAAGAAGATAATGAAAAATCTGGGTTTGCAGAGAGAGAGGGGAGAGTTTTGGAGATGATGAACAGTGAAATGACAGATTTACCCTTCAAAAATTAACTCCGTTAACGATTTTACTGTTCCCAGATATTGATATTGGGTCAGGGTCAGAAGTTCATGTACCAATCTGATATTTTTTTAACTTGAGGTACGAAAGTTATTAGTGGCTTGAAGTTCAGGTACTGTTTGTGAGTTTTTCCCTTCAAAAAACGATGTAATGTATTTTACTCTTCAAATACCAGAATTTCTTGCTCATCCTATTATGAATAAAAAAGTTCACAGCTCGTTATAGCTACCTCAGACATCACATTGGACAATCCGAGACACACAGATGTTGACGAAATGACGAACTATATAAGTAATTCAATCGAGAAATATATAACAAATGGAAGAAAAAAGTTTAGTTTAGTAAATGACATAATTAAATACCTGGCAGTTTCAGGCATCATCATCCGCCAATAGTAAGTCATGGCAGCCGGAATTGCACCGAGCATGAGTATCAACCTCCACGCTATGTCAGCCTCGTCCGGCGTCGCTTTCTCCGGATCCGGCTTGCTCGCAAAGTTAAAGACGGCGCACACCACGGTGGTCACTATAGAGCTCGCCAGAATCCCAAACCCTTGCATGGAGAACACAGCCGCTATGAACGAGCCACGCGTCCTCTTGTTGGCAAACTCCGACATGATGGTCGCCGAGAGGGGGTCGTCTCCGCCGATGCCGACGCCGAGGAGGAACCGGAAGAAGACGAGGCTAACTAGGACGCAGGTGGGGGAGGTGCAGATGGAGAAGCCGCACCCTATGGAGCTCAGCACCATCATCATCAGCGAAAGCCCGTAGACACGTCTCCTACCGACTAGGTCCCCAAGCCTGCTGAAGAGCAGCTGCCCCAGGACGGTGCCGAGGAGAGGGAAGCCCACCAGCGCCGTAACGACTAGCGCCGGGATTACGAAGTTGTTGTCGTTGTTGTTGAATACTGTGTCGTTTGGTTGACGTTTGTTGTAGTATATGCGGCCGAGGAGTCTTATGATGGGAGGGATACAGAAGAGGTCTTAGGCGTCGGTGAAGAGGCCCATGCCGGCGATGATGATGGCCTTGAAGTGGTACCATTGCGTTTTCGCCGTGTCAAGTGCGGAAAGCACCTTTAGCGCCATTTTTTTTCACTAATGTCACTTTTGCTTGCTCTATGTTGCTAAATGCTCATACTTTTTTTGGTCTGAAAGTGGTTCTACTTATACTATCTAAATATAGGTATAGCCTATAGATACAGATAGATACAAATTAATTACAATGAATAGACTAATATCTATTCATGAGTTTGAGCCCTTGAGGAAGGTATCGAGTAGTTTCGCAGGGTAGGACATTGATGTAATCCGAGGTTTAATTAGACTAATATAGTATTCATACAAGTCAATGATTCTACGAATATGCGGTATCATTTGATTCACCCCACTCATTCTTAATCTACATCATATGACAATGTAATACTAGTCAAAATCGTGCAAGACTTTTCATATCGTTTTTTTAAGGAATTTTTTTTTGGGCTAAAGACTGTTTAGTCCCTGTATTTCCTGACATTCCAATTTAATCTGAAAAGTCCCTGAGGTCTCAATTTCAGTCTAATAGGTCATTTCCGCGGGAAATTAGGAATTGACTTTGGGTGAAATGTCCAATATACCCCTCAGTTATTTATTTTTTCTTTTTTTCCTTTTTAATTTCTTTTTTTCTTTTTTCTTTTTCCTTTTTAATTTCATTTTTCCTTTTTTTATTTTAATTTTTTTCCTTTTTCCATTTTAATTTCTTTTTTTTTTCTTTTTTCTTTTTCCTTTTTAATTTCTTTTTTTCATTTTTTTCTTTTTCCTTTTTAATTTCATTTTTCCTTTTTTTTCATTTTTCCTTTTTAATTTTTTTATTTTTCATTTTTTCCCTTTTTAATTTCTTTTTTTATTTTTCCTTTTTAATTTCTTTTTTTTCTTTTTCCTTTTTAATTTCTTTTTTTTCTTTTTCCTTTTTTTTTTCTTTTTTTCCTTTTTCCATTTTAATTTATTTTTTCCTTTTTTTTTTTTCCTTTTTAATTTTTTTTTTACTTTTTTTTTTTTTTTTTTCTTTTTCCTTTTTAATGACCATCATATTCTGCTGCATCAGTAGCGCCACGTCAGCGAACCAATCCAGATCGACCCGAAACCCCAATTCTTGTTCTCCACGCCAGCGGCCATTTTTCTTTTCCATCACTATTCTTCTTCTTCATTTCTGGTTTTTGTCAACTTGGCCATCAAAAACCACCATTTCAACCAAACCCAAAATCCAAATCACCATTTTGAGCAAGACCCAAAAACCTCAGAGTTTGAAAAAATGGTAGTTTTCAGTGAAAAGTTAAAAAATGATAATTTTCAGTGAAAAGTTTCCAAATTGAGGCTTGATGTGGAGAGAGAAAGTGGGATTTGAGTGGGAGAGAGAGAAGTAGGCTGTGAAAACAAGAGGGGAGTGGTTTAGCGGCGAATTTCCGAGCTGATTGGGAAACAAATGGGTTGTGGAGTTTTATCGGAATGGGATTGGTGGGTTGAGGAAGTAGAAAGTAGGCAAAACGAAAAAGAAAAAAGAACTTTAAAAGGAAAAAAAATTAAAAAGGAACAAGAAAAAAAGAAGAAATAGCAAAAAAGAAATTAAAAAGCAAAAAAGAAATGAAAAAGAAAAAAGAAAAAAGAAAAAAGAAAAAAGAAAAAAAAGAAATTAAAAAGGAAAAAAATTAAAAACAAAATTAAAAAGGAAAAATGAAAGAAAAGGAAAAAAGAAATTAAAAAGGAAAAAGAAAAAAATTAAAAAGAAATTAAAAAGGAAAAAGAAAAAAGAAAAAAGAAAATTAAAATGGAAAAAGGAAAAAAGAAAAAAAAGAAAATAAAAAGGAAAAAGAAAAAAAGGAAAAAAATAAATTAAAAAGGAAAAAAAAGAAAAAAGAAATAACTGAGGGGTATATTGGACATTTCACCCAAAGGCAATTCCTAATTTCCCACGGAAAGGACCTATTAGACGGAAATTGAGACCTCAGGGACTTTTCAGATTAAATTGGAATGTCAGGGACTGAAACGATGAGAGAGTTATAGTACAGGGACTAAACAGACTTTAACCCTTTTTTTTTTTACCCTATCGTAAGCTAGTCATGCACTTCAGTTACATTAGCGAGTTAGCAACACATTACTCAGTCAGTATTCGGACCAAGGTCCATGCCAAGAGAGTATTCCAGCAAAATCAGACTAATTCTCTGCCGTAAACGCACAAACTCAAAATACCCTCAAAACTACCGGTCACAAACTGATGGAGTTGGGACTCAAACACAAATACTAACAAACTAGAAGAGAGAAACCGCTACTAAGCTAATATTAACATCAATTATAAGAAGTGTACTATTTTGAGGACCCTTACTTCTTATAATTCCCCATGTGAGTAATCAACTTTCATAATTTGAACCGCTATTAAAACATAGAATAAAGACGATCTCAATATGTAATCAATTTGAAACTCTTTTCAGTTTTCACAAACTCTATTAAAAATCCCATCAGCTTAACTGTTTAACATAATACATCACACATGTTTCTTCTAAGAGCAAGTCCACCCGTTGGGTAACCGGGTCACTTACTATTCACTACTTTTTATGTTTATTTCCACCCTCTGGGTCACGGGTACAGTTTCCAAACTGACCTGGGTCACTTTCTGGGTGAATTTTGTGACCTGCAAACTGACTCGGTGACCCAGGCCAGTTTGAAAACTGTGCCCGTGACCCAGAGGGTGAAAATAAAAATTTAAAACAGTGAATAGTAACTGATCCGGTGACCCAACGGGTGAACTTGCTCTAAACTTTGCTTTCTAACAATATGGTTTTGTTGTTTTCCTATTGAAGGGTACGTGTTGGACTTTTGGGAGTCACGCATTTTGATGAGTTATGGCGTTGTTGACTTGGAATTGAATTTGTTTAACATTTTGTGCCGCCGACTTTGGATTAGGGTAGATTATTTGTCTGCATCAGCTTTTGTATAACAATAATGAAATAAATAAAACACACAGCTAAATAATTACTAGGCGTTTAATGATCTCCGGCTCTCTTAGCTATCTCAAAGGAAATGTTGCAGTTGTCATAAAAAAAAAAAAAAAGGAAATGTTGCAGCCAGCAGTTGCTGCGGGAGCTGGAATTTATTTATTAGGGGGAGGGCTAGGTAGGTAGGTCATAATCCACGTCCTAGGAATATTATCATCATGGATCGGCTTCTTCTTTTTGGCCGCCACATGTCTATCTAGTTGCCTAGAGATATCACCAAATTTTTCCGGCCTAAGTTTTTGAAGAGGCTCATTCTCGTCACATAATTTCTTTTCTTTTCTTCATCACCACTCGTTGTACATAACCATATACAATGGCGGATCCAGGATTGGAATCTTGGGCGGGCTGGATTTCTTAAACAAAAAAAAAATTATATATATATATATTATGGAGAATCTTGACGGTGCGAGAGAATTTTATTAATTTAAAAAAAATGTACACCTAGTCAGGGGGGGGGGGGCGTAGTGAGCCTTACCCCTCAAATACATATCTATACAAAACTAAAAAACAAAATCAACAACAAAATAAACGTGCAATGCAATACAAGAACCTAAACTAACTAAATCTAACTCTACGAGTTCCATAAGCTTCAAACTCGTGCAATGCAATACATTTGTTCTTTTAAACCATGAGTCAATGAATTTTGATCGCTTCGGTTTTGGCTCATGATTTGACATTTTACTCTAACACCTATAAATTAAGAAATTAACTTTGAATTAACTACTTTTCATAATAACTAATTTAACAAAAATAAAAAACCACAATATAAGCCACAATTTTATATGCACTCATGCACAATGGAAAAAAAAAAGAAAAAAGTACCTTTGTGTTCCAGTTCGTAGTTCCAATTCATAAGTAAACCCACTGACAGAATCCCTTTGCCATTCACTTAATCCGTTATACTTTAAGTAAACCCACTGACCTGTTTAAGTATTGAAATCAAATAATCAATTAAACCCACAACAATTGCACAGCAGAAAGCCAGAAACTCAGATTTGCATTTAAACCCACAAAAAATTTAACCCACATCAATTCAACAATAACTTGCAGATTTGCAGAACCAAGAAGAGTAGAAGACGGAGAGAAATCAGATCAAATGCTGCATACCAGATTTCCAGACCAAGAGACAACCTTCTTCCATGAAATCTTCAATCCAATGGACCAATACAACCTACGAAATTGAATTTCACATCAATCTTAACCCTATAAATTGCGCCAAATTGGATTGATTCAATTAAACAAAATCTTACATTTAATTCATTGGCCCAAATTGAAGAGGGAGAGTAAGAGGAGGAGGACTGGAGGATGAGGACGAAGTCACGAACTGGAGGAGGACTCGAGGAGGCGATCTCTGAGACTGAGACTTGAAGTGGAGAAGCCGGGAGGAGGAGGACGAAGTCACGAACTGGAGGAGGACTCGAGGAGGCGACGAAGTCACGAACTGGAGAATCGAATACTGGAGAATCGACGAAGGAGGCGATGAAGGAGGACTGGAGAATCGAATAGGTTTAGTTGAAGTCGAAGTCGAGTGGAGTGGGTTTAGGACGGGCTTGAGTTGGACAATACCCATTGACCCGTAAAAAAAACCAAGTATACATCTAGCTTTTTTTTTAGGCCCAAAATTTTCGAACGGCTCAGTTAAAAACAACAATAAAATCATTGTAGAATCTATCATCAGAGATGATCATGACTTGATCTATTTGCTTGTATTGAAAATCTAGGGTGCATGGTGCGTGGACTAACATCTTTTCGGTGAAACTTTTGTTTTTCAAGAAAATTTATCTTAGGCTCTAATAAAAAGACTACAAGAAAGTTCTTGTTGAAGGAGACTAGCTTGCAGATCTTCATAGAGAAAATTATTGGAAGGTGCAACACACCTTTGTGCATGAAAACTTTAGTCAAAGGCATTATATATCCAGCTCAAATGTTCAAGACATCTCTCCAAACATGTTCAGCGAGAAGCAAACTTCACGGCCAATATTTTTAGCTAATTTTGGTCACTCTATTTCAAGAAGCCACTACTGGAAATATAGTCTTTTACTTATCATTTCAGCTTTTTAATTTTGATTCATTTGATTCTGATTGTGCATGAGATTCTAAAGTTCAACCTTTGTTGTAGTTATTTTCATTTTTTTTTTAAATGACGTTTTAATTCAACCACGAAGACATAGCATTACCGTCTAACATCCTAAGACAGTCTTTGAAACCCTAACAGACTTTCCTGAGCTAACCTAAGGATTTTAGACAGTAATTTTCTCATTAAAGGAGCAACAACGGGAAGAACAAAGAGTGTAAAATTTTGCAAAACCGCGTGGACCTTTAGATGGTGACACTTATTTGGATGAATCTTTCACTTAAATAATGTCCTAGTGATGGACTAACATAACTGCTTTCGTCTGTACCTTAAGAAACACAATCACAGTAGGAAGCATTTGCTCTAAGTAGCGTCATGCTGCTCCCACACTGAAAGCAATGAGGTGACTGACTTGAAGCAAAGAATGGTGTAAATACCAGATAGAACAAAATGATTAAGAAAACTTCTTTGCAAATGTAACAATGAACTTTCAAGTCAACACCAAGATTGCTAACGCAGTGTAAACCTCTCCACTGAGGAAACTTCACTGCGTGGCTTTTAACGTAACCAACACGAGAAAACAATCCACTATGAATCAAATACATTCACAGTATACAAGTAGTGTTGTTCATAACAATCACTTTCACTTAGCAAATAGCTAACTTGTTTTACAACTGTTCTAACTCCTAATTCAATAATCACCCTATTCAAATGAGTCAATCTTCCATTCTTCCTTGCACTCAACGTCTCACTGATCTTGAGAATGAACTATGCTAGAGACAGAGTATGCTAGGAAAAGAAACATATAACATGCAAAGAGAGTTTTTCAGAAAATAACTTGAGTAAACATATGCAGTACTGATACAACAAGTTTTGTTGCATAAAAACTTTATCGTTAAAATCAGTTCCGAAACCTTTTATAGAGGAGCAAGACTCCCCCTCAATCAAATCTCTTTTTCATATCAAACCAGATAAACAAGGAAAGCTTTTAAAACTGATTTCGATAAACACTCAATACTTCCTAACTGTTTGCAAATCCAATCTATATTTGATATGCATATCAGAAACCTTTTAATGCAGATAAGTATCTTAAATCAACTTAATCGACATGCATATCAATTTCAAAAACATATTAATGATATGGAATGAATACCACTTTTAACTCAAGATCAGTGAGTCGATTCTCCTTGATTTTCTCTACATAGTCCGATTTTGCAATCTTCTTTTTGTTTCCTTGAAACACCGGGAAAATAGAAGAAATACTCTCCTAGTTCTGTACAATCTTCTCGTCTCCTAGTGTCTTTGGGAATGTGTGTGTTGAATGAGAATAGCCCAACATATTTACAAATGGTGAATCATGTTTTCTCTACTCTACTAGAACAACATTCGTGCACACATGTTTTCTCTGTTGGATAACAGTAGAAGCGTAAAATCAGAAACTAATTTTGAGTAGGGAGATATGGTGCATGAATGACACACAATATGGGAGATGTACAGTCCAAAGACATGTACATAGCTCCTAGAGAGAGATATGGAGGAGACTCTCAAACTACCTGATAAAGGAATTCACTCTTATGATACTTCTATAAAATACTCTTCTACACACATTACTCAACTAGACTAGCCTACTTATATAAGTCTACACTAGACAATGTCATAAGTATGACAATTATAACGAACATAAGTAATTTACAACTCAAATTCTGTAACTCCTGTAACCACCATAACTGTCACATTATGTCACAATTATTCAAATCATAAAAACTCTCATAATTCTAAATTATTCATAACTTCCAACATCCTCCCTTAATTTAGAATTATTCTATCATTAAGGTGACTCTTTAGCTTCTAGCCTTAGTCATCAGTGATGTTGACAATTTCCTCCGTTGGATCGATACTCATTCTTTGATCCACACTTTCTTCTACATTTTGGTTGTTGCGAATTCTTTCTTCTTGCTCCATTTCTAACTCAACTATATCGAATTGCATTTCTGTGATTACCCCATCAAGGTGGTCAACATGTTCTCGGAGAGAATCTCTTTTTGCAGTCAACGCTGTCACTTTTTCCTTGAGCGCCATCAATTCATCAAAGTTGAAATCTACTACATATATTTCTTTCTCCAACTACAGATAATGCAAAGCAACGAAGGCTGCTTCATTTTCAGCTTCTTTCTTGGTGGCTTTCCATGGTCCTTTAAAGATGGGATGCTTTACAACTTTGGTGTCAATTTCACACTTGTATCTGGGAGCGTGAGAGGAGCCATCAATGGTTGTCATGAAAACAGGTTCAGGCAAACTCAACTTCCTGACCGCTTCTTGAAACACTCTTTTGAATGGAACAACAATATTTGTTGGCATCTTCACAAGATTGCAAAAGAGAGCATTAGTATTGAATCATGCATACGAATTCATTATGCATGCAACTTAATTATGCATTCATGATGCATTTCTTCATCGGGCACCATTATGCCACAAGGGAGTGATTAGTCTAGGCATCTTTGTGCCTCTAGAGAGTATGCAATTTCCTTTTGGCACCTACGTACCTCCTTCATTCAGGGACTTTAACCCTAACCTTCTTTCATTCTCTCAGGGTGTAACATCCCGTATCTTGATTCACCGGTTTACTAATCATTAGGACGGTAAACGACATTTACTATCACTTTTATTGTCGTTTCAGTACTTTTAGGTGGCCCTAAAAGTTGACTTTTTATTCGGGTCAAAATTTGAGAAAATGTTCTTCATGAAAGTTGTAGAGGACGTTAAACCGAGCGCGTGCATATGTAGTACGTAAAAATCGGAGCTCGTATGCAAAAGTTATAAGCGAAATAGTAAAGTTACTGTTCATTGGTAGTTAGTATATATTTGAAATTTTTTTACTATGGCCGGTAACTCTTTTCTCTCTCCCCCTTTCCCCCCCGTTTTCTTCTTCCTCTCCCCGAGCTGTCGCTCTCTCTTTCTCTCCTCTGCAACTCCGGTTGCTTTCTCTTTCCGGCCACCAAAAAGCGTGAAACCGGTGGCTACGGACTCGTCTCGACTTCCTCTTGGCGCTGGCGGTGGTGGCTCACGGCGGCTTGGCCAGAAAACGACGCATCAAGCCTTAGAAGTTTACTGTAGCAGTTTGAGTCAACGCCGATTTCTTCCTATTCCGGCCACCTCCGACGACGAACCATAATCATTTGGAAGCGGCTTGCGATGTAGATGATGCTCCCCAAATATTTTGCAACGATTTGCAGTGTAGAGGAAGAATCGACGATTGGAAGATTACGGTCACTATTCACAGTTTGAGTTCAAGCTTCTCCTTAATTGTTGAGGTACTTCCGCTCATTTTCTAACTTAGTTACAGTTGAAAGAATTATTGGGTCCGTTGAGTAGGTGCTGCTGCCAAAGTTTGGTGGCCATCGGAGCTGGTGGCGGTGGCGGCGGCGCCGCCACTGTGGGCGGCGGTAGCGGCGGCTAGGGTAGCTTTTTAATTTCAATTTCTGGCTAGTTGAATTCTATAATTATCATAGAGATTGTATGTGAAGTTTGGTAATTTTTGGAGGAGTTTGGAATTATTTGTCAATTTCCGAAGTTTGAAGTTTTGTGATTGAATTGTGGGAAATCCGGTCGTCGGATTTCCTTCGTTTTCGTTGTGGGATATATAAATTGAGGAATTGGTGTTGTGGAAGAGATTTGAGTTGAATTTGAGAAGTAATGGAGATAGGGATTTTCGGGTTTCGTTTAGGTTCGTAATTATTTTATCGGATTGTCGTTTACGGAAATATAATTGTGTACAGGGCAATGCCGCGAGCTACGGTTAAATGAAGGAACTCGTTTGCGTGGTCGCCCAATAGTACTGTGAGTGGACTTTTGTTTTTAAGTAATTGATGCATGCATTATTTCTTAAAGTATGCTCTATTTATTCATCAATTTACATTTCGAGTATGAGATTATAAATTGATTTAGTATTATCTCATATAAGTACTTTCATTATTGATTCGTTTCCGAAATTGCTTTTGATTTATAATCTTAATGGTGAATTAGCTTATTTCCGAGGTTATTTCCGGAATTATTCTCTAATTATATTTTATTTCGATTTGAGACTTCTAAAGGAGTTTCGAAATGGGATTTCGATGGAATTATTTCTTGTTTATTTATTCGATCTTTGGTTTTGGCATTGGGAATGCCTTAGTAATGATTTCGGTTTGAGAATTGTGATTTTGTTTGATCTCGCTTTTCTGCTATTGATTTGGAGATACTTTTGGCGTGTGGGACACGTCGTTGGAAATTCTTTAACGAGAGATGGGGGAAGCCTTATGTATTTTGGATTTACTGGATTTTCGGTTATGTTTCCCTGTGCCATACTGAGGGGTGATTTTATCATGCTAGCATTGATTTTCCGCCTTTGTGGCGCGGTGATGGGATCACCGTAGCCCTTCCGCCTTTGTGGCGCAGGTTACTGTCTCTGTGACAGTAATTCTGTAGCCCAGTATCCTATCGCTACACTTAGTGGCGTAAGGGTATATTACGGGAGTTATGGGAGTTCTTTAGCCTGGGAGGCTATCACCCAACCAAGCCTGAGTGGCTTATTCGTATGGCTATCATCTTCCCCTACTTATACTATTTTTGACTAACGGGGACTAGTCTGAGTTTTCTTAACCAGCGGGGCTGGACTTATATTTTCGAGTTTTGAAATTTCAATCTTTTACTCTATTGTTGTGACTAGCGGGGCTAGTCGGTTTTCTGGAGTTCAACGTTTTTCAGATTATTTTCTTAAGTGTTTTATAAAGGTTGCATGCATCCGGATTTTACATATATATCGAAAAATGTGGGAAAGTATGAAATACATTTGGTTTTAATTTGTTTATTTTTGTCCACTCACGCTAACGTGTTTTTCAATACTTTTCCCCTGGGCCCTTCGGTTTCAAATGCCCAGTTTGCAGGCGAAATTAGTTGAGGTCGGGCGTACATGGAGTCGAGGCATAGCCAACAGCATTGCTTCCGCGTACTCATTCTATTTCTGTTTTCTTTGTTACTTAGTGGATTAGTATTGCTCTGATAACCTATGGGATTAATATTGTTTTTGGGTTGAGACTGATATTTGTGAAATTGGAGTTGTGATTTGGGGAGCAGATGGCTCCAGAAGATTAAGGATGGATGATTTAGAAGTGTAAATGTTTTCCTACAGGTTTTGGGTAGCCTACTTTTATGGGAAGTTCCGCCAAATTTTTGGTAGAATCTCTTCTAAAGTGGGCCCCGCAGGGCCACTTCGGATTTCAGGGTGAAATCTGGGGCGGGTCCTGTCAGTTGGTATCAGAGCATTAGGTTGTTAGGTTCTGTAGACTCGTTTCTATTCTGTTACCTTATATGCTTGGTGTTGCCCAGTACCTCTCGAGTGATGGCCCGACTGCAGCGGTTCCCCATCGTGTACTCTTCGGTGCTGTGGTATCCATCAAGTGTGTAAGGTACAAAGCTAGTTGGTTTTCTTCTGGTGCTATGCCTCTTGTACGCCGACCTCTTAGGGATTCCGCTGCGTATTGGTCTCCTTACATATGCACCTTTCCCTGGTATTGGTAGAGTAAGGCTACTCTACAAATTCGAGTTGTGCTATGAAATGTGATTCGAGGAAATGTTATGGTTATCCCTTCCTCGATGCCGACAAGTTGTTGGGGCATGGTTAAGGTGCGAGACCGGAGTTTTATTTTGTACTTTATTGGTAGGGATGAACGACCATTGTTTTGGGCTGTCTCTGAGTATTATAACTGTTTTAGAATCCGGTTTTGGAGAATTGAAATTAGTAATAATGATGGTTCTAACATTGAATTGAGTTTTGGAGAATGTGTTACTTGATACGATCGGCTCTGTGAGCGGCATGAGGAATATTACTGGAATTCGATGGAGATTCTTTGTGAATCTCATTGTTGGAAATCATTTATAGAGAATCCACATTGGAATGTATCTCAACTGGACACCTTATGTCGGCATCATTACGCATCACTCTCCGGTAGACAACAGATAAAATTGAAGAGATGTCCTGGGTTGTTATGTCTAGAGGCTGTGTTTTCAAGTGGCTATGGTCACTGATGTTGGTAAGTGGGAAGAGATAACAGTAAATGAGAATTTTAAATAGAATGAAATTTTTTTTTTAAAAATTGTCGATTTGGGTCGTTGACCTAACCAGGGTGTATGAGCATAGTTTTGCTCGGAATAAAAGAAATTGACTTTAGATACCACAACTTATAGTTTTGTCTACCTGAGTCTTGGATGGTATCGAGTAGGGAGATGAACATGAGTGGGTTTTTATAGTTATGTGTTTGAAGTTCTAGAGATTGGTAGAATGCTTAAGGTTTTATAATAGAGTTACTGTTTTGGTCGGTAAATAATTGGGAGAGTTGGAATCAACTCTTCGTACGTGATATTATGCAAATGGGTGTCCTTGGTTATCCGCTTTTGAGTGAAACAGTTACACATAAGTTTGGGGAATAGCAGTAATGACCTTGTTGGGTGTCCATAGAAGTTCGAACGGAATTACTATGTGATATGGAATTTGATTCGAGTTTTGAATTATGGAGCCTTGAAGGTTGAATTGTGTTAGGCTCTTGGTGGAAGTTTTGCCTGACGGATGGGTTGTGATATGATATTAGCGGTTGGTGGAATAACTTTAAGGAAATAAGTTTTCAGTTAGTTCCGGAAATATTTTAAGTCAAGGTTTGACCAGGACTCTTGTTATTTTGGGTGGAAGGTATTGTAGCATACTTTAAGTGATGTACTTTAGTGTTGATTACTTTGAGGAAATTGGATCATTATTGTGGTGGGACCACATTCGGATCCGGATATCGCTTGGTGTGCTACAAGATGTTGGACGGGTGTCCTATGATATATATAAAGGATTGTTCAGGAAAGATCTTGTGAATTGTGTTAGCTACCTTGGGGGATTGATTATTGCTTGAATCGAATATACGTAATGGATTCCTTGGGAGGAATTCGGCGAACTTTGCCACCGTGGTGACCTTTAATTGGAAATGTATAGGAAGTTGTTGGTATGAATGAAATCCGGTCACCACTTATCTAAAGGTAAGACGACTTGAACAGGAAGTAGGAGTTGAGTTGGAATAAATTGATTGGGCTTATGTTCTATCAAGGGTTCAATGGATATTTAAGTACTAATTGTTGAGCTACTATGATTGAGTTATGTTATTGGATTAATTCTTGATGAGAAGATTTAGAAAGTTTTTGGTACAATTTTGGTTAGCACAGGAAAGTCATAGGAATTCTTGTTGTAGCTGAAATTTTATAAGTTAAGCGTCGCTCGAGGAGTGGATTCGTGGTTATCTTATCCTCTTTTCGGTAAGGACCGTCGTCCTTTATCAGCATTGGCCTTAAGTTAAATAAGGAGAGTTGACTATATTCTAGTCCTTGCAAGTTCAACGTTGTTTGACATGACTGATTTTTGGTGATTCTTGTAACATCAGATAATGAACTTCTTTGATATCTCATTTTCTTGTCTTGAGAATTAGATTTTCGTTTCTGTGGTACGCAAAGTGTTATTTGTTTAATTAAATGACTTTGAGCTTTTCCATTTGGCCTATTATTCGACTTTCTCTCCAGGTTGTTTTGAGCAAAAGAGTTTTTGCAAATTTTTGCTTAGTAGTGGATAAGACTTTTTGGTAATGCTTGAGGGTATATTTATACTTTAGAACTGTTGAGTCAACAAGGGATGCTGTGAATTTTGTGGGGATTGTTGCCTCTGACCAGATTCCAGCTTGAGGATTTTTCTTTTCAAATGTTGAATTTCTTTCCTGCTGGTCAGATTTTGGATCAGATTTGGAACAATTTCTAGTGTTGTTTGATGCATCATAGTCCATTAGAGGTATGTGTCCATTAGAGGATTTGACACATACAGAATTTAGAACTTTTCTATAATGTCATACCTGTAGTAGAATTGTTATGAGGTGATGTCGGACAGATGGTTGGAAATGTTCTACTTGGGACTGGTGGAGCAGTTATGAGAGAGAGTTTTTTTAATTATCTAAGGAAGTTATTTTATTTGAGTTTGATCAGAATTCCAATCAAGTATTTAATAATTACGGATAGTGGTGTTTTCGGTTGTGAGAATTACATTGGTATATGGATTAAGAATATCAATTGGGGCAACAGAGATCAACGAGAACGACATGGATTCAACCAGATTTTAGATCTATGACTATTAAAGAAGTGTAGCTTCGGCTAAGAACAACTTGAGTGTGATGCATCTTCTTCCAGATATGATTCGTTGAGCTGGAGTAGAGTTAGTAGTTATAATTCTTGCTTGCACTGGATTTTTGAGGATGTGGTACATGACATGGTAGTTAAGCGAGTACTAACTTGTAAGAATTATTAGCAGTTTTGATCAGAGGCATTTGTAAATAGTAAATTTCTTGTGACACATTTGATTTAGAAAAGTTTTTCCACATTATCATATTTATAAAAGTTTTTGAGTGAGGTGTTATATGTGTGGCCAGTAAGGTAGCTATCAAATGAGTTTTTTTAGTCGGCTCGGAACGTCATCTCAAGGCTGGACTAATGATTTTAGTCAGATATCAGAGTAGCGCAGTGGAAGTGTAGTGGCCCCATAATCTACTTGATTAAGAACTTATAGGTTCGTTTGAGGTCGACCTTTGTATGTTTGACAACTATGGGACCTTTACGTGAACGACATTTGATTAGGAACTCAAGCACAAACAAGGAAGTGCTGTCTTGTGGTAGCTAAGGAAGTGATGTCTTTTGGAATTGTTGATTAGCAGTGACCATCTTGTGGCATGGTTATCACAATGTTGTTGGTAAATGGGTTGGATTTTCACTAAGCGACTTTTGTGAGAAGGTTATGAATGCTATAATTTTAACAGGGTGATTTGTGACGTTAATACCATGTGTTATCTGAGCTAACCATTGAAATGAATTTTCTTTTACACCGGAATTCATGTACTTGCGAGTTTATGGTGCTACATGGTTTAACAAGACAAGTGAATCGATTTTGGACGTTGATAATTTTGGATTATAGGCATGTCTTCATTGCTTTTGTAGTGGGGATCATAAGAGTTTCTGTGGTTGTTGATTTGAGGTTGCGAAAAGGAAAGCTTAATCTAAGTTAGAGTGGGTAAGTTTTGAGATTGTGGTATTTTGAATCAATTGGTGTGTTCTTTCTTTCTAACCAGCATGAAATTTCGAGGGCGAAATTTTTATATGGAGGGGAGAATGTAACATCCCGTATCTTGATTCACCGGTTTACTAATCATTAGGACGGTAAACGACATTTACTATCACTTTTATTGTCGTTTCAGTACTTTTAGGTGGCCCTAAAAGTTGACTTTTTATTCGGGTCAAAATTTGAGAAAATGTTTTTCATGAAAGTTGTAGAGGACGTTAAACCGAGCGCGTGCATATGTAGTACGTAAAAATCGGAGCTCGTATGCAAAAGTTATAAGCGAAATAGTAAAGTTACTGTTCATTGGTAGTTAGTATATATTTGAAATTTTTTTACTATGGCCGGTAACTCTTTTCTCTCTCCCCCTTTCCCCCCCGTTTTCTTCTTCCTCTCCCCGAGCTGTCGCTCTCTCTTTCTCTCCTCTGCAACTCCGGTTGCTTTCTCTTTCCGGCCACCAAAAAGCGTGAAACCGGTGGCTACGGACTCGTCTCGACTTCCTCTTGGCGCTGGCGGTGGTGGCTCACGGCGGCTTGGCCAGAAAACGACGCATCAAGCCTTAGAAGTTTACTGTAGCAGTTTGAGTCAACGCCGATTTCTTCCTATTCCGGCCACCTCCGACGACGAACCATAATCATTTGGAAGCGGCTTGCGATGTAGATGATGCTCCCCAAATATTTTGCAACGATTTGCAGTGTAGAGGAAGAATCGACGATTGGAAGATTACGGTCACTATTCACAGTTTGAGTTCAAGCTTCTCCTTAATTGTTGAGGTACTTCCGCTCATTTTCTAACTTAGTTACAGTTGAAAGAATTATTGGGTCCGTTGAGTAGGTGCTGCTGCCAAAGTTTGGTGGCCATCGGAGCTGGTGGCGGTGGCGGCGGCGCCGCCACTGTGGGCGGCGGTAGCGGCGGCTAGGGTAGCTTTTTAATTTCAATTTCTGGCTAGTTGAATTCTATAATTATCATAGAGATTGTATGTGAAGTTTGGTAATTTTTGGAGGAGTTTGGAATTATTTGTCAATTTCCGAAGTTTGAAGTTTTGTGATTGAATTGTGGGAAATCCGGTCGTCGGATTTCCTTCGTTTTCGTTGTGGGATATATAAATTGAGGAATTGGTGTTGTGGAAGAGATTTGAGTTGAATTTGAGAAGTAATGGAGATAGGGATTTTCGGGTTTCGTTTAGGTTCGTAATTATTTTATCGGATTGTCGTTTACGGAAATATAATTGTGTACAGGGCAATGCCGCGAGCTACGGTTAAATGAAGGAACTCGTTTGCGTGGTCGCCCAATAGTACTGTGAGTGGACTTTTGTTTTTAAGTAATTGATGCATGCATTATTTCTTAAAGTATGCTCTATTTATTCATCAATTTACATTTCGAGTATGAGATTATAAATTGATTTAGTATTATCTCATATAAGTACTTTCATTATTGATTCGTTTCCGAAATTGCTTTTGATTTATAATCTTAATGGTGAATTAGCTTATTTCCGAGGTTATTTCCGGAATTATTCTCTAATTATATTTTATTTCGATTTGAGACTTCTAAAGGAGTTTCGAAATGGGATTTCGATGGAATTATTTCTTGTTTATTTATTCGATCTTTGGTTTTGGCATTGGGAATGCCTTAGTAATGATTTCGGTTTGAGAATTGTGATTTTGTTTGATCTCGCTTTTCTGCTATTGATTTGGAGATACTTTTGGCGTGTGGGACACGTCGTTGGAAATTCTTTAACGAGAGATGGGGGAAGCCTTATGTATTTTGGATTTACTGGATTTTCGGTTATGTTTCCCTGTGCCATACTGAGGGGTGATTTTATCATGCTAGCATTGATTTTCCGCCTTTGTGGCGCGGTGATGGGATCACCGTAGCCCTTCCGCCTTTGTGGCGCAGGTTACTGTCTCTGTGACAGTAATTCTGTAGCCCAGTATCCTATCGCTACACTTAGTGGCGTAAGGGTATATTACGGGAGTTATGGGAGTTCTTTAGCCTGGGAGGCTATCACCCAACCAAGCCTGAGTGGCTTATTCGTATGGCTATCATCTTCCCCTACTTATACTATTTTTGACTAGCGGGGACTAGTCTGAGTTTTCTTAACCAGCGGGGCTGGACTTATATTTTCGAGTTTTGAAATTTCAATCTTTTACTCTATTGTTGTGACTAGCGGGGCTAGTCGGTTTTCTGGAGTTCAACGTTTTTCAGATTATTTTCTTAAGTGTTTTATAAAGGTTGCATGCATCCGGATTTTACATATATATCGAAAAATGTGGGAAAGTATGAAATACATTTGGTTTTAATTTGTTTATTTTTGTCCACTCACGCTAACGTGTTTTTCAATACTTTTCCCCTGGGCCCTTCGGTTTCAAATGCCCAGTTTGCAGGCGAAATTAGTTGAGGTCGGGCGTACATGGAGTCGAGGCATAGCCAACAGCATTGCTTCCGCGTACTCATTCTATTTCTGTTTTCTTTGTTACTTAGTGGATTAGTATTGCTCTGATAACCTATGGGATTAATATTGTTTTTGGGTTGAGACTGATATTTGTGAAATTGGAGTTGTGATTTGGGGAGCAGATGGCTCCAGAAGATTAAGGATGGATGATTTAGAAGTGTAAATGTTTTCCTACAGGTTTTGGGTAGCCTACTTTTATGGGAAGTTCCGCCAAATTTTTGGTAGAATCTCTTCTAAAGTGGGCCCCGCAGGGCCACTTCGGATTTCAGGGTGAAATCTGGGGCGGGTCCTGTCACAGGGACTTTTATCCTACACATTCTCTTAGGGACATTTACCCTACATCTTCTTCGAGGAACTTTTACCCTTCCATAAAAACCACATTGGTTTTTCATCATTCTTCAACTCTTCTCCCTGTTTCACTTTCTTCTCACCCTTTTCTCTTTACTCCCTCTCTCACACTTTCTCCTTCTTTTTTTTTTCATCTAGACTCTCATTTTCTCTCTCTCTTTGTCTCTTCCCCTCTATTTTTTTCAAATTTCCTCTTTCTATTTCTCTCTCTTCCTCCTTTTTTTTTTTTTTTTTTTTTCTCCTTCTTTTCTCTCACAACTCAGTGTCTGCTCTCCTTTTTTTTTTTTTTTTCCATCCTTAATTTAATTTCATTGCCCATTAGCAATACTTCATACACCATAGATTTCTTCCACCACCTTGCAACAATAACCGCAAGTCTTGGTATGGCCGGTCACTCTAACTCTTGAACCTCTTTGCAACCTTTGAGTTTCAAGGTTGATCTTCATTGAGAATTTTGATTCTCAATTCCACAGTTTCGGAGCAAATATTTTACTCCAAAAATCTCACTGAGACACCATCACATCTTTATCATCACTCACGATCAACACCTAAGCCAGCACACTTGACACCATAATAGTCATACACGAATAATATTTTACCTAAGGCTCTGATACCACTTTGTTGGATAATAGAGGAAGCGTAAAATCAGAAACTAATTTTGAGTAGGGAGATATGGTGCATGAATGACACATAATATGGGAGATGTACAGTCCAAAGACATGTACAGAGCTCCTAGAGAGAGATATATATATGGAGGAGACTCTCAAAATACCTGATAAAGGAATTCACTCTTATGATATTTCTAGCTACAAAATACTCCTCTATACACATTACTCAACTAGACTAGCCTACTTATATAGGTCTACACTAGACAATGCCATAATATGACAATTACAACGGACATAAGTTGACAGGGCCGGCCCCAAATTTCACCCTGAAATCCTAAGTGGCCATGCGGGACCCACTTTTAAAGAAGATTTTACCGAAAAATTCAGCAGAACCTCCCCTAAAAGTAGGCAACCTAAACCTGTAAGAATCCAAAAACACTTCTAATAACCCAACCGTAAACTCCTGGAGCCACCCTGCTCTCATATTCCAAACGACCTCTCAATAAACAATAATAATAATACTTCAAATACTTAAAGTCCAACAAAACTCCACAATTAAATACAACAATTCATCAAACTTAGGTCATGAACCCCAAATATAATCTACTACAAGTCTGGGTCACAATTCCCATAGTAATCAGAGCAATCTAAAAAAAAAACACAGAAATTGATATAAAGTTCAGTAGGTGAAACAGGTAACCTACGATATGAGATATCGGAAGCAGATGCGGTCACTATGGCTCACTCCTAATGTGCCGAGCAGCAACGCTGTAAACTGAGCATTTGAAACCTAAGGGCCCGGGGGGAAGCATTTAAAAACGTTAACGTGAGTGGACAAAAAGTTAATAATTATAACATAAGGAAAAAGTAAAGAGTTTTATACTTTCCCACAGTTTAACTTTGGAAAATAAATTTCCGATGCATGCAAGATTTAGAAAAATTTATTTTCTTAACTTCGAAAGGAGCGTAAGAAAGAAAAATAATCCAGCCCCGCTGGTTAAAATAAGCAATTAATATGGGGAAGGCGAACATCACCATACTGTAAAGAAGCCTCCCAGGCCCTATCCTCGACTTCGACCCACAAACACAAAGTAAGTGAGGAGGAGCCTCGACTGCAACTCATGTGAGGAGGAGAACAAGAAAATATAGTAACCCGAGTATAGTGGAAGATAAAAATCAAAAACCAGTAAATCCATAAAGCTTCCCCCAAAAATCTCACAAAACAAAAAATACGAGTACGATTCCCAACCGTACGCGGAAAATCTCGTAATAATTCTGAATAAAGCAACGACGTGTCCCACACGTCAAATTAATTTCAAACGGGTAACAATTCATAAGATTAAATTATAAATGATAATTATTCTTCCCTCGAAATCCCATTTCGAAAAAGTAATTATAAGAAATTCAAGTCGACAAAAGAAATTAACTTAATTTCCGGAAATTATCTCAGAAAATGATTTGTCGAAAAAAAACAAACAATAACCATGTTATCCAAATCGAGCATAGAAAATTTAAAAATCGAAATCATGCTAGAAGCATTAACCAAATAAAATAATGTGATAATCCGAAATTAAAATAATATGCTCGATAAATTTCATGCTAATTAGTAAAGCATTAATTTGATAAAGTAAATGCATGCATCATTTCTTAAAATAAAAGTCCAATCACAGTATTCGGCTAATCCTGTCGTCGATTGGTATTTTCCTTGTATGGAGACTCCTCTCGTCCTGTATGAATAGCACTTGTAAAAATATAATTACAGGACGGGAATTTAAATTTACGATAGTTAGAAATCGAAATTCTAAACGTCTCCTTCAAACCCAACTCCTTCAATCCACATTGGATTCTATCCAACTACACTAATAATGTCGATTCACCGATTTAAAAATTCTAGGCAACTTCGAGAGAAATCTGACGGTCGGATTCTCGTAATCGATAACCGAAATTCTAAATTTTCAGAAATTCATAATCGACTAAAAACTTCTCCAATCTTCACCAAAATCACATATACAAAATCTATATCAATTATATGGTTTAATTAGCCAAAAACAAAAACTAAAACCCTGCTCCATGCGCCTCTACGCCACCCACAGTGGCGGCGCGTGCCGGCCACCAAATTTTGGCAGCAACACCTACTCAACAAGCCCAACACTTTTGTCAACTACAATAAATTCTAGAAGTGCTCGAGATTGGCCGGTGAAAATTTTTCAGAAATTTCAAACCCTAGAATCGGGAATTTCTTCGATTCTCTCTCCACACTGTGAATTGAAGCTAGAAGCTTGAGGGAAAATGATCAATGGCTCGAGGCGCTTCTATTAGACCCGGTTTGGTGGCCGGAGATGGCCGGAATTGGAAGAATTTGCCGGAAAACTCTGATTTGCTACAGTGTTGCTCTTGGCTTGATTTCTCTCTATTCCGGCCAAATTGTCGTGACCCACGGTTATTGGCATGTAGAGGATGAAGAGGGGGTTCCAAAATGGCCGGTGACACGCTGTCAGGTGACCGGACGGCAGAAAACGAAGGGGAGAAGGAGAGAGGCCAACCGGAAAGAGAGAGAGTTACCGAGAGGGGGGGTGTTGGTTTCCGGAAATGAACCGTAACTTTAGTATTTTAGCCATAACTTTCGCATACAAACTCCGATTTAAGTGTATCATTTGTCCATGAACTCGGTTTAATGTCCTCTACAACTTTCGTGAAGAAAATTTTCTCAAATTGTTATCCCATAAAAAGTCAACTTCTAGCACCCCCCCAAATGATAAAAACTGAAACCGAGGACAGTAAAACGTATAATAATTCACTTATACACAAAAAAGGGGTAAATCAGATACGGGGTGTATCAATTCACCCCCCCCCCCCTTAAAAAAATTTCGTCCTCGAAATTTGCATACCTGTTAGAAAAGATGGGGGTACTGCTGTCTCATATGATCCTCTGGTTCCCAAGTAGCTTATTCCACCAAATGATTACTCCAAAGTACTTTAACCAAAGGTATCGTCTTGTTCCTGAGTACTTGCTCCCTTCTATCGAGTATCTGGATCGGTTTCTCCTCATAAGTCAGATCCTTGATAGGAGCATAATTATGCGATATTAATAACGTTAATCTCTATACTTTCTTTGTTAGTTTAGTGTATTTTCTCGTTATTTACGTTGTTTATTTGTTTTATAGGTATCTTTGAGCAAAAGAAGAGGAAAAGAAGTAAAAGAGGGATTGAAAGGCCAAATCAGGAAATCTGCCTGTGCAGATCAGTCAACTTCGACAGATCACTGAGACCATTTCACAATGATCCAGAGGATGATATTTATATTGATGGAAAGCTTCATATGTCTAGTTTCCAGATCTTTTTACGGCTCATCAATATCATTTTTCTAGAGGAAGTTATGGCCGATTTTGTACAAGAAGGTCAGGCTGCGTGAATCTGAGGTTGGACTGGAATTTATATTTCGAAGCCCAAATCACACCGAAAAGCCCGAGGACGAGTTTGTGTATCCTATTCCGACTTATGATGGACAAATGGCACGATGTGAATGGTTGGAATAAGTCATCAAGTTCAAGAGCCAATAGGAAAACTCCACCTAAGCACGTGAACCCTAATTCTTTTAGGTTTTGGATTTCCTACACAACAAGAAAGATGAAGGCAACCTCTAAGCATATATAAAAGGAGACCAATTTGCAGCAGCTCTCTCTCTCTCTCTCTCTCTCTCTCTCTCTCTCTCTTCCTCCCCTTCTTTAGTTTGCTTTGTTTCTTCTATATTTCGATAGTTTTTATTAGTTAGGGGGCTGCTTGAAGCCCCTAGACATGAACTACAAGATGATTTGACTTTTGATTTTATTTTCTTTTAATTCAAGATGAGACTTTAGTTTACTACTTTTCCATTGATGAATGCTTGCTTGTATGCTTTGAGTGCACGCTTAGTATGCATGTTAGGGTTCTACCGCTTTGATTGTTTGATGCCTGTGTCAATAGTTGGACTCCTCAAACCTTCTAGAGAAGCAATTGTTAGTTTTCACTATCAAGTAGACTAGGTCCTAGGTTTAGCAAGGCGCTAAGTTTATTGCGATGCCGAGTGATGTCTCAAACTCTTTTAGACCTTAATGATCTCTGCATGTTAAATCTAATAAACATACCTTTAGGTTGCATTGCTTGGGAATAGTCTAGGTGTAGAGCACTTCCTGCCTAGCGTACAAAGTAAGAAAGGGTAATACGTTGTGTTCAAGCGTACCGAGCCAACCTGAGCATCCTCATCTAGATTAATTGAATTAGGATTGAACAAATTGTCTTGTGTGTGATTGTCTGGGGTGGGTGCATCTTCCCTAACTATCTTCATCATATTGTTTTCAAACCATCTTAAAACCAGTTTTTGTTATTTTCAGCTTCTGTACTCTATATTTTCGTATTTGTTTAGAATAGTACATCAATTCAGAATAATCCCAAATTTTTAGTGCTAGACTTCCTGTGTGTCTAGTACATCACTGTTAATTTTCATAATTTTCTGAATAGTTTAGATTAGGTTTTTAATTAGGTCTTCGACTGCTGTTCACTAGGAACAGTGGTCACTTTTGTGACATTGTTTTCAGTAGTTAGAACTTTAGTCTTCTGCGGGAAAGACCCTTGTTTACCCTTGCTACAATTGATAATCTTAAGTGTGAATAAGGAAAATCAATAGCTTATAAATTTAGCTATCAATTTTTGGCGCCGTGTCTCCGGGGACTATTGTGTTCTAATTACTTGTGTTCTTGTTTTCTGTTTTGATTGTTTTTGTATATATTACTAATTTTATTTTTGTTTCCTTTGTTTCAGATGTGGCATCAAGATTCTGAAGCATGTTCCATATGCTCCATGGTTGGGCATTCAGCGGAAACATGTCCAAACATGCAATATCAAAGTGACTTTCATCAAAATAGCATGTTTGGAGGATATCAAGCAAACCGAGGGCATTGGAATGATCAATATGCGCCTGCGTACAATCCGGCATGGGATTATCCTCCATACTCTAAGTGGAGTGGGTACCCAAATGCCCAACAAGGATGCCTTAATGCTTTTGAAGCTTCCTCATACCATGATTATCAATCGCCAACACCTCAAGGTGACTCTCTTGAAGAATTAGTTGCTTCTATGACTAATAATGTTTCTTCTTATATCCAGGACATGAGAACTTGTAGGCAGGATATTAACGAATTTGTTGAGAAGATTGAACAACATGTGGAGACAATTTTGGCCTACTTGAATCAAGAGTCAAGGGAGCAAGAACCACTTCAAGAGTTGTCCATAAATGAGGATGATGATTGGCCAGCACTTGATGAAATTTTAGAGACCATGGTACGGCAAGAGCACCCTCCTACACCTATGATAACTCTATAGGAGGCCCCTACGGCTACGACTTTGCTTCAACCTCATGATGCACCACTTAAATCAATCTTTTATGAGGATGAAGGCTTGGATTTGGATGACCTCCATGAAGAGAAACTCAAGGCCGTGACTTGTGAGGATTATGCAGTACGGTATACGAATGAGCTTGAAGCCTGTGCATATAGTGATGATGAGGACTCTTACCATGAGGAACTTTAAGTTGAGTTTAATGACAATGTGTTCCACAGGCCGGAAGCAATCACAATACATCATGAGGTTCAAGAACATTACAAGGATAACATAGGTGATTCCTTAGAGAAGGAGACCATCAAAGCTCCTATGTTTGGGCCTCTACTTCTAGCACCTGGTAGACCACCTGATTATTCCTTGTCACATTCAATCTCTACGCATGTTCCTTCTATCCACAACGCTCTTGCCTTTGTCGATCATGTGGAGATGGTGATCTGTGAGCATCTGAAATCTAATGAGGAGATCTTTCTATCCATGCTTGGTGGATCAAATCGAAGATGGAGACAATGGAAGAAGAGAAAGAAAAAGAAGAGTATCCAATCATATATTTCCATTGCTCCTAAGGTACCCAAGTTGCTGTCAAGAGACCATGAAACTTCACTAAAGAGAGTTAAGCATCTTGTGGAACCAAGACCTAAACCTCTTGATTACTCTTGATGATGAAGAGCTGCTATGTCAGGCTGAAGACATTAAACCAAGCGTTTCTTGGGAGGCAACCCAATTAATAGAGGAAGAAGATTGCAGCATTTAAAGCTTCTACTTATAAGAGACGCTCTCTTTATTCCTTTTCTTCTCAATCTTTGCTTCATATTTGTTCTTTGGGAAAATTTCACAAATGGTCACTCAATTATGACTCATTCGACACTTTGGTCACTGAAGTTTCAAATATATCACTTTGGTCACTCAACTATTACACTCTCAATCACTTTAGTCACCTTGTTAATTTTTTTCATTAAAAAAAATACTCATTGGGTGACTAAAGTGATTGAGAGTGTAATAGTTGAGTGACCAAAGTGATATATTTGAAACTTCAGTGACCAAACTGTCGAATGAGTCATAGTTGAGTGACCATTTGTGGAATTCTCCCTTTGTTCTTTTTTATGTTTTTGGTATGTGTGCAGGTCATATAGTTGAGGAAAGTTTGAGGAAAATCACTTTTGAGCAAAACAATTTTTCTGCCTCACTAATCAGTTCAATTTGAACGGCTGCCGATCACAGCTCACTGAGAACTATAAGACGTACCATATATAGATCCAACGCCCCAGAAGTCTACTTTTTAATGGCGTTGGCAGATCAAAATTCCGAGTTCTAATGAGTCTGCAGTCTCTAGTTGAGTACAGAAAGGTCGGGGCAGAAAACCAGAAAACTGGGAAGCTGAGCCACATAAAGTGCAAAACATGGGATACTTCCTGGAGTCCAAATGAGACAAACCTTATATGGATTTGAAGCCCCAGATGTCTACTTCATTCCTACCAAAGGGTTTCTGAATGTGACCCCACTAGCTTCCGATATTCAGGTTTGAATGGACAAAGGTCATTCTGTCAGCATTCTTTCAGTTTTCTGTAAATTTTTGCTAACTTTGCAGGTCTCAAAATAATTTTTTATATTATTTCTCTATTTCACATGACTAACCCTAAGTCCCTAAGCCTAGACTCGCCGCTTCCTTCTATTTTCCCTCTTCTCCCACAACGTCTCTCTCTGGGCCGCTCCTCTCTACCACCGACGCCAGCGCTCCTCTCCGCTCATCTCGGCTCCTCTCTCCCTTCTCTCACGGCCTGAACCTCATAGCTGGTAAGATTAGAGTAGTTCAACAATGTTCAAAATCAAAACTTCAAATCAAGTTGATACAAGTCTGGTTCTTAATTTTACTTTCTTTGTGCTTATTAGGAGTGAAGAAACAAAGAACGAGGAAGAAGGTACTGGTGTTAAGAAACGCGTCCCAGATCTGCGCTGGTGTTAAGAAGGTACAGAGTGGCTATAATCTGCTCTGTCTCCGTTTCAATGTTTTTCGTTTTCTCTTCATATGTACACAGACACACACAACAACACATCTATTCGTCTTCTCTGATGGGTCAATCTTGGAGTCATCAGATGGTTGATTAGTAGTTGGGTCATCAGATGGTTGATTAGTAGTTTGATACTTTGATGCATTTCAAGAAAAGGTTTTGCTGATTTGGGGCTTTGAAAATCGAATTAGGGTTTTGAAAATCCATTTGGGGCTTTCTGATTTTATAGTTTATTTACTTTATTAATGTAGTTCAATTGGTTTTTGGTGATTGAGTTTCATTGTTTTTCATGGATATGTGCAGATTATGGAGGGGATTTCCTCAACTCCGACACCGAGTCCAACTGGAACTGCAGACTCTAGCATTGGGATGACCCCCACACCGAGTCCCACAGTGACTCCTACTCCTGCAGTTGTCCAAAGTGATATTCCAGTACCACCACTTCCACCACTTCCCCCACTTCCCCCACTTCCTGGAGAACAAGATGGATCAAGCAAGAGGAAGAACAGCTCAATTGTGTGGCAGCATTTCGAGAAGTTGAAGAATCCAGATGGGAGTTTCTTGAAGCCAGGGCGTTCAAGGTGCAAGTACTGCCCCCAAACCTACGCAAGCGATTCCAGAAGCAATGGCACATCGGCGATGAGGACACACGTGATGTACCAGTGCAGGAAATCGCCAATCTATGTCCCGAATAAGAGGCAGAAGTACTTGACCTTTGATTTGGCTGATAGTGGAGGTAAATTAATTGCTGTTGCTTATGATAAGAAGACTTCTAGGGTAGCTTGTGCGAAAATGGTGGTTCGTGATGAACTGCCATTTTCTTTTGTTGAGAATGAAGGGTTTAAGGATTTCATGAAGGTGACTCAACCTCAATTTAAGTCACCTTCTAGGAGAACAATAGCTAGAGATATCTGGAAGCTTTATGAGGCTGATAGGGAGAGGATTAGGGGGTTTTTAGCTGTTAATCAGCAAAGGGTTTCACTCACAATGGATACTTGGACAAGTATCCAAAACATTAATTATATGGTGTTGACTGCTCATTTCGTAGATTCTAATTGGAAGCTGCACAAGAGGATTTTAAACTTTTGTGTGATTCCAAATCACAAGGGTAAAACAATAGGCAAGCTGGTTGAATCTTGTTTGATTAGGTGGGGGATCGACAAGGTTTTTACAATTGTTGTCGATAATGCAAGTCCAAATCAGGTGGCCCTAGACTACATGAGGGAGAAGATAGGAAATTGGAATCAGTTGGTGTTAGGAGGCAGTTTTCTGCATTTGAGATGCTGCTGCCACATTCTTAACCTCATTGTGAGGGATGGTATGGAGGAGCTAGACTCTTCCATCGATGGTATTCGAAATTGTGTTAAGTATATTGGATCATCACCTGCAAGATTAGAGAAGTTTAGGAAATGTGCAGCTCAACAGAAGATTGAGCATAAGGGAGGAATCGTACCTTTAGATGTTTGCACACGATGGAATTCAACATACTTTATGTTGGATCTTGCGTGCAAGTATAAGAAGGCTTTTTTGAGGCTTGAGGATGAGGATCAGCAATTTGAGAATTACTTTCAAGAGAGAGTGGGTGGAAGCAAGAGACAAGGGCCTCCTAGAGCTACAGATTGGGAAAAGGCAGCAAGGCTCGTCAAATTTCTCAACATCTTCTATGACACAACCTTGAAGTTTAGTGCCACTAAGCATGTAACTGCTAATGAGCCTCTACTTTGGATGTGCACAATTGTTGGTGAGCTTGATAAGTGCATAGCTAGTGAGGATCCTCTTCTTGTTAGCATTGGCACCTCGATGAAAAAGAAGTTTGACAAGTATTGGCTGCAGCTTGAAGATTTAAACAAAATTCTTCTTATTGCCGTGGTTTTAGATCCAAGATACAAGCTATTGTATCTTGAATTCTTCTTCCCAAAGTTGCAAGCAGATCAAGGATGTGTGCAAGAGATGATCGATGACGTGAAGACAACCTTGAGCTCACTGTTTGATTTTTATGCAGGTAACTCTTTACTATTTTTTCTATTTTCATATTTTCGATTTTGTATCACAGTTTATAGTACAAGTATACACTAATTGAACAATTTTTTCTTGAATTGCAGATGAAGATCCAGCTGCTACAGCAGCTTCAAGGAATGTGACAATGCCAAGGATTGAGTCTACGCATCAGCAAGCTGATGAGGATAGTCATGCAGCAAATCTGCTTCAGTTCAAGCTTTTGCGGCAAGAGAAAGATGTTGTGGTGATCAAGAATGAGCTGGACAAGTATCTATTGGAAGCTTCAGAAGACCCTTCGAACCCCAAGTTTGAAATTTTGGCTTGGTGGAAGGAGAATGCTCCAAGATACCCCATTTTGTCCCAAATTGCCAAAGATGTGTTCGTTGTACCTGCTTCAACCGTGGCGTCCGAATCTGCATTCAGCCTTGGAAAGAGAGTGGTGGACCCTTTTAGAGCTTCTCTTACCCCTAAGATGGTTGAGGGATTGGTTTGCTTAAGTGATTGGCTAAGGGGAGCGGGATTTGATGCATATAAGGAACCAACCAAAGATGAGCTGCAGCTTTATGAGGAGTTGGAAAAGCTAGAAATTGGTAAGAGTTTTCATGTTTGCTGCTTTTTCAATGGTATAATAATGGCTTTTTCAGTTTCTGTTTTGCACATGTATAATGAGTTCATTGAGCTGCAATGTTGGCTTACTTCTTTTTGTTTTTCTGTTTTGCACTTGTTGGAATTTGATGGATAGATGGAGGAGCAAGTGTTGTTAGTGACACTGAGGAATGAAGTGAAGGGCAAGATTGCTTGGAGGAAGATGGAAGTCGGCACTCGGCAGCGCTGGAGTTTGGCATTTGCTTGTTTGTTGGACTGCCATTTATTTTTTCAGTTTTCTGCATTTGGTGAATTTAGACTTTGGGAATGGTCTGTAATTTGGCACCTTGATGAACCCCTATTTCCTTTTCTGCATTTGGTTAAGTTGAACTTTGGGAATGCTCTGTATGTTTCTCGGGTAGTTGGTCTGTATGTTTCTTCTAGTGTTTGCTTATATTTTGTTTCCACATTTGGTTGATTAGTAGTTGGGAATTTGGTTTGCTGGAAGTAGAATGTTTCAAGTTTTAGTTGATTTTTTTTTCTTTCAAATTTGGAGCCTGCCAAATTTCCAGGTTTTTGTTAGATGTTTTAATATGCGGTTTGGGTGCAAACTGCACCGATAAAACGGTGCAACCGAAAATGCAGTCCAAACATTGTAAAAGCGGTTGCAGTGCATCTTAGAGAAGTTTATGTGTCTCTCTAGTGGATTCTATGTCACTATCCGAGCTATTTAATCCAATTGGATTTAGACAAATATTGGCTTTGTCACGACAGGATAGATCATCCTAGTTATAATATGATGATCCGTCTACAAAAGACTTCACACGGACATCCATTCTCTCGAGCGAAATGAAGCATGAATCAAAGGTTGATTCTTGGACTAAGTGTGACCGCAGCCGCTGCCTCTGGCACCGCCGCCGTCCACCACCAGCCTAGGGCTGGCACAGTCCCTATCCATGACACCATGGATGGCGTCCATCATGGTGATGGCGCCCTAGGTGATGCTACAATCACCAACTTTGCTTCAAGTAGTGTTTCAGACGCTCAGGCCTAACCACAATCCTCATTGGTTGCTTCTAAAACCTCTCGCTCGTTTACAAAGCCTGTTCCTTAGGAAAATTAGGACTGAGACCGTCCTATGCAAAGGATATGACAATACTCATTCTGTTCTTACATAGAATCCGTAGGGATTTTGTGGACTGATTCAACCAACTTGCGGACGTTTAAATATCTCATAATGTTGGTTGACACGCAAACACATTGGTCACGTGTTGTGCCATTGTCCACCTGTAAATGCTGCCTATGCTACACTCTTAGCACATATCATATGACAACGGGCTCACTCCCCAGATCATCCTATTCCGTCAATTGGACTTGACGATGCTAGAGAGTTTACATCGAAGACTTTCGATGGTTATTGCAATGGGACTGATGTTGGACATCATATTCCCATGTACACACCCAAATGGTCTCGCGGAAACGACTACGATGGTAGTCTGGACATTGGTAATGCGCATCAATCTCCTTATATTCGCTTGGGGTGATGCAATATCGCATGCATCTATGCTAATTCGTCTACGACCCACCGCTACTCAATGTACCTCTGTGTTACAGCTAGTGACTGGGTACAAGTATCGTACTTACGCATATTTGAGTGTGCCATTTATGTGCCAATTACACCGCCACAGCGCTCTATGATGGGTCCTTATAGACGAATGGGCAACTACGTTGGATTTGAGATTCCAACAATCGTCTGCCACTTAAATGCCCTTGCTAGGCGATCTCCTTACCTCTAGATTTGCGAATGTCACTTTGAAGAGACAATCTTCCCGTCATTAGGGGGAGATAAGAACACGGATGTTCAACAGGAACGACAGGAATTGTCGTAGTCTGTCTCCACTATGTCTCATCTCGATCCCAGTTAAAGTGACGAGATCACACAAATATGCTGCAAACATGCCTGCAAGGAAGGACGTCCCTACGAGAGGATGTAGCGACACCCTACACGGAGGTAGGCATGGCGCCAACGCCAAAGAGAGTGGTACTCCGGCATTATAGGCCATGGCCTAAGTTAGGATGCGTGGGAGGTCCGTCAGTTCGAAGGATACTTTGGCACATTTCAATCCTTTGATCATCAAGACACAAAATTCGTCTCATGAGAATCTTCCGGATTATGGTTATCATTGGGGGACGCCTCAACATCAGAACCTATTCCTGAGAATATAGAGCTCTATGAAAATTACACTAGTGTACATGAGATGTGGGATAGAAACTCCATCATAATTGATGATGTAGTTGCGCATTTCATTGCGCATGAGTTTGTTGAGTCCGTTGATGAATGAATGCCAATGTAGAGAAATTTGGCCTAAATGGAAAGATGCGATCCAGGTTAAGTTGGATTCTCTAACGAAGAGGAAGGTTTTTGAGCCAGTGCTACCAACACCTCCTAACATAAAACCTATTGACTAATGGGTCTTCGTTAGAATGCGTGATGAGAAAAAGAGATGGTAATCTCGCCTTATGGCGCAAGGCTTCTCACAAAATGCCCTGGAATCAACTACGATGAGACATATTCTCTCGTAATGGATGTCATTGCACTCCACTACCTTGTCAGTTTGATAGTTTCCAAATAACTGAACATGCAGCTTACAAATGTCATCACTACGTATCTCTATGGGGATCTAGATACGGAATATACATGAAGGTTCATGGTGAACTTCATTTACGCAAGTCAAGTGGCTCTAGACCACGGAGCGCGTTTACAAAGAGGTTGAAACGCTCACTAAAATAACTACTTGATTGGGAAGGGATATGCCCACGCGTTTTCATAACAAGTTTCGGATTCTATCGCAGTTCATGTTGGACATGATATTCATTGGAAGCCCTTAAAGAGTTGAGGGAAACCGCTGAACACTTGAAATCCGAGTTTAAGATGAAGGATTTTGGGAGAACACGATTATGTCTCGGTTTGGAACTAGAGCATCGTGTTGATAGATGCTTAGGCATTTTGACAAGATCAAGCCTTCAAGCACCCCCATGATCGTCCGTAGTCTTGATCCTGAAAAGGACCCTCTTCGTCCAAAGGATGATGACGAAGATGTGCTAGAGGCAGGAGTGCCTTACTTTAGTATAATAGGCGCATTATTGTACTTAGCTCAATGCACAAGAACGGACATCTCATTTGCCATGAACTTGTTAGCTAGATATAGCTTTGCGCCAACGCGACGCCATTGGTTTGGTGTAAAAGATATCCTTTGGTACTTGAGATATACGATTGATATGGGCTTGTTCTATCCCTACAGAGAGATGATGGATTCGGACCCATCACACACCAGGAACGCCGCCAACACTGGCCTGCGTCCTCTATCCCCATCCCAAAACAACATGTCTTTTGGAAGGTTTTGCTGATGTTGGGTATCTCTCAGACCCACACAAAGGTCATTCCCAAACTGGTTAAGTGTTCACCATGGGTAAAAGACCGTGATATCTTGGAGGTCTACAAAACAGACCCTAGTTGCTATATCTTCTAACCATGTAGAGATTATTGCTCTTCACGAAGTGGTTCGTGAATCTATATGGATTGGAACTATAATTACACATGTTCGAACAATTGTGGTTTGAAGTCTACCACAGATGAGCCTACGAGCATTTAGGATAATGCTGCTTGTTTTGAACAAATGAAGCAAGGCTACATCAAATGCGACAACGCCAAGCATAATCAGCAACAACAGAGTCTCCTCAAGATCAAAGTGAATTAGGTTCAATTTGAGGACAGTGTGGCAGACTTGCTCTCTAAGTCATTGCCTAAATTCCACTTTCGAGAAACATGTTGGTAGCATCGTTTGCGGAAATTATCCGAACTCCCACGACCGTTGTCATCAGGGGGAGATGCAGACATCAGGGGGAGATGTCTACATGTATGGTCTCGAAATGTGAAGGGCGTGTTGTGCTCTTTTTCCCATTCGACCGAGGTTATTTTTGTCCCACAAGATTTTTGTTACTCGGCAAGGTTTTTAATGAGGCAACGAGAGGAGCACCACGTTTGGGCGACACAAGGGGGAGTGTTCAAGTAAATCCAGAATATGTGTCTGGCCCAAACTCGAGATTACTTGCTCTAGTTGAAATAGAGTTTATATTAGAGATATTCTCGGAGAATCTTAGGAGATATCCAATCAATGTACGATTATGTTTCCATGTACAACTCTATCTCTATGCTTGTAATCCTCTATATAAAGAGGCCCCTATTATCAATGAATGTACGACTCAATTCTCTCCCAATTCAGTTTTCCTTAAACAAATTTTTATATTTTAGTGGCTTTATGGAAGATAAAAACATATGCTGGCTTTATTGATAATATAAATTTTAAATTGACAATTGCGGCTGATTTGCTAGGTTTTTTTGCTTATTTAATTTTTATTTTATTTTAATTCGCATATGGGTAAAATGGAGATTAAAATTGTACAAAAATTTTAGGATCTCTGAATACTAAATTAGAATATCTAACTAAAACCACTATTTTAACATCATATTCGATGCAAACTAGGTTTCAAAATAAACTATTGTTTCACTATCTCAAAAAAAAAAAAAAAAATTCAACGTACTTGTGCTTATGACCCTAGATTTACCCCAAACCCTTTTCTTTCTTAATGATTTTGATATGTTAAACTTAGTGAGCTTGTGTCTAGGTTGCATTGATCAGAAATAGATTAAGTGGTGAGCTTGTATACACTTAAAGAAGAACGACTAAGAAAGGGTAATGAGTTAATTCGAGTTTGTGAGTTAATTACTTCGGATAACTTCATTTAAAATTAGCAAACCATGATTGAACATTATTGATATGATTTAGTGTGTTTGGTGGTAGAGAATGAGTTCTTAGCGTTGTTTTCTCAAATTGTTTTCACATATCAAAAACCCCAAAAATTGTATTCTATTTTCACAAGCTTTCTGCCATCTATTTGTTTTATTTATTTAACATAGTAAATTAACTCCGATTAATCCCAAATTTTGAATGCATGTACTTTAGTGTGTCTAGTTTATGTCTGTAAAGTTTGTGATTTTTGTTGAGTCTAGCTTAAGTAAATAATTTTGTTTTGTTTGCTGCACAGTATAGAGTTTAGTGTGGAATCAAGTCTCAGATTAACAATATCCACTATTGAAGACTCCTACTTTCCATTACTATTAGCAACTAACGATTTAGGCTTGCAAGATTTAATTGTGTGCTTATTATAGGCATATTAATTTCACGAGCATCCACGAAGGTGATATACACCAAAGAACATAAATAAATTAAGACACCTTGATAATGGAATAACATCCTGAACTAGGAACATAGTAGTCCGAGGAAAAGTATGGACACTAAACTCTGAAGATTTCAAATAAGAAATAGTTGAAACTTTAGATCCACATATCCGTGAAAAATATTTAAAAATTCTATGTTATAATAACGTATTGATACATTAATGGTATATCAACTCTCTATAGTTTACCAATATATGAAGCTAATGTACTCATATTTCAAATTGATCTACTTGATATATCGATACATGCATTAATACACACACACACACACACACACACACACACACACGGAGCTGTTCCAAAGAGGACGTCCGCACTTTCGCTAAAGTGCGGACGTCGACGCTGCAGCTCGGCTCGGGGCGCGACGGAACGACGGGGCTTGCCGGACGGAGGCCAGGGGTCGGACGGACTGGTCTGTAGTCGGTGGAGTTGCCGGTGACGTGGTTGCAGAGCTGCCCAGAAACCTGCAGTTGCAGGTGAGGTCGTTGCCCAGAAACCTGCAACCTCGACCTCCTCCGACCTCGATCACTGCCCAGAAGCTGTCTGGAATGCCTCCGGCCTCCGTCCGGCCCTATTGGCGCCGCTGTCGAGGCCTGAAACGCTGTAGAAGATCGACGTCTGCACTTTAGCGAAAGTGCGGACGTCCGCTTTGGAACGGGTCTATATATATATATATATAAACGAACGCCAGAATAATACTAAGAAACTATTTGGTGTTGATCGATAGCTACAAACACCTGGATACAAATCAATTCTTCATGTACAGTTGGTTTAGATGGTAAGAGTAGTCTGCTAGAAATACATTTTTTTGGGGAGGCTGAGTAAACATAAAGATTAATACAGCAAAACTGATGAAATGAACAGAGGGAGACTGACAAAGTTGCAAGTTTGCTTTGCAGAATCACACCCTCAACTGAGTAGGTCGGTGGTTCCTGTCAGTGCAGGTCCGTCCCTGATTCCTGAGTCCTGACCCTCTTACCCCAGCTAGCTTAATTAGCTAGCTCCATTCATTAATACCATCCATCGATCTGTACTACAATATACAACAGTATTTCATCGAACTTGAGACACAGAGTTAGCCACCTACCATTCTTACACTTCCATCCATGTATAAAATTCATCTGCAGCTTAATTACTACGTACGTCTAGCTTGCTTCATATCAATTCCCTCTCTACTGAAAAACAAGCACTAATATATATATATATATATATATTAGTATATAATATGCATGCAGATGCAGAAATTGAAGATTAAACTGGAGTACTCTGTCCCTGAATATGATGCGAAGCTGGTGTTCCAGAGAGGAGGCTGCTGCTGCTGGGCTAGCTCATCAGCTCTGTGGTGGTTCATAACTAATTTCATGCAGATCATGCATGCAGTACTCCAATAAATTAACGGCTGTTTTTGCCAGCTTTCTGCTTGTACAACTTTAGGATAAACATTTTTAGAATTTGAACACTTGTCATTGATCCACAGGGTGAAATATTTTGCTGCTGAACTTTAAATTTGTGACTGACATTTTGAAAGCTATGAATGAAATCAGTCTTTTTTGAATTCCTTGTTTTTGCCCTTTTATGCTATGTGACTCTATTTTGCATGTATACCACATGGAGAAACTTTAAATTGATTTGGTTTAATTACTCACAACAAACCGTTATTCACAATCAGGACTAGAGAATCAAGTCCTTAACGAGCAAGATTCATTCCCAAACGTAGTCAGCTAGATTCAGTTGAAAAAGAAATGAACAAGGTCCTAATTGAATGAAACTTTACACGCAAAAATCTTCTCCATATCGAAGTCCACTAATGTTATCCCAAACCCTCGATCAAATCTTTATCCCTGCCATCTACAGGAGATAAGAGAACAAACTCTAATGGTTCCAATAACACACAGAACTTAAAATTGCTTCTCTAGCCATGTAACATGTTTTTCCTGATCATGCATGTTGTTCATTTCCATTCTCATTCTCATTCTCTTCTAGTGATCTTCCCGTAGTTTCAGGTGTGAAGAAATGCGTTACCACCAATCCCAGAATACAAACTACACCTAAACCAATCAACGACCTCTCGATTCTCGTCTTTTTATCCTCCTCGTTTTGACCATGTGCAGCCCATAGAAATCCAATTGATCCGATCAAGGCGCCAACCTTCCCCGACGCTCCAGAAATCCCATGACAAGTTGACCTAAACCTCGCCGGGAAAAGCTCAACAGGCACTATAAATGTAGTAGTATTTGGTCCAAAATTTGCAAAGAAGAAAGTGAGGCCATAGAGGACCATGAAACCTACATCTGTATTTTTTGCCCAGTGAGTTTTGTAGGGTATCCCAATCGAGAAATAAACAAGTGCCATGACGAAAAACCCCATCATTTGAATTTTTCGCCTTCCAATTCGATCAATGAAGAAGACACTGAACCAATATCCTGGAATTGTTGAGCATATTGTAACAATTGCTTGCAACTCAGCAACATGCAAAGCATCTTGGTAGAGATTAACATTGTATTTTGGGTATTTTTTGTCGATATATCTTCTATATATTTGAGACTGGAATAGGTTGCTGCTGTAGAAGACAACATCAACAAGAAACCAGTTGGCAGCACAAGAGAAGAGATCGCGGCCATGGAGACGTAAAAATTCCTTGGAGAAGAAGGGATATGATGATGCAGGGTTTTGTCCTACTGATAGTAAATCTGGTTCATCTTCTGCAATTTGACTCAAGGAAACAGCCAACACTTTCTCCATATCCTTGGCTGCTTGCACCACATTTAGCTCAACCAGTGCTGTATACCTGAAAGGAATTAAAAATTTGGTCACATCCATTCAGCGAAAATGCTAATTTCAATTCAATTCTTCACAAAATGATATGTTTATGTTTATCGCTACAAATGAATGAAATTTGGTACTTCGATATAGTAAACAAAATTCTTCACTACCAAAACATTTACTATTACTAAATAAAATTTAGTAAGTGCTAGCTAGCAAGTTTAGATTCACCCTTTTGGGCGTGGCCTGTTTTGGCTTCTATAAGCGAGACTAGTAAATGAAAGACTACGTACTTTGGTTCTATCATTAATTTAGGGCATGTTTTACGAAATAGGAGAGTGAAGAGATTGGAGATATCAATGGGGAAGAGAAGGAAAGTGAGTGAGAATTAGAATTGATCATTTCCATCGAAAGTTGTTTCCAATTTATTATATGAAATCCAAATAGGAATAATAAATAAGCTGTTGATAATTAAGTTGTTTAGTGTCCTTGTTTTCAACCTAGGGTCTCTCTCTCTCTCTCTCTCTCTCTCTCTCTCTCTCTCTCTCATTTTTCAATTCCTTTTGGTGGTGTTGAATGGGAAATTAAGATCACTCACGTACCCTAACTTATGCCAAAGAAAGAAAATTAGTGCAAAATCCGTGACCTCCATTCGACATTATGAATATCTTATGGGTCCATATATCTTCTTCTTTCATTCTAGTGAAAAAAAAAACATGATGAGGTGATAAGACAGATTATGATCCTTCACCTAATTGCCTCTCTCCATAAGAAAATCCAGCTGCATGTGTGCCCCAATTAACATTTCCGTTCAGCTAATTAATGATTCTATATTACCAGACTATTTACTTTGGAAAACGATGTATAACTATTAGTGTATGTATTTTACTCGTTCAAAAAAGTAAGATCTAAAATGGGTCTAAATTCAAATATATACCAGCATTTCTTGCTCATCCTATTATGAATAAAAAAGTTCACAGCTAGCTATAGCTACCTCATTCATCACATACAGCCAAACAATCTGAGACACCACAGATGTTGACGAACCATATACATATATAATTCAATAACAAACGGAAGGAAAAAATTTAGTTCTTCAGTAAATTAATTAATTAATACCTGGCAGTTTCAGGCATCATCATCCGCCAATAGTACGTCATGGCAGCCGGAATTGCACCGAGCATGAGTATCAACCTCCACGCTATGTCAGCCTCGTCCGGCGTCGCTTTCTTCGGATCCGGCTTGCTCGCAAAGTTAAAGACGGCGCACACCACGATGGTCACTATAGAGCTCGCCAGAATCCCAAACCCTTGCATGGAGAACACAGCCGCTATGAACGAGCCACGTGTCCTCTTGTTGGCAAACTCCGACATGATGGTCGCCGAGAGGGGGTAGTCTCCGCCGATGCCGACGCCGAGGAGGAGCCGAAAGAAGACGAGGCTGACTAGGACGCAGGTGGGGGAGGTGCAGATGGAGAAGCCGCACCCTATGGAGCTCAGCACCATCACCATCAGCGAAAGCCCGTAGACACGTCTCCTACCGACTAGGTCCCCAAGCCTGCCGAAGAGCAGCTGCCCCAGGACAGTGCCGAGGAGAGGGAAGCCCACCAGCGCCGTAACGACTAGCGCCGGGATTACGAAGTTGTTGTCGTTGTTGTCGAATACTATGTCGTTTGGTTTACGTTTGTTGTAGTATATGCGGCCGAGGAGTCTCATGATGGGAGGGATACAGAAGAGGTCGTAGGCGTCGGTGAAGAGGCCCATGCCGGCGATGATGATGGCCTTGAAGTGGTACCATTGCGTCTTCGCCGTGTCAAGGGCGGAAAGCACCTTTAGCGCCATTTTTTTTTTCTTTCACTAATCTCACTTTTGCTTGCTCTAAGTTGCTAAATGCTCATACTTTTTTTGGTCTGAAAATGGTTCTACTTATACTATCTAGATATAGGCACAGCCTATAGATACAGATTGCAGTGATTGGACTAATATCGTATATATTTATGAGTTTGAGCCCTTGAGGAAGGTATGGAGTAGTTTCGCAGAGTAGGACATTGATGTGATCCGAGGTTTAATTAGACTACTATAGTATTAATACAAGTCAATGATTCTATGAATATGCGGTATTATTCGATTCACCCAACTCATTCTTAATCTGCATCATATGTATGTGTCTTCTCTACATGTATATACTAGTCAAAAACTTGCAAAGACTTTTCATATCGTTTTTTGAAGGAAACTTTTTTTTTTTTTTAATATGTGTTTTTTCTTTTTTGATTGGGGGTGAGGTAGTAATCCATGCGCCTCGGTTATGCTAGCGATTTAATAACATGTACATCCACTCAATCACTATTCAGACCAAGGTCTATGAATTCATCCCGGCAAAGTCATACTAATCCCCCGTTGTACGCACACAAATCCAAAAATCCTCAAACCTATTGACCAGTGGCGTAGCCAGAAACATGAACTAGGAGGGTCAAAATTCAGATAACAATGATTAAACAAAAATAAAATTTCATCAAATAACATAAAATTGCATATATTAGTTTATATATAACATTCTTCTAATAAAAGAAAAATCATAAATCATTACAATACTCAAATATAATAGATTCCTTCAAACCAATTATAATTGTTCACAACGATTGCTCTTATTTTGGTATATATTAATGGAGTTTTATTATCAATACAATCAAACATATCTTTCTCAATATATGTAATCAACTGTTATTCATCCACACATCTCACGTTCGGTTTGGCAAATCACCTTTTATAATTTTTATGGTAGAATAAATTAAATTTATTAATCTGTAAAAATTTCTGAACTATACAAAGAATTAAAGGATTTTTTTTTTTTTTTTTTGAATTGAAGTTATTAATAAGTTACAAACAAAAGCTTAATCTCTAGTAAAAGACAAGATGAACTCTTTGGTCATATATAGATATAAGCGTAGAAAGATGACTAGGAGAAAGAAAAAACAAGTAAAAAAAATATAAACATATACAGGATAATCATTCATTAACTGATCAATGAATAAAATATAGTATTTTGCCAAAAAAAGAAAAATGAATAAAATATAATAAGAAATTAAAAGAATGGTGGAGCTGTGCAATTGTCCAAGCTGTGGATAATTGGTAAGAGAGTTAAAACTGTTCAACCATTTTTTTGTCTTTTCTGTCAGAAGGGTCAAACAACACATTAAAATACAGTATTATGGAGAAGTCTATAATAATTCAACCAATCAGGAAGCATTTTCAAAAACTGAGAAGGGTCAAATGACCCTTCTGGCCCTAGTGTGCCTACGCCCTTGCTATTGACTACAAACTGGTGGAAATTGAGACTCGAACGCTAATACGTACTAGCAAACCAAAAGAGAGAAAGCGATACAGTGTACTATTTTGAGGACCCTTATAGTTCCCCATTTTGTGAGTAATTAACTTTCATAATTTGAACCGCTATTAAAACATAGAATAAAGACGATCTCAATATTTAAAAAAAAAAAAAAACAATCAATTTGAAGCTCTTTTCACAAACTATATTATAAATCCCATCAGCTTACCTGTTAAACATAATACATCACACATGTTTCTTCTAAACTTTGCTCTCTTACAATATGGTTTTGTTGTTTTCCTATTGAAGGGTACGTGTTGGACTTTTGGGAATCACACATTTTGATGAGTTATAGCGTTGTTCACTTGGAATTGAATTTGTTTAACATTTTGTGCCGCTTGCTTTGGATTAGGCTAGGGTAGATTATTTGTCTGCATCAGCTTTTGTATAATTACAATAATGAAATAAATAAAACACTGCTAAATTAAACGCCTGGTAATCTCCGGCACTCTTAGCCATCTCAAAGGAAATGTTGCAAAAAATGCAGTTGCTGCAGGAGCTGGAATTTATTTATTGGGGGAGGCTTAGGTAGGTAGGTCAAGTTTCAGAATCCAAGTCCTAGGAATATTATCATCATGGATCGACTTCTTTTTAATGGCCGCCATATGTCTCTCTAGTTGCCTAGAGATATCACCAGAGTTTTCCAGCTTAAGTTTTTTAAGCTTTTCTTATCATCACTTGTTGTACATAATCATGTATTTAATTCAATTTTGATGACTCGGTTAAAAACAACAACAAAGTCATTGTAGAATTTGTCATCAGAGATGATCCTGAGTTGATCTATTTACTGGTACTGAAAATTTAGGGTGCATGGAGAAACATCTTTTTGGCGAAACTTTTGCTTTTCAAGAAGATTTATCTTGAGCTCTAAGAAAAAGACTAAGAAAGTTCTTGTTGAAGGAGACTTGAAGATCTTGATAGAGAAAGTGCAACACTCCTTAGCGCATGAAAACTTTAGTCAAAGACATTATATGCTCAAATGTGAAGACATCTCTTTTAAACATATTCATCAAGAAGCAAACTTCACGGCCTATGTTTTTAGTTAATTTTGGCCACTCTATTTTAGGAAGCCGGCTGCTACCGAAACAATAGTATCTTTTATTTGTTCCTTTTGCTTTTATTTTTTATTTTGGCTATGTATGAGATTCTAACATCTTTAATCTTTGTTGTAGTTTTTTTTTATTAAAAAAAATGATAGTCTTAATTCGAAAATCACGAAGACATAGCATTATCGTCTATCATCCTAAGATAGTCTTTAAAACCCTAACAGACTTCCTAAGCCAAACTAGGGGTTTTAGACCGTAATTGATGTAGGGACGAGCTTTTAGCCAATTTTAACAAAAAATCTCGAAAAGAAAGAAGCGTCTTCACATTAAGAAAAATAATTTGAATATTGGAAATTAGTATTCAAATAGGCTTCTTAATGATGGAAATTACTCTTTTGGATATATCGGGATTCTATATCTCAAGCAAAATCTTGATTAGGATTCCAAGCGTATTATTCTTTAGTATCTAGGATTCTATTTCAGATTTTTATTTAATCAGGTTTAATAAGGTTTCCTAGTTTTAGTCTACAATAAATTGTTCTTTATGTTTTCTAGCTAGTTGTATTAGTTTTATGCTATGTGACATATATATGGCACCTCTTAGATTGTAATTTTCATTGAAGTTATCAATAAAAAATCAAATATTAGAGAGAAATTTCTTTATGTTTCTTACGGCTATGCCCGTAATTGTTAGTGGATTCTAACTCAGCTTATATGACTTTCGACGCTTGACGGAGCCTCTTACTATCGTGTTCACGTTTCCTGTATCAGTAATTTTCTCACTAAAGAAGGAACAACGATGGAGAGAACAAAGAAGTATAAAATTTTGCAAAACCGCGTGGACCTTCAAATGGTGACACTTGTTTGGACTAATCTTTCAGTTAAATAATCTCCATTTAAAGGACTGACATAACTGCTTTCGTCTTCGCCTGCAGAAGAAACACAATCACAGAAGGAAGCATGTTACTTGTGCTCCCCAGTTTTGTTGAATTTTGCTCCAAGTAGCGTCATACTGCTCCCACTGAAAGTAATGGGGTGACTGCTTGACTTGAAGCAAAGCATGGTCAATCAACGCGATGGGCACTCGTGTGATCCTTCATGTCGATGCTTTTTCAGAGTCGGACACTCACTGTGCTAAGAGCTTGAGCCCGAGTTTCATTTCATGAGTTTCCAATTGATTCCTCAATAAAATCTATGAGCAACTTGTCTTCATCGTCTTTGTAAATTGAACGAAAAGAAACATCTGAAACTGTTGGGAAATCCTTTTCTAGTAAATCGAGTTGAACGCATTCGTTTTTGCAGTAAAAAATGAGACCGCAGATGTCTGCGTTTTCATGCTCTTTGTTAACCCACAAGCAAAGAGGTATGTCATGGAACAGACTTCCCTTACAGAAACTTTACATCAGATGGTTACTTGGGGAAACTTGACAGGGGAAGACTTGTTACCATTAAAAGGGAACTTGAGGAATTGCCGAGACATTTTGGATTTCATAACCACCACTTCCAGGATTCCATCTGGCCGAAAGCCAGGAGAAAACAGCCGATTATCAACAGATCCTGGAAGATTAAAAGAGATGGTAAATGGTCCAGCTGCACATAGTTCCTGGTCGACTTTCATTTGGTACAAGTTGATGAGTTTACGACAAGTCCGGTCTCCGTCATGAGTAATGACTCCTTCAATATGAACCTTCCCTTCACTTCCGATGATACATTTAACTGTACCTGTTAGACCAAGAATTAAATACTTGGTTATCACTATCTTCAATTATTATGGTAGGCATTTAAAAGAGCGTACCAGTGCAAAAATAGTGCTTGTGCATCCAAGTAAGAGAGGCGCATATATGATGAAAATTACAGACAAAGAATCTCAGTTTGTTTCCTCCGAAGACGTCCAGGTCTGCTCGAAATAAGTTGGCAGCATTACTCACGCCAGCACTCACGCCAGTGTCAACGTACATGACCAATTAATAGTTGGTCCAGCAGTACCTTCATTCAACAACTGGCTTCAGACATGGATGGTAACCAGCATTATTTGGGCTGTCTATATGCTTTTTTTTTTTTTTTTTTTTTTTTTTTTTATGCTATATGCTATCAATTTACTTCCTTATGGTCTTGATATCTCAGATGCACCTATTAAGCCAAAAAAGTTAATAATATATTAGTTTAACTTGTAATAAAGAGTTGAAAGCCACATCTCACATCTCACTAAGTAATACAACCTTCTCTCATCGAGAAAAAGTAATAAAATCTTCTATTTATATAGCTCGATTGTTTAGAATAAAGTCCTTGATTTTTTATTAGAAGTTGTGTAAACTCGTGTTTAACTTGATTTAACTTATTCTCATAGAGTATAAATTGATGGGCTATGGATCACAAACCCGTGTGTCAGTAGCGTAAACTCATGTGCAAAATATAATATAAACTGCAATTATTTTGATTGCATCAAATAAATAGACAGGACTAATCGTCAACTATCATCATCAGTGTAATTGCATAATCAAACGATTACTGCCCCCCTAGAATTTTTTGTCAAAATAAACTTTGATGGCTATGGCCATAAGAATTTTGCTGCTGACTCTAGTGGTAAACCTCTACTTGCAGCTGCAAAAGAATTTGGAAGTGCCACAGTTCCAATAGCAAAAGCAACAGCGTTAAGAAATAGTCTTATCAGTGCCTAGCAACAAGGTTTTTTAAACGTCCAAGTAGAGGGCAACTCGAAACTTGTCATTGATGCCGTAAAGGGTACTATAAACAGTGGCGTAGCCAGAAATATGAAGTAGGAGGGTCATTTTTCAAATCATAATGATTATATTAAACAAAAATATAATTTTATTAAATAACATAAAATCGCATATGTTTATTGTTAAAAAAATAATTTAAATATATTAGTTTATATATCATTCTTTTAATAAAACAATATCATAAATTATTAATATACTCAAACATAACAGATATCTTCAAACCAATTATAATTATTTGCGACGATTGCTCTTAATTATTTTGAACTCTATACATGGTGGTTTCATCATCAATACAAGCAAATATATCTTTCCCAATGTGTAATGATACTGCCACTCATCCACATATCTTCCATTTGGTTTCCGAAATCACTATTTATGATCTTCATGGTAGAATAAATTAAATTGACTAATCTCTAAAAAAATTTAAACTTTGTAATGAATTAAAGAAATTTCTTTAATTGAAGTGATTTATTAACAAGGGAACAAATCTTACTCTCTAGTTGATTTCAAGTCTTGCCGTTCATAGGAGAGAAAATTGAGAAAGACAAAAGACGAATTCTTTGGGAAATATAGTTAACAGCATAGAAATATGACTAGGATAAAGGAAAAATATTTTTTTTAAAAACTAAATAAATATGAGGTAATCATTGATTAATTGATCAATTAATAAAATATAGTAGAAATTTAAAAGAATGTTGGAGTCTTGCAAGTCCAAGTTGCACGTGGGTAATACTTGGTGATGGGCCAAAACTGTTAACAGTAATTTTTTTTGGCTGTCAGAAGGGTCAAATCACATATTAAAATCTAATATTTACATAAAAACATCTAAAATTTCAACCAATCAGCGACTATTTCCAAAAGCTGAGAAGGGTCATTTGACCCTTCTGGCCCTAATGTGCCTACGCCCTTGACTATAAAACCGCCTTGGAGGATCTTGAAGGTTGTACTAGATATCCGGAAGATCGCTACAATGTTCTCTTCTATCTTTTTCAAACATGTCCATAGGAAAGCTAATTTTGTAGCCGATGAAATTGCAAATGTAGGTCATAGATCTTTGAAAACATGTCAATTTACCCAAATTTGAGGTACACTAACTCCACTTAACCAAAAATCTTATGAGATTGCTCAGTTAAGCAAGAAATTACATATTTTTTGCCCTAATACCCAATTTAATTTTTTTTTTGTTAAATTTTGGGACAATTTTGCCCCCCCCCCCCCTCTCTTTCTCTCTTTTTTTGTCACTTAGAGAGAAAGAAGTCATCGGAGACTTAGCCAGACTCCGGGGACCGGCCACCCTAATTCGGTGATCGAATATCGGATTCCAGCGACCGGTGACTGGAGATCGGAGTCCAGTGTCATGTTTTATTGCCCCTCAATAAACTTTATTAAAAATTTATTGGGTTTTATTGGAGGGTAACAAAAGTCTCCAGCAACCTCTTTTGGAGACCTCTAGCAACCCCTAGACCGATAACCGAAGTCTGGCGTCCGATTTAATTGCCCCCAAATAAAACCCAATAAACTTCTATTGCCTCCCGAAAAGAATTTATTGAGTTTTATTGGGGGTGATAAAAGTCTCCGGTGACCTATAAGATCTCCGACGACCTCTTTGGGGACCTCTAGAGACCGGTTTTATTACCCCTAATAATACCTGATAAACTTTTATTTCCCTCCGGTGATCTCTCTGGTGACCTATAAAATCTCTGGCGACCTCTTTGAGGCCTTTGGTGACCAATGGCTAGTGATTGGAGTCTGGCGTCTGGTTTTATTGCCCCCAATAATATCTAATAAACTTTTATTGCCCCCAATAAAAATTATTGGGTTTTATTGGTGGTAATAGAAGTCTCCGACGACCTCTTTAGGAACCTCCGACCAGTGACCGGATTCCAGCGAAGTCTTTAATGTCTTTTTAATTATTCGGAGGGCAAACTTGTCTTTTTACATTTAAATGGGTTAAGTGAGCACACAAATCTTTTAGTGGAGTTTGTGGGCATTTGTTAGGCCCAAATTGGGTAAATGGTCAAGAGCCCTAGATTTTTTGATGGCCTCACTTGGACCAGCGCAATTCTAATAAATGCCTCAAATGCCTTATTATTTGATGTTGTAACCGCTGGTTAACCTAGAGGCTTTCATATTTAATTATAGTCTTTTGACATTGAAAAAAAAAATGATTACTACGCGCATTTTTTTTTTAATGTCTGAAAATTAAATTAAAAAATTACACTATCAAATAAAAAAAAGGGAGTTTGGGCCAGGGTTTATCGATTACAAAAAAATTTCGGATGGAATAGGAACTTTTGACAATATCTCGCCCATAGAGTATTAACTTGACTTTGACTAAATCATTTGGCATCACAATCACTTTCAAAGTATAAATCAGTAGGACACAAAATTTGCTCGACTGATAATAGCTTAGGAATACAGTTGAACAAAGATGTCTATTGCAAATTAGCCAAAATATGCTGTTTGGCTCTAAAATTAGTCCGGGTAGCAAAATGTCTCTTTTGAGTGCGCGAGCGTGCCAACACCTTGCGGTGTAGTCGTCGGGGCGTCCCTTAACCTGACTTCTTCTCAAACGCTGTGGACGAGGAGAGCACCAACCTCGTCACCAGGTTCTTTTCTCTACCTTTCGGAAAATGACTTCTTGCCTTACGGGTAAGGACTTGCATGTGGTGTGATCTCTTGCGTCACCGAGTCGATACTTAGTGTTGTAGACTAAGCAGAGCAATCACTGGGAAGTAGGAGAAAGCACGGGTTTTGCTAAAGTGTGACTTTAGCTTCGCTGGGTTCAACTAGGTTGAATGTAGGTTTGCTCCGGAGAGACTTTGATAATCTGAGAGATTAGTTGATTGAAGAGTTGTTGTTTCTTTGTTCTGTTTTAGCCTCTATATATAGGCTACTCACTGCAGATTCTTCTTCTTAATAGGAGTGCAATACTATATTTTAGGCCACAGTTATTGGTCTTGAATCCAATCAAAACACTTAATAGTCTTGATAACTATCTTATATAATAATAGATAATTATCCGCTTCTGTCGTAGCTAGAATATAGGCAAGGTTAATTGTCTCTTGGAACTTCTTGGGCGAACTGTTCGCTACGCACGTCTTAATTGCATATATATATTCATATATCCACGCAATTAAAGATGATAACTTCCTTAATTGATTTTCTGCCATGCAAATATGTATGTGAGTATGGTAGCCACGTGTTGGCCTTTTTCATTCAACAAAGGAGATTCACCTTCCTTAATTGACCCATGCATGAGCAATTAATATATTATATTCCTTGTTGATCACAATCAAGCGTGATTGCATGCTTCCATTTGTTTCCGTGTTTGCCATACTCCTTAATTTCATGAGAATATATGAATATTTGCATGGCTCACGTCCTTGCTCCTTCTTACACAATACTTGGTAATCAAACAAATAAATCACCATTAATTATCAAATATTTGATAATTAATAGTAAATCAGTGAATATCCAGATTTGCCTCAAGATTGCTTAGTCTCTAAGTAGACTTTATTTAACCTCTAAACAATATATTCCGAACTTATCAAAAATATATAGCTTGGGCCACAGATATTGGCCCGGATTCTCCCGAGACACCCTTGTCCAAAAAAAATATTAATTTTAGGTTCAAACATATGCACCAACAGTTCAATTTCTGAAAGCCAAAATTGTATGATCCACACATCACATTACAGCCATATTTTTGGTTCCTAAAATTTGGAGTGGTTGGCTATTGCATGATAAGGCATAGGCGTGCGATGCAAGATCAGAAGAGTGCCCTCAAAGCTCGACAGTTAATTCTCTTAGACAAGTAGAACTACATTTACACATCCATCGTTCTCTGGATTATTTGTCACCTGAGCATATTTCCCTGCATCCACCGGCAAAGATGTGTACAACCACACAAGTTAAAAATCTAAAAGTACCCTCATTTAAAAAGGGGGAGTACGATAGCAAAGTGAATTGGAAATTAAGCAGAATGCCAAGCACACGGAGGTTTTGAACTCACCCCACACATGCAACTTTCCCGTTAGGTGTGACTAGACCAAGCTCACTTACATTCACCTGAAATTCACAGATAAACAAACAACAAACAGCTTGAGACGTCATGATATAGAAATTCTAAATGTCATGAATCAGCACACAAGACTGAGATAGGTACCTCAATGATGGTTCCCTTGGTCAAGCCACCAAGAGAGGTATACATTTGACCATTAGGGTTTTTCTTCACACCATCTTAAGGTTAAAAGTACATTTGAGTTCAGGGTGAGTCACATGAGCTTTAGTGAATCGCAATCCACTGGGCCGGATAAATCACTCATACTAGGGAGGTTTCCTTGTAAAAGCAGGTCCCACAAATGTGGCTTTTGTGATCATCCGCTTCCATTGCTTAGCTACACAGAAGAACCAAAATATAAGCTATCAAGAATGAGAGCAATAAAATTATACTCGTGCAAAAGTTTTACAAGCATATCATGAACATGAACGAAGAACAATTTTATCTGGTTATGTGGAAAATACTAAATCATAAGCCTTAAATAATGACTGAATAAATATAAACGACCAATTGGCTTCAAACTTTATCGATGCGAAGCTAACTTCAAACTTGGATGCATAGGGATAGAGAGAAGTCAAGTTCTTACTCTTGCGTTTGCCCGTTCTAAGCACTTTAAACATCTCATCTTCAGCCACAGGCCTCACCTGGAAAAGATACAACTCAGTCACAAAATTATTTATTCACACATGAAAGAGTACAGAGTCAGAAAGTTGCACTTGTCTTACCTTAGGCAGAGGGACTTCCCATTTTCCAGCTTTCTCTTTCCGTTTTTGCTTGATGGAATTGCTAAGAGTCTATTTACAGCATAAAGTCAGATACCATCCACGAAAAGCTATCTTAATCATTCTATTTAATGGCTGTTCAACCATACCTTTGCTCGTGTTTTATTGTCATGATCCAACATCAATGTTGGAACAGCTCCTTCATGGACATCATCATCATCAACCTTGTGCCTAGTCAATGACTCCTCATGCATAGCCAATCTGTCAACATTCATAAAATAATATTTAATTGTGAATTACAAGTCACTATAATGACTAGTTCAATAAACAGTAAACACACCCTCCAGCGTGAACTACCAACACAACGACAAACTACTTGATAAGCGTATAAACTTGTACATATGATCGTTACTTCGTATTGTGTATTATCAAACAACAAATTAATCATTATCAAGTAATCATTGCTACATGAATATAAATATATAGGGTTATTATCACAAATGGTACCTGAACTTATCATCTATCTTATATTCATATCGATGGTATCTAAACTTCAATTTTAAGGGTTCCCCTTGAGTGCCTTAAGGTATCAGTACCTTAAAAATCCGTAATTGCATCTGGGCCGTCTATTTTACACGGCTAAAATGGACGGACGCGCATTTGCGGGTGCAGATGCGCGTCCACCGCATGTAATCGCATGGTGACCTGCTATAGCAAGTTTCAACAATGCGATTTCAAAATTTTGAAATCAAACCTTGAAACCGTTCTAAGCTGGGTTTTTGGCGATGGTTCAGTTGTAATTTTACGTTCTCTGATGAGAAATAGTCGGATTTGATTGTGAGTTTCAGTAGTGTGGATTTGATGATGGCATTTCTCAGTTCAACCCATTTACTGTGACCGATTGAAGTTCATCTATGGGTGGTTTCTATCCTGGCAGGCAAAATGGTCAGCTTGGCAACAACAATGCAAAATTCAACAACAATTCTGGTGGCTACAGGGGGAACAACAATTTTAACAATGGCATGAATAGCAAACCACGAAGGTGCCAAAACTTGCAGGACTTTACCAAATTTTCAGAATGCCTCAAATTTTCCTCTTTAGATGTTATTCAGTTTAGTCGGATTGGGACTAGTTTTCCCGAGCCACATATCGCGAGATGTGAAGATAATCTCAGAATTTTGGGAGAATATTAGGAGTTTCGCGAAAATTTCGAATATTTCCTGAAGGTGCCAAAACTTGCAGGACTTTACCAAATTTTCAGAATTCTCAACAAGGCAATTCAAGCATCACTGGCTGTCAATACTGTGGTAAATTTTTAAATATCACACATATTGGTAACTCGAGTCTTGGAAGGTTGAGGAATATCCAGAAAGGCATTTAGGGAATCGGTCTGATTCTATCTCTGTTTGTTATCCAGAAAGGCATTGGTTGTCCACGGATTCCATTATCAAGAAGTGTATATGGTTTGAGGAACTTTAATCCTTATAAACACAATACTGTGGTAAATTTTTAAATATCACACATATTGGTAACTCGAGTCTTGGAACATTGAAACTGAACAATGTGTGTGTTGAATGAGAATAGCTCAACAGTACTCTCCTAGTTCTGTGCAGCCTCTTGTTTCCCAGTGTCTTTGGGAATGTGTGTGTTGAATGAGAATAGCCCAACATACTTACAATCTCCCCCTTTGGGCATTCCCATTCAACACACAACTTTTCATCTTGTATCCTGCAAATAAGACTTCACAGACACTAGCTACAACAGATAATCACAACTCAACTTAGATCGAACATAGTAACCAAAAGGTAGACCAATAGGTGTCACTTGGATTAAGGAATCAGTTTCCATCCTTTTTCCAGATCTAAGTGACCAAAACAAATACCTAACAAATAAAATAAGCATCCAAATAGTCTGTGCTTACGCACTTACAACCGAAATAAAATTTTTGTCCATCAAAAGTTAAAATGCCGAAAAAAATAATAATAATAAAAAGTTTGTTTTACTTCTCCCCCTTTGAATGGGAAGGCACATCAAACTCCTCCATTAGCTTGGTCACGGTATCCTGAAACTCCTCGCTGTCCATGGAAGCAGTGCTGTCCTCCTGTGCTTCTTCCTCTTTGAGTGCAGTGGACGGACCAGGAGCGCCAAACCCAAGAGGGTGGCGCTGCATGTTCCGGACCTCCTTGAGGAGGTTGGTCAAAGTGTTGTGAGTGCGGACCAGGAGGGAGTGCATATCATTCATGTCATTTGTGAGGCAAGCGATCCGCCAGTCAGCCACCAGGATGTCGTCACAAAGATTGTCCAGAGAGACCGGAGGAGGCAAGGCAGAGGAAGATGCCTCAGTAGGAAGATGAGAAAACTGACGAGAGGAAGGAGGAGGACTCCGGCTCCGTTCGCGATGCATGCCAGGATCCTCAGGAGGAGGAAGACGCCGGTGTCCACCAATGCGTGAGGTGATCTTAGTGCGAACCATGATGAGAGAAAAAGTTTTGGAAAAACCTGTACACTTAGACCAACCAGAGTGAAATCCGAGAGAGATATGATAGATGGTATTGATATCGAACCAGTAGGGTTAGAGAAAGAGAAGAGACAGGCCAGTTGGAGAAAGCGTCTCCAAGAAGGAAAGAAATTATTACAAGTTATGGTTCCTAGATACACGCATGCAAATAACTTCTCCCCCTCAACGTATGCTTAATCAGTAAGAAAATTAAATTCAACCAGATGGCAGGAAAAGAGAGAGAGAGACCAAGAGGAACATAGATTCCCATAATCTGCAATTAATTCCTCTTCTAGGTATCGACAGAGGTGCTTTTTCTGTCCTTCAAGTTCCCCAGAGGTGCCAATAAAGAAGCATCCCCCAGAGGTGCTTTTTATGTCCTTCAAGTTCCCTCCCCAGTCAGCATCAGAGTATCCTGCAATTGCCACATTAGTGTCAAAGGTATAGAAAATACCACAGTTAACTGTACCAGCAACATATCGGATGATCCTTTTGACAGCTTCTAAGTGAGATTCCTTAGGATTTGCTTGAAACCGAGCACAAACTCCCACACTGTAGGAGATATCGGGCCTACTGGCAGTGAGATAGAGCAGGCTGCCAATCATGCTTCTGTAGAGGGCCCATTTTAGCCATATAAAATAGAGGGCCCAGATGCAGTAACAATTTTAAAGTACTGATACATCTCCCATTTCCATCTCCCATATTGTGTGTCGTCTACATACAAGACCTTGCAATCGCAATGCTGAGAGGTGATTGATACGTACAGAGAGCAAAATGGAATGGATTAATTCTATTACTTCTTAAAATCTAGGCTTTTAGTCATTCGAATTTAACAGATGTACTTACCCCCATACATTACGTAATTCTAGCTGCAGCAGTTTGACGTGCCATTTTCACGCAAATCTTAAGAGATGACCCAAATCTGGAGGAATCATCCCACTTCTACAGTTCTCAAATCAAAGCTCCATAGTTCCAATTCTCAATCCAACAAACAAGTATGAATACAAAAAACAATCCAAAGCAGCTATAGTTCTTAGACCCCTGAGTAACACAATTTATCCTTCCGATCATCCAATTCTTATCATTCTTGAATTCAGGTTTAACCAACAACCAAAATCGTACTAAGAGGTTTCTTTATGATCAGAAATTAGGTGGGTAGAGGGCCGAGCTTGGTTTAGAGGTTTAAAACCCGGCCCGGCCCATAGACCAGGCTTGCCAAAAGCCTATCAAAGCCCGCCAAGCTCGGCCCGTAAAAGCCCGCCAGGCCCGACCCGGAAAAGCCTGTAAATTAATTTAATTAGCTTAATTTTATTTACTTTACACTTCCATAAATTGTTAAAAATAGCTCGGGTGTCCAAAATAATCAAAGAAAAATTTCACAAACTCGTCATGTAGTGCGTGTTATTATTATATCCAAAGCCTCGTATCCGCGGTCGTCACGCCATCGGTCAACCAAGAAGGAATACAAGTGATGACGGTTGACCAATTCGATCGAATTCGAAAATATGGTGAAATTGGCTAAATTTTTACCACACTCATAATTTATTGTAATAATCTCATCCAACGGTCGGTTTTTTTTTTTTTTTTTGAATTGATAGAGGTTGCCCTTTGGAGTCAGATGACACAATACATTACTGGTCTCTAGGACACAATACATTACTGGTCTCTAGGACACAATACATTACTGGTCTCTAGGACATAAACATGCCCTTGGGAAGGTTTAAGGTTGCAAAGCCCAGAATGGCCCAACGGGAAGACAAAGCCCGGAACCAACTTTGTTCTTTCTTGATCGAAGAAGAGTGAGAGTTGAGAAATAAACTGAGAAATCAAGGCCTCCCTGAATTTAGCTACCTCGTTTGAGTTGCTGCCGGTTATTATAAGATCATCCACGTACAGGCACACAATCCCCTCTCTTCTGGTGCCACTGATCGAGAGCACTAGTCCATCCCCTCTCTTCTAGTGTCTCCAACAACATAAGTCATTCAATCAATTCACGAACAACAATCTCAACAAACGATCATCACAGAGCACCAAAACAATTATTACAATCACAATATAATATCTGCTCCGGAGGTCGCAAGTCATGATTAACACTCAAATTAACATCTGCTCCATGCTGATCTAGCTTTGACTCCACAATATAATATCTCATGTTGTTGCTTCGACTAGTACCGGACAATTCTTAAAACGACGACCTGGTGTTCCAAGGAGTATACATCCAATACGACCTGCTGTTGAAAGGCTTGGTATAGGGTTTAGGCCGGTGCTTCTGAGTTAGAAAGTTCTATAACTTCCATTTCTTCCTCAGATTTTTCCGATGGGCTACTCTGTCCGTTACTCCTGGGGCTCTTTCAGCCCCTCGGTCTCTACCATCTGCCTCCATCTGCCGCCAAGGAACCAAGATTGAATCCTGAGTCCACATGAAGCCCTTAGATCAAGAGATTGCATTTATTCGTTATCCACTATTGGCCCGGTAAATCATTTGCAGCTTCTCAGCTTGGAACGGTTTCAAGGTTTGATTTCAAAATTTTGAAATCGCATTGTTGAAACCTGCTATAGCAGGTTACCATGCGATTACATGCGGCAGACGCACATATGCGGGTGCATATGCGCGTCCGTCCATTTTAGCCGTGTAAAATAGAGGGCCCAGATGCAGTAACAATTTTAAGGTACTGATACCTTACGTCATGGCAGAACTTTCCCAATTTTAATCACAACCAGTACTTGAACTTTTCGACTTCATTTCAAATGGTACATAGCACTAACTTCCGTTAATGTTCCGTAAAAAACTAACATGCGCAAAACACATGACCTATATTCAAGAGTAGTTTGACGAAAATACCCATTTAAATAATTTTGTTTACTAGATATTTTGATCATTTAATATGTTAATAAAAATAGAAGTTCAATTAAAAATAGAATTAAAAATGTATCTCTACCCTCTTATGAAAATAATTTTAAAACAAGATCTTAACAAAAATTAATTTGTTTTATAAATACAGACAAAACATTTCAAATAAAACTATAAAACATTTTTTTTGGACGAACTATAAAACATTTAAAAACCAAAGCTTATCAAAACTTTTGTAATTCTTTTTTTTTTCCTGTCATTCATATTTTTAATTGAAGTTGAAAGTTTTCCCCTTTGATAGTCTCATTTTTTATAGCCACAATATAAGTGAAAATAAGTGATATTACAAAAAAGAAGAAGGTAATTTACAAATTTATCCTTGAAAAATGAGTCACATGTTTAGTACATGTCAGTTTTTAATGGAACATTAACTGAAGTTAATGATAGGTACCATTTGAAATAAAATCGAAAAGTTTAGGTACTGGTTGTGATCAAAATTGAAGTTCAGGTACCATCGATAAGATAGAGAATAAATTCAGGTACCATTTGTGATAATTACCCAAATATATAATATTTATGAGTCAAGAAGAACATATTAACAGTCTAGGGTGGAAAAAGAACCATATCAATAACCACAAAAGAAGAATCTCAAAATTAGTAACTATATGCAAAACATATTAACTGATAATACAAAACTTCCGCGTTATGAGCAAAGATTTAAGAGAACAATCCACATAGCAAAACTATGAAGAAATAAACAAAAAGGCTCAATTAAATTAAACTGAAAGCCAAGAAACAGAACTCACGTTTTCTTCATTAGAGCCTTTTCTGCAAAGAGTTTCTTGGCAAACATCTTGCCCTTGATACCCAGAGCCTGTTCCATTACAAAATTAGTAAGAACCATAATAAGGACAATTTTATTTTATTTTATTGTAATTTCTCAGTAGAGTAGGTGAAAACAAATAGAATTGACCTTTTACGCAATTTCAGAGCGCTTGTGGACCTCACGAGCCTCCTTCTTGCGCTTGCGCTCAAAGTGATCAAGTCTATACCCATATCGCTTCCTGTGAAGGTCTATATAATCTCCCTGCGGCTGAACTCCACAAATAACAAACAATATGAAATTTCATCACAAATAAAAGATAAATATAAACAGAGAGAAAAAGATAAAGAAACAAAACCATGGTTACAGGGATTTGTTGCTCTCAATTTGTTGTTATAAATCAAAAGCAAGCCTCAACAACAATCTCCAAAAGACTGACAGACAATGGTGGAGCCAGAATTTTAAGCTCACTGGGGCACACATTATTAATATCAAAACATACAAAAATCTCTACATGAAATTTCTATCTATTAAAATAGTGATTGTTCTCGACTAGATTTCATATTTTAAAATTGCTTCAAAACAATCTCAATCTCCTTATTTATACTAGTAAAATGTGTTTCTCAATAAATGAAATCAAACAATCAAGTATAAATTAAATCACACCCAATGAATAGCCAACGAATTCCATGTAAAAATGCATATGGAGAACGAAAAAGAGTTCCTTTGCACTATCTCTAATGATTGCAAATAAAGACGCATCTTAGACAAACGTATGTGTCTCTCTAGTGGATTTTATGTCACCACTATTCGAGCTATGAAATCCAATAAAGTTATGAGAGAAGATCTCTTGGATTTAGACACATATTGGCTTTGTCACGACAGGATAGGTCATTCTAGTCATGATATGATGATCCGTCTACTAAAGACTTCACACGGACATCCATTCTTTCGAGCGAAATGAAGCATGAATCAAAAGTTAATTCCTAAACTAAGTGTGACCGTCGCCGCTACCTCCGGCGCTGCTGCCGTCCACCACCTGCCTAGGGCTGGCACAGCCCCTATTCATGACGCCATGGATGGCGTCCATCATGGTGATGGCGCCCCAAGTGATGCTACAATAACCAACTTTGCTTCAAATAGCGTTTCAGACGCTCAAGCCCAACCAAAATCATTATTGGTTGCTTTTAAGGCCTCTCGCTCATTTTACAAAGCCCGTTCCTTAGGTAAATTAATTAAGACTGAGACCGTCCAATGCAAAGTATATGAAAATACTCATTCTGTTCTTATATAGAATCCATGGGGATTCTGTGCACTGATTCAACCAACTTGCGGACGTTTAAAAATTTCATGATGTTGGTTGACATGCAAACATGCTGGTCACGTGGTGTGTCATTGTCCACCTGTAAATGCTGCCCGGATCATCCTATTCAGTCAATTGGACTTGACAATACTAGAGAGTTTACATTGAAGACTTTCGATGGTTATTGCAATGGGACTGATGTTGGACATCATATTCCCATGTACACACCCAAATGGTCTCGCGGAAACGACTATGATGGTGGCCCGAAAATTGGTAATGCGCACCAATCTCCTTATATATCCGCTTGGGGTAATGCAATATTGCATGCAGCTATGCTAATTCATCTATGACCCACCATCACTCAATCTACCTCTGCATTACAACTAGTGACTGGGTACCAGTATCTCGTACTTACGCATATTTGAATGTGCTATTTATGTGTCAATTGCACCACCACAGCGTACTATAATGGGCAACTAAGTTGGATTTGAAACTCCAACAATCGTCTGCCACTTAATGCCCTTGCTAGGCGATCTCCTTACCACTAGAGTTAAGGATTGTCACTTTGATGAGACAGTCTTCCGGTCATTAGGGGGAGATAAGAACACGGATGTTCAGCAGGAACGACAGGAATTGTCTTGGTCTGTCCCCACTATGTCTCATCTCTATCTCAGCTAAAGTGACGAGATCACACATATCTGCTGCAAAAATGTCTGCAAGGATGGACATCCCTACGAGAGAACATAGTGCCACCCTACACGGAAGTAGGCATGGCGCCAACGCCATAAAGGGTGGCACTCTGGTGCTACAGGTCATGGCCCTAGCTAAGATGCGTGGGAGGCCCGTGGGTTCAAATGATACTTTGGCACAACCCAATCCTTGGATCATTGACACTCAAAATCCGTCTCATGAGAATCTTCCTGATTATGGATATCGTTGGGGGACGCCTCAACGTCAGAACCTATTCCTGAGAGTATAGAGCTCTATGAAAATTACACTAGTGTACATGAGACGTGGGATAGAAACTCCATCATAATTGATTATGTAGTCGCGCATTTCGTTGCGCATGAATTTGTAGAGTCCGATGATATCGAACCACGCTCCATTGATAAATGAATGCCAACGTAGAGAAATTTAGCCTAAATGGAAAGATGCGATCCAGGTTAATTTGGATTCTCTAACAAAGAGGAAGGTTTATAAAGCCAGTAAACACCTCCTAATATAAAGGGAAAATTTTGCAAACAGTACACCAAGTAAAGGCCACTAATAATTCTTATACATAAAGTTCCAAACCGAGCATTTCGGTACACGAAATCTAAAGTCCTACCCACTATCCGTACACACCGTCAATGACGCCGTTAATTTGAGGGGTAATATGGTCTCTTCAGATTTTCACTATGAGCACCCGGCTTTCTCTCTCTGGGCACCCAGCTCTCTCTCTCTCTCTCTCTCTCTCTCTCTCTCTTTCACTATGGGCACCCATCTCTCTTCCCCCCTCCCAATCCCGATCACCTCTGTAATTCCAACCATTACCATCAATCCGCAGCTTTTCACCTCTGCTGCATCAACAACCATTACCATAATTCTCCCAATCCAGATCCAATTGAAGCTCAGATCCAACAAAAAGGTCCAAAATCGGAGCCACCCTTCAGGAATCTCCAGCTGAACCCTCTAATCCCAATCCCAGTGTTCAACAACAACTCCGGGTTCTCACCGCCTCTTCCGGTCTTCCCCGACCCGAACCCGACTTGCTCCGCCACCAAGCCACCCAAGACCTCGACCGCCACCTCGCCAATCGCTTAGTCACTGCTTCCCGGCCTCTATGCGCCGTAATCGACTGCTAGATCGTAATCCATCTCGTAGCTCATCATCCAAAACCCCAATTCCAATTTCAAATGAATCTTTCTTCTTCTTCATCATCAAAACCAATCATTCACACACAGAAACCAGTCCAACTTAAACACGATGGATTTCGAAGATGAACAGTACCTGAAGCAAAGACTAGACGAATTGCAGAGAGACGTCGCCACCGTCTTGAAGACCCACTACACCTCCCTCTCTTCGGCCTCGCCCTAACCCTAATTTCCAACCCGGCCGAGAAGAACCAATTACTCAATTACATTCCCGAGGCCGAGAAGGTCGTTCGTCAAGAAGACGACTTTCCCAATCTCTCGTCGCCGAAGCAAGGTTTTAGAGAATATCAGAGCTGCGAGGTGGAGGAGATGCAGGCGAGTTTGGTGGGTGCGGATTTAGAAGGTGGAGGAGATGTGGTGGTCGCCGGGGTCATAGAGAGCTTTCTGGGTATGTGGAGAGAGAGAGAGAGGAGATCGGGTTTTTTTTTTTTTTTTTAACCAAAAAAAAAAGGTAGAGTGAGAGAGTACTAAATTACCCTTTGATAAATGAATTATTACATAAGAGTTAACGGCGTCATTGACGGCGTGTACGGATAGTGGGTAGGACTTTAGATTTCGTGTACCGAAATGCTCGGTTTGGAACTTTATGTATAAGAATTATTAATGGCATTTACTTGGTGTGCTGTTTGCAAAATTTTCCCTAATATAAAACCTATTGACTAATGGGTCTTCGTTAGAAAGCGTGATGAGAAAATGAGATGGTAATCTTGCCTTATGGCACAAGACTTCTCACAAAATGCCCTGGAATCGACTACGATGAGACATATTCTCTCGTAATGGATGTCTTTGCACTCCATTACCCTGTCAGTTTGGTAGTTTCTGAATAACTGAATATGCAGCTTACGAATGTGGTCACTATGTATCTCTATGGGGATCTAGATACGGAATATACATGAACGTTCATGATGAACTTCATTTACCCAAGTCAAGTGGTCCTAGACCACAGACCGTGTTTGCAATGAAGTTGAAACGCACACTAAAGTGACTACTTTATTGGGAAGGGATATGCTCGCATGTTTCCAGAACAAGTTTCGGATTCTATCGCAGTTCATGTTGGTGACATGATCTTCATTGGAAGCCCTTAAAGAGATAAGAAAACCGCTAAACACTTGAAATCCAAGTTTGAGATGAAGGATCTGGGGAGAATATGATTATGTCTCGGTTTGGAACTTGAGCATGGTGTTGATAGATGCTTAGGCGTTTTGACAAGGTCAAGCCTTCAAGCACCCCTATGATCGTCCGTAGTCTTGATCCTGAAAAGGATCCTCTTCGTTCGAAGGACGACGAAGAAGATGTGAGAGAGAAATGTGCCCTACTTGAGTACAATAGGCGCATTATTGTACTTAGCTCAATGCACAAGACTGGACATCTCATTTGCCATGAACTTGTCAGCTAGACATATCTCTGCGCCAATACAACGCCATTGGACTGTTGTTAAAGTTATCTTTCGATACCTAAGTGGTGCGATTGATATGAGCTTGTTCTATCCCTACAGAGAGATGATAGATTCGGACCCATCACATGTTAGGGACGCCATCAATAGTGGTTTGTGTTCCCTCTCCTCATCCCAAAACGACATAAGTGTTTGGAAGGTTTTGCTGATGTTGGGTATCTCTCTGACCCACACAAAGGTCGTTCCCAAACTGGTTATGTGTTCACCATGGGTAAGACCGCGATATCTTGGAGGTCTACTAAAAAGACCCTAGTTCCTACTTCTTCGAACCATGCATAGATTATTGCTCTTCACGAAGCGATTCGTGAATGGATATGGCTTAGATCCATAGTTACGCATGTTCGAAGCAATTGTGGTTTGAAGTCTACCACAAATGAGCCTACCAGCATTTATGAGGATAATGCTGCTTGCATTGAACAAATGAAGCAAGGCTACATCAAAGGCAACAACACCAAGCATATATAGCCCAAGTTCTTCTACAATCAGCAACAACAGAAGCTCCTCAAAATCATAGTGAACCAGGTTCGATCTGAGGACAATGTGGCAGACTTGTTTACTAAGTCATTGCTGAAATCCACGTTCGAGAAACATGTTGCAAGCATTGGCTTGCAGAAGTTATCCAAACACCCATGATCATAGTCATCAGGAGGAGATGCAGACATCAGGGGGAGATGTCCACATGTTGATCTCGAAACGTGAAGGGTCTGTTGTGCTCTTTTTCCCCTTCGACCGAGGTTATTTTTGTCTCACAAGGTTCTTGTTACTCAGCAAGGTTTTTAATGAGGCAACAAGAAGAGTGCCACGTTTGGGAGACACAAGGGGGGAGTGTTCAAGTAAATCCGGAATATGTGTCTGGCCCAAACTCTAGGTTACTTGTGCAAGTTGTAATAGGGTTTATATTAGAGATATTTTCGGAGATATTCGTAGATATCCAATCATTGTACGATTATGTTTCCATGTACAACTCTACTTCTATGCTTGTAATCATCTATATAAAGAGGCCCCTATTATCAATGAAACCACAACAAATTCTCTCCCAAATATCGATTCCCTAAAACAAGGAGGTCTAAATACTAAATTAGAATATCTGACTAAAACCACAATTTTAACATCATATTCGAAGCAAACCAGGTTTCAAAATAAACTATTCTTTCACTATCTAAAAAAAAACAAAAAACAAAAAATATTTCAACGTACTTGTGCTTGTGACCCTAAATTTACCCCAAACCTTTTTCTTTCTTAATGATTTTGATAGGTTAAGCTTAGTGAGCTTGTGTGTAGGTTGCATTAATCGAAAATGGATTAAGTGGGGAGCTTGTATACACTTAACGAAGAACTAAGAAACGGCAATGAGTTAATTCGAGCTTGTGAGTTACTTTGGATAACTTCATTTAAAATTAGCAAAATTAGCAAACCATGACTGAACATTGATACGATTTAGAGTGTTTGGTGGTAGAGAATGAGTTCTTAGCTTTGTTTTCTCAAATTGTTTTAACAAATCAAAAACCCCCAAAATTAGGCATGGGCACGGTCCCAGCCCGAGGGTCAATATGCTAAGCCCGGGATCGAGCCCGAAGTTTTCGGGTCGGTCTCAGATCAAGTTTTCCAGAAGTCGAGACCGGAGAAAGCCCAGACTAAGTTTTCCGAGCCGGGTTTCTCGGGTTTTCAGGTCTATTGCACCATCTTGAGATTTGGAATATCCGGTGAAGATCTATCACGAATCCGGCTAGAAGCAGATCTGCCAATGAAGAAATTTGAGGAATTTAAGAGGTCAAGATTTTGGTCGAGGAATTTGACGAAAGAAATCAAGCCAGAAACATGTTCGTCAGGATTTAGGTGGAGGAATTTGAGGAGGTCGAGGTTGTCGTCCTACTGGCAGCGGTGGCCGTGCTTCGGAGAAAGTGATAACTGACGAAGACACTTCGTTGAAGCTCGGGGCTAAGGACGCGAAAAGGAGAATAGACGATGGGGATGAGGTCTCTAGTTTTCGGAGGAGGAGTAAAGTTGGGGACTTGGGGTTGACTGGCTGAGGAGAAAGAAGAAGAAGAGAGAAGAAGAAGAAGAAGAAAAAGAAGAAGAGAGAAGGAGAGAAGAATTGTGTGGCTGAGGATTAGAAGAATATTTATATTGGGGTGAGGATTACATTCGGTAAGGTATACAATTTTTGTTCAGACAACCAATAATTGAACGACATGTGGGATATATATATATATATATATATATATATATATATATATATATATTTTAGGTTTTCCGAGTTTTCTGATTGGTGGATTCCTAGGCCCAGGACCGTCCCTTTTTTTCATAAACTGTCTGGGCCTCTCATTGTTCATTTTTTTTTTTTTTGTAAAATACAAGCCCAAACCCGGCAGTCCGGATCGGTCCGGTGCGGGCAGGTTTTCGGGTTAAAATACCCGTGCCTACCAAAAATTGTAGTCTATTTTCGTAAGCTTTCTCCATCTATTTTGTTTTAATTATTTAACACAGTAAATCACCTGCTATTAATCAAAAATTTTGTGTGCATGTACTTTAGTGTGTCTAGTTTGTGTCTGTAAAGTTCTATGATTTTTGTTTAGTCTAGCTTAAGTAAATAATTTTGTTTTGTTTGCTGCACAGTATAGAGTTTAGTGTGGAATCTAGTCTCAGATTAACAATATCCTCTATTGAAGATGTAATACCCCAAAAATTTGTTATCAATTTCTGATTATTTTTTGGAAATTATTAAGTTGATTGTTAGGACGATTTCTTGGTTCGAAGGTAGAGCGAAAGTGGTTCGGACGAATAATTACTCGAAACGTTTTATTTACGAGGGGTTAAAGGGTTGACTTTTTATTCGTTGAGTTTCTCTGAAAACTTCCTCCATGAAAGTCATAGAGCGCGTCAATACGAGTTCGTGAACATGCGGAACGCAAAAATCATAGTTCGTATGAAGAAGTTATGGTCATTAAAAAAAGTTTCTAATTTTGGATAAATAGAAGAAAAAAAATTGAAAAAAATCAGAAAACCCTAGTTTCCAAAAACGGAAACTCGAGCTCCCTTTCTCTCTCCCCGCGCCGACCAGACCCAGTTTTAGTTTTCCGACTGTATCTCCTCCATCCGGCCACCTTTGGACGCGCCACCAGTCATATTAGAACCTGCTCTTCCTTCTCCATCCTTCTGTGGGGATGGTACACGGCGATTCGCCAGCGGAACGACGCAGCAAGGCAAAAACCTTCGTGGCGGTGCGATTTCAGAGCTATCTGGATTTCTTCCGTTTTCGGCCACCTCTGGCGCCATTTCTTGAGGGTTTTTCAAGGCCATGAGGCGCTGATCATTTACCCTCAAGCCTCTTGAACCAATTTGCAGCGAGGAATCAAAGGAGAATCGACACATATTGGGATTTTAGGGTTTCACCGAATTCTTGACATTTCGAGGTAAATTCCAGCCAAATGGCTTAGATTCTGACTTTGTGCTAGTTGTGAAAGTTGTTGTACATGTTGAGACGAACATTTTGGCATAGGTTTCATGGCCCAATTTTGGAGTTGCTAGAGGCGCGTGGAGCCCACGCTCAGCCACTGCCGGCGGCGCGTGGCGGCGAATCCAGCCAGTTTTTGGGGTTCTGTTTTCGTGGTTGTCAGCTACTCGTCGATACAAGCATGTTGATATATTATGGGGTCATGTTGTGACCATTTGAAGCATGCTAGATTTAACGTAGTTTCGGTTTTCTCGGTTTGAGACCCGTGAAGATCTGACTGTTGGATCGTCTTATAATTTTGAGAAATTGATCCTAGAAGTGTTCCGAAGACCTTGGGAGGTCTCGGAGGATGTTTTGTCTCAATTGACAAAATTTTCGGTTTTTCGTTCAAATGCTCGGTTCGAACCATAACCACTTTCATTTTAATCGTGTACTAAGTTGAGACCTTATTTTACTTAGGTGATTGACGGAGTGTGTTCTATACTTTATCTCGATTGTAAGAGAAGACGCAGCGGAATTTAGAGGTGAGTAAATCTCACGAGGTTCATTTATGAACGGAGTTACTTTATTATTCAGATTTATTTGTTAAATTGTGAAATAGTTTTCGGAAATAAATATTTGTTTTAAATTATATGAACTTGATCGGCTACTGTTCATAGGTAAGTTAAAATGAGATTTTATTATAAAAATAATTTTCTCGAGTTTTGCGATTGTGGACTATAGTTGGTATTAGTGACATTTCTAAATGGATGACTACGTGTGTGTGTGTGTGTGTGTGTGTCTATATATATATATATATGTGTGTATATATATATATATATATATATATATATATATATATATATATATATATATATATATATATTACGTGAAATATATATCTTGGTGGTGTGGCATTGTGAGAAGTAAAATAATTGTGATTTTATTTGGGTTATTGTTTTGAGCATTTACTCTTTTCGGGAATGCAATATATCATGTAATTGTTGATTTTTATAGTATTGAAGAGTACCTTGAGTTGAGTGTAACATTTTGAGTCATGTATGACTTTTTAAATGTTTTGGGTCTGAGGACCTATTGTCACAATGGTGATTGAGTTGAGTGTAATATTTTGAGTCGTGTGAGGCTTGTTAAATGTTTCCGGTCTGAGGACCTATTGTCACATTGGTGATCGAGGCAAGGAAATCGGGAACCACGCCTTTGGCGGGGTGAGTGGTTACGATCAGTTAGAGCTCTAGTCTGTCTGCTAATGTACTGCTTGGGGGATAACTTTGTGTTATCGTTCTCGTGAGTACATGTTTGTAAAAGAGAGTTTCGAGCGTTTCTTTCTTTTATTGTCCATGAGGAACTTGGGTGTTGTATTTAAAAGGTGAGTGTTTCTGGTGGCTTTCTCCGGGTACCTCACGCAGAATGCTATACCGTCTGGGGTACCAATCCAACTCCTAAATCCTGAACCAAGAACAGCGTTAGAGGGGTAAACCGTACCGGGCGGTTTACGCCTCTCCTATGCCTGAGTGAGAAACTAATATATAAGTGGATCAAGTAAATAGTGGATAAAGGAGTTATTACCCGTAAAAGGTGGTTGTGCTGATACTCTAATACTAGAGCAGGGATAAGGGGTTTCCCCTATCTTCGATGTGGGACGCATGTTATCTTTTTACAGCCATATCAGTCTTTCTGGTGTATGCTTAGATGGACTGAACTGGTCTGGTCCGGACCCCTCTGTGCTCGGGGTGCCGTCCCTAACGCGAACCATCCCGGTGGGATGTGAACCCGGCCCTTGGTCCGGTACTTGGGTCTGACCTACGGGGCCTCAGTTGACTGCTAAACCTAGTGAATTATCTAGTAGTATGTACAGTGAGAGTTTTTACTAGAGTTGAAAGGGCGATTTCTTGGCTTTAGTGTGAGTTGTTTGGTTTCCTTATTTCTTTTTCTTTTTCATTTACATTGTTTGATTTTAATGTAATCTCCTGAACTAAACTATATGAACGGATTACTATGATTTCTATTGTTTGATTTTAATGTAATCTCCTGAACTAAACTACACGTAGCGATTACAATGATTTTTGATTATGTGCTTTTTGGTGATCTCCTGAACTAATTTTCTATGCAGAGATTACTGGTTTTATTTAGTTTAATTTATGAGTGCAGTTGTGGTTGAGACTCGTAGTGAATTGAGAAATATGATAACATTATGGTGATAAATGCTTCCTGTCGAGAGGAAAGAAAAGTGATTTCTGGGATTTGTTAGATTTCAAATGATTTGGTTGGTCACAGTGGTGACATGTATTTTCCTTAAAAAAAGAAAAGGATTTGATTTTGAAATAATCATTGAGTTGATTTGTTATCCTTGAGTCCGAAAGGTGTTTTGTGGTTATTTGGGTTTACTCGCACGAGCTTGCAAAAGCTTACCGGGTTGAAACAACAAATCCTGTAAGCTTTTGCAAGCTCGTGTGAGTAAACCCAAATAACCGCAAAAAACCTTCACAAAACACCTTACCGGGTTTGTTGTTTCAACCCGATGCACTATTCCATGGTGTAGAGGTTATTGTGCAGGTCAGAGTAACGAGTAACTGTCGTTGAAGTTGAAGCTTTGTTGCTGTCATAGCTTGGATGTAGAAGCACTTTTGGTTCTAGTCTTCCGCTGTATAGTGAGTGTGGTGGGTGTGTTTACTCATTGAATTGTTATTCAGTTTAATTTGTACTCTTTTGTAATGTAATATATGACTCTAAAGAACGAGTTGGCATTGACATTGTGAGCTCGGTTTGTTTTGTTGCTCGGTTTAAATGAAAATTTTTCTGAGTGTTCTTTTGGGTTTGTTAGGTTAACGCATTTTGGATTCGAATTTCTTTATTTGAAATTCAGGACGTGACAGAAGACTCCTACTTTTCATTACTATTAGCAACTAACGATCTAAGCTTGCAGGATTTAATTGTGTGCTTATTTTAGGCATATTAATTTCACGAGCATCCACGAAGGTGATATACACCAAAGAAAATAAATAAATTAAGACACCTTGATATGGAATAACATCTTGAACTAAGAACATAGTAGTCCGAGGAAAAGTATGGACACTAAACTCTGAAGATTTCGAATAAGAAATAGTTGAAACTTTTTTTTTTTATCCAAAGAAATTTCATTCATAGAATGGGGTTTATCCCAATTGGTTACAATCATGCTTCAGTAGCTCCAGAATTAGAGCTGGAGGTTGGGTCTGCCAAACACCGGCATTTCCCACGTCATAGACCGAGTTTGCTAGACAGTGAGCAACTCTATTACAAACTCTGGATGTATGCTGCACTACAATATCTCTCCTCAGATGAAGTTCTTGCCTGATGTCATCTAGCAGACCTTCCTCATGCATATACGTGTACTGCATGTCTGCAATGCTGGATACCGCGTCCAAACAATCAGTTTCGATGACAACGTTGCCAATTTGTACAGCTGCCACCAAGTTTAGACCTTCTTTGATAGCCCTAAGTTCCACCTGTTTTCCAGAGGCCACATTTGAGATAGGTTTCGCAAAGGCAGCCCTAAAGTTACCTCTGTCATCTCGTAAAACACCTCCCACACCACCCAGAGTGGTATTTGGAATAAAGCTACCATCAACATTGAGTTTCCAAGCTCCCACTTCCGCCGGCCTCCAAGTCTTTTTCAGTTTTGAATGAGCCAAATGTGCAACTCGTTTTGCTTTGTTAAACTCATCCAACCATGCAAGCGAACTGAGGACTAGCGCATCCGCTGACTGCTTTGTATTATTCCACAACATGTTGTTTCTATTTTTCCAGATTGCCCACATAACCATTAAGAGTTTATCAAACACCTCTTTCTTCAAGTGCAACGCCTGTTCAAGCATCCATTCCTTGAGGTCCATACGAGGAAGTATAGTACTTTGAAACTGGAAAGGTAGTGCAACTAGAATAGCAGCTGCAGTTGGACACGTACAAAAGATATGGGAGGTGTCCTCATACGGATGAGAACACAGCAGGCAATGAAGGTCTCCCTCATATCCTTTAGTAAGAAGTTTAGCTCTTGTAGGAAGCTGGTTGGAGCATGCTCTCCATACGCAGATCTGCACCTTCCCCGGAACTTTGGCACTCCAAAGTCTCTTCCACAGTTCCTGAAATGGATCTCCGCTAGATGTAGAGACAAGAACATTCTCTAAAACCCGAGTTCGAGCTATCCAGTACACTGTTTTAACGGAATAGAAACCTTTTTTCTCTGGACTCCAACAAATCTTATCACAACGATTTCGACGACTGAGAGGAATACAAAGTACCTTGTGAGCTACGTCAAGTGGAAAGATGGCATTGACGGCCTCTGGAATCCATTGTCTTGTATGTGAGTCAATCAAATCCGAGACAAGCTCAAAAACACAATCCCGAGGTTTGTGGATCATATACTGCGGGCAGTTAGGAATCCATTTATCATTCCAAATATTGACTTGTGTGCCATTGCCAATACACCACTGCACCCCAGCCTTAAGTACCGGTCTACCATTTAGAATGCTTCGCCAAGAAAACGATGGCCAGTCTCCCACTTCAGCCTCCCAGAAGGAGCAATGTGGAAAATACTTGGCCTTGTATTATTTTGCAATCAAAGAATGAGGGTTGGAGAGTATTCTCCACCCTTGTTTGCCAAGCATGGCGAGATTGTACACATAAATATCCTTAAAACCCATTCCACCCTCATGTTTGGTGAGGCATAACTTCTCCCAACTCCTCCAATGGATCTTTTTCTTGTCATCTGTGTCGCCCCAGAAGAACGAAGCACAGAGCTTATGAATGTCATCACACAGAGTTTTAGGTAGTAAGTAACAGTTCATTGCGTACAGTGGCATGGTTTGAGCTACTGCTTTGATGAGAATTTCTTTGCCTGCCGAACTAAGGATCTTTGCCTTCGAGTTAACTAATTTATGCGTCAACCTTTCCTTAATGTACGCAAAAATTGCAGATTTTGATCTCCCCACCCTCATAGGTAAACCCAGATACTTATCATGTTCCTTGACACATTGAACCCTCAAAATAGCTGCCAAGTGATGTTGTCTATCCTTCAGAACATTATTACTGAAGACCACACTACTTTTCTGAAAATTCACTTTTTGTCCTGAGGCCCTTTCATAAGTATCTAGAATTAACTTGTATTGTGTGCATTCTTCATCAATGGCAGAACCAAAGAGTATACTATCATCTGCAAAGAAAAGGTGGTGCAAAGTAGGGGCTTGAGGGCACATAGTGAGTCCCTGAATGGTTTGTTGACTCACAGCCTAGGAAATTAATGCTGATAAACCTTCACCACATAAAATAAAAAGATAGGGTGACAAAGGATCACCTTGTCTGATGCCTCGTGTAAGAGTAAGCAGAGGAGAAGGCTCCCCATGTAAGAGAATGGAATATGTCACAGAACATATGCACTTCATGATAATTTAAATCCATTGAGATGCAAAACCCAATTTCGTGAGAATGGCAAAGATAAACGACCAATCAAGTCTATCATATGCTTTAGAAATATCAAGCTTGAGGGAGAAGAAACCTGCCTCTTGATTTCTGAGTTTGTGCATAAAGTGTGCTGCCTCATTTGCTACTAAAGTATTGTCAGAGATGAGCCTACCCGGGACATACACACTTAATTTGTAATGGAGACACAATTTCAGGAAGCCAAACTTTCAACCGATTAGCTACAACTTTCGATCCAATTCTGCATATAACATTACACAACGCAATCGGGCGAAAGTGCATTGCATCCTTTGGGTCCTTTATCTTGGGTATCAAGCAAAGGTACGTATAGTTAGACTCCGGCCACATCTCCCCATGAGTCAACAAATCCCGCACTGTCAAACAAACATCATGACTAACAATATCCCAATATTTCTGATAGAAAAATGGAGACATACCATCGGGTCCAGGACTTTTTGAAGGATGCATTTGAAAGAGAGCCTTTTTAATCTCTTCGTCCATGTATGCAGCCATCAAAGCATTATTCATGTCAGTCGTCACCTTGCATGGTACAGCCCCTACGACGGTATCAAGAGCCTCCCAATCAATTTGTTCAGCTAAAAAATCTTCTGAAAGTACAAAGAGAAGAGTCGTTGGATCTCATGCTCGCTTGACTGCCACACATTGTTTTCATCCACTAGTCCCCTCACCATATTCCTACTTCTCCGGTTACTTGCTTTCCGGTGAAAATAGGCTGTATTTCTATCTCCTTCTTTCAACCAGAGGGCACGGGATCGCTGCTTCCAATACTTCTCCTGACTAGACAGTAACTAACTGAATTGCACATGTAGCTGCCTTTGCTCTTCGTATCCCTGAACTGAATAGGGTTGCCTCATCAAGTCTCTGAGTTTTTCTTGAATGATTTTCATCTCATTCTGTTGCCTGGTGAACTCAGTTCGATGCCATGCACCCAACCTACGTCCCAACTCTTTTGTCTTGTTACCAATCTGCTGAAGGTCATTCCCTGTCGTAGGCAGTGCCCAACCTTGCCTTATAATGTTTGTACACTCCTCCTTCTCAAACCAACACTCCTCGAACGGAAAGGTCTATTAAGTCTTCGCCGCACCCGTGGCTCCATGTAGGCCTTAATTAATAAAGGACAATGGTCGGATTCCGATGGACTGAGGGTTATCACCCTACTATATGGAAAACGACTACGCCATTGGTTGGTTTGGAAACCCCGATCCAAGTGTTCCTTTGTGTATCTATTCGACCAGGTAAAACGACTCCCCACAAAACCCATATCACAAAAACCACACCCCGTCATCGTCGGTCGAAACTTCGCCATCGCTGCAAGAGCCCTAGGAGGCCCTCCGGACTTGTCTTTCCTTACCAACACTTCATTGAAATCGCCTGCCATCAACCAGGGCAGAAAACATATCTGTGCAGCTAGGGTTTCTATCAACTGCCAAGTTCTATCTCTGCTTCCCCATGCAGCTACCCCATAAATGCCCGTGAACCTCCATAGATCGGATCCCGGCTTCCCAACCTTTACATCAATATGATTGGGCGAGTGGCTTCGCACATTTACATGTGTATCATCCGTCCACAGAATTGCGAGGCCCTGCGAGTCCTTCTCATGCTGAACACAAAAAATATCCTTGAAGCCAATGCGACGTGTGATGGAGTCAATCGTATTTTTCTGGGCTAGGGTTTCCGACAGGAAAATCAACGTAGGTTTCTTAGCCAAAACAATATCAACGAGGGCTCTCTGTGTTTCAGCGTTAACTATTCCTCTGCAGTTCCATAACAAAATGTTGCCTTGTAACATCTTCGGCAAATTTGGTGTCGGCCTCGAGCGGCGGCTTTGGTGGCAGCGCACAAAGAAGCGGCGGTGCCTTAGGGTTTTTTCTCCTTTTAAAATAGAAATAGTTGAAACTTTAGATCCACATATCCGCGTAAAATATTTAAAAATTCTATGTTATAATCAATACATTAATGGTATATCAACTCTCTACGGTAGACTTACTTCCTACAATAGTAGAAGATCAACATTAATTAGTTTACCAATATATGAAGCTAGTGTGCTCATATATCAAATTAATCTACTTGATATATCGGTACATGCATTAATATATATATAGAGAGGCCCTTTCTGGAGCGAACGTCTGCACTGTCGCTAAAGTGCGGATGTCAATGCTTCTGCAGCAATCAGGCCTCTACGGCAGCGTGAATCGTGCCGGACGGAGGCCAAATGCATCCCAGAATCCTTTTGGGCAGCGATCGAGGTCGAAGGTTCTGGGCAGCGACCTCACTTGCAACTTCAAGGTTCTGGGCAGAGACTGCAAACTGGTAGCCAGTGACTCCACCCGACTGCAGACTGGTCCGAGATGCCCCTGGTCTCCGTCCGGCAAGAGGCACTTGAACGAGGAGAAATCCCGGACGTCCGCACTTTAGCGACAGTGCGAACGTCCTCTTCAGAACGCCTCCGTGTGTGTGTATATATATACACGAAGGCGTTCTGAAGAGGACGTTCGCAACCCAGAAAAAGTGCGAACATCCCTCCTCCGGCCTCGATCAGGCGGCGATAGAGGCACTGCGGTTGTCGGACCCGAACCAACAGTCGATGCCGAGCCTCTGCTTGCTGTTGGAGTCGTCGATGAAGAGTTCGAAGTCTACCTCGATGGGCTTCCATGGTTTCAGGCGAGCTCGCTGTTGCTTCCTTCGATTCCGATCAGCTGAGCCCTTGCCTTAATGGTGACACCGTCCGAGACATCCAGAGGGTTCGTCCGGCAACCACAGCGCCTCCATCACACCTGATCGAGGCGGGAGGAGGGACGTCCGCACTTTTTCTGTGTTGAGGACGCCCACTCCTGATCGAGCCTATATATATATAGTCCTTCTCAGGTAAGGATACCTTAGCCTCAGGAACAGATTTTTAGTTTTTGACCACTTTTCGATCACATATTCACATCTTAACCGTTCAGTTTTTAGGTCCTAATGTATAAATCACTTTTGCAAATTTTCAGCCAAATTGATGATCATTAAGGTATCAAACACAATTAAACCAATGAACGAACCGAATCTGTCGAACCGGAACCGTTCCTGTTCATTATTGTAAATTGCAGTTTTGAATGCCTTAACGATAATCAATTTGGCTGAAATTTTACAGAGATGATCTATACATTAAGACCTAAAAACTGAACGGTTAAGATGTGAATATGTAATCGAAAAGTAGTCAAAAACTTGAAATCCGTTCCTAAGCTAAGATAAGGACATCCTTAGCCAAGAAGGACTGTACACACGCGCGCGCATGGCAGAATACCAGAATAATGCTAAGAAACTATTTGGTGTCGATCGATAGCTACAAACACGTGGATACAAATCAATTTCTCATGCTAACTTAGTTTAGATGTTAGAGTAGTCTGCTAGAAAATACATTTTTTTGGGGAGGTTGAGTAAACATAAAGATAAATACAGCAAAACTGATGAAATGAACAGTGGGAAACTGACAAAGTTGCAAGTTTGCTTTTGCAGAATCACACCCTCAACTGAGTAGGTCGGTGGTTCCTGTCAGTGCAGGTCCGTCCCTGATTCCTGAGTCCTGACCCCCCTTACCCCAGCAAGCTTAGTTAGCTAGCTCCATTTATTAATACGTACCTCCATTCATTAATACCATCCATCGATCTGTACTACAATATACAACAGTATTTCATTGAACTTGAGACACAGAGTTAGCCACCTAGTCACCTACCATTCTTACCCTTCCATCCATATATAAAATTCATCTGCAGCTTACTACGTACGGCTAGCTTGCTTCATATCAATTCCCTCTCTACTGAAAAACAAGCACTAATCTATAAATATATATATATATGCACTAATCCATAAATAAATATATATATATATATATATATATGCAGATGCAGAAATTGATTAAACTGGAGTACTCTGTCCCTGAATATGATGCAAGGCTGGTGTTCCAGAGAGGAGGCTGCTGCTGCTGCTGGGCTCATCAGCTCTGTGGAGGTTCATAACTAATTTCATGCAGATCATGCATGCAATACTCCAATAAATAACAAATACCTGCAAAATATTTCATTTATCGATACACGTACATCTATATATAAGGAGGAGGATATGTACGTGCATAATATCAATTGTACATACCCTCCTCCTCACACTGTCCCTAAATGAAGTATTTAACATGCAATTGCAGGTATTTGTTATTTATTGGAGTATTGCATGCAACCAGGCAATGTACAATTCTCTTCTCTCGAAGCAATCAATGATATCAGGGGCAAACAAGCAACCAGGCATGCATACTTTCGTAGTAACGTTATTCCTTCACGCTTGCACACTGTGCTACCTCGCTAAGCCACCAGTTCAGACTTCGAGCATAAATTAATTTGGACAAAATTAGCTTAGCTAGCTATGGTTTACAAAAGAAATATGACCAAAACCTTTCTGTAAACCTCGTTATTAGTAGTGAATAATTGGTGAGAGATTGACAAAATTAGCTAGCTATGCTCAAATTCTGATTTTTATTATTATGTGGATGAGTTATTGGGTGTCTAAATAACGAGGTATAGTTTTTTAAATATTGAATTAGGTCTGGCCATTTAAATCCGAAAACCCAAAAAACCAACCCGAATTGTCTCAACCAAGCCTATTAGGTCCGATCTTTATAAAAATAATAAAAAATAAATAAAATAAAATAAAATAAAAATTGATGTCTTTTTGGTCCTAGACAGTAACCTATAAAATTTGGCCTGGTCTGAGGCCTTGAAATTAGGGCTGTCAATATGTCGGGTTGGGTTCGTGTCGGGTCAATGTATTTATCGTGTCGCAAGATACAAACCCAAACTCAACCCATTTAATAATCGTGTCAAAAATTTAAACTCAAACCCAACCTATTTATTAAACGGGTTACTCATTTCCAACCCGCTTAACCCATTTAACAAATACGTCGTGTCATGTTAGACAAAATGACCCATTTAAGGGTTAACAATGCGACCAATTTAACTAAAAAAATGTATAAAATGATTAAATTCACTAGAAACTCCACAAGACGAAGAATATAAATAATTATATATATTCATAAATAATTAAATCTAGTAATTATAAAGAAAAATATTTCAAATTGTCTAATCATATGATCAAATACTCCCAACGTCCAAAATTTCAAGAAGAAGTATAGCATAATCGGGTTATACGTATTCACTTCGTGTTTGCGGGTTGACCCATGACCGACCCATTTATTAAATGGGTCATGGACCCACGGCCGACCCGCTTTTTAATCGTGTGGGTTCAACCCGCTTTATTTCTTGCAAGTTTCGAGTCGTGTTATCGGGTCGTGTCAGAATTGACAGCCCTACTTGAAATCCATTTATATGTCATCCCGAACAAGACGGAAAGGACATCTGTCCTCTTACTATAGGCTTTTTGGGCAAGTTTATACAAACTACATGTATAGATTTGACCGCACTCAATCTCTTACTCGATTAACCCCACTATCAGTCTTTGAAGACTTGAATCAAATCTTAACATCCAAATCCCAATTTATTCTTCTCTTGAAATCCCGACCCGAATTGTTTGGTCCGGTTCTAATTCCTTGGCGAATTAAAACATTACTACAGGACATTAAGGCGCTTACTCTATAGTTTCAATCAGTAATCTTCAGACATGTCTATCGTGAGGCAAATTTTGTTGCAGACCAATTAGCATTGGCATCACATACTTCTCATAATCCTTTTGTCTGGTTTTTCTGTTTGCCCCTTTCTGTGTCCCCAGCATTCCACTTGGATCAGATGGGAGGGGGTGTGGCTCGAGGTTTTGTTTTCTAGTTCCTGTCTGTTTTTTCAAACATAAAAAAATAATAATAATAAAATTCAGTTCAACCCAACCTGTGTCCAGACCTAGATATGAAATTTTAATACCCTGTTGAAATCCTAATCATATCACCTCCCCCTTAACTTAATCTTTATTAGGTTTCAAAAACTGACCTAGCGGCTAGAGCTATTTTAGGGTTTACTCGAAGACTGCCTTGTTGATAAAACCTATCAAAACATCATGGCTGACAAGCTCACATCCAGCCTCAACGCCTCTTTTGAGCTTCAATCTTCGCCTTGTAGGGGATGTTGCAATTTAAGACAACCACCATTATGTGGTGGGTAGTCTCTTCACCCGTACACCGAAAACAATCTCTCTCCTCTCATATTCTCATCTTCTCTTTACCCCTCTCTCTCTCTCTCTTCCCTTTCTATACTGTTGCATTTCCATTCAAATCCAAGACTGGAGAGGATACACTTGATAGTCATGGACAAATTCTTTTAGCTTCCATGAATTGATGCACTTGATAACAAAACAAAAAGACGGAAAAAAAATGAAAGATTTGAGGTCAGGAGTGGAGAGGATGGAAAAAAGAAGACGGGTGATAAGAATTGAAATGAGGTTTCAAAGAAAAGGAGAAGATTGAAAAGAATGAGATAGTGGGTTTATTTCGGTAATTAATATTGCTAATTTCATATTTATCCAATTTAAACCTAGTTTTTTTTTTTTTTCCCTCATTCGGATACCAACAATCGCTGCTTTCTCCAATCAACAAATTAAATCAATTTCTCTCTTTGAATTAGAGAGAGAGAGCTCTAAATAGATTCCCCATCTCCTAGTCCCCTTTGCTGAGCTGCACTTTCAGAAGTCAGAAAGATCAGGAAAGAGCGAAAGAGGGATTGTAGGGTAGGGCTCCTCCAGAGTAGAGTAGGGACTGAAGATCATGGCCGGCATCATACCCAACTTCTTCTACAGCGACTGAGGAAGAGAAGAACGGTAGAGAGAGGGAGGAAAAATAGAAAGAGAAAAGCTAAGTCTGCTGCAAACCATTAGATCTAATAATATCCATGTGTCGCCATCTCCTTTAAAGCTCAGGTAGGTCAGGTGAAAACTTAGCTCAGGAGAGGATCCTCTCCCCTAAAAACTTCCATATTAAGACTCCGATTCTAACCTACCAGGTCTCATGTGATTGACTTTTAATTGGACTATAATTTCATTTTAAAAGCCAAATTGTAGTCATTAGAGTTCGTACCTTAGTGGGCTCAATACACTTGAGTGACTCAATCAACTCTACTATGCTTGCGGTTTACAACTTTGTAATATATATTTATTATCTAAGAGCCTAACAACACTGGTTACATTTATCTATGCTTTGCATTTGGTCTATGTCTAATAACTATTATTTTTTACCTACATTTTTATTTACCAATGGTTTAAAAATTTTATAACAACCTTTTAAAAATTACTCTTATAAATTGAGCCAAATTTACTCATTTATTGGCTTGTTGTACCTTTCATGTTTCACGACTTCCATTTAAAAAAAAAATTGAGATGTTTAAAGCAAATTCTAAAGAATTGTCGGCAATTTAGCATTTACTATTTCACCTTAAATTATTACAACTCACTATATAATAATGTTTATTCAATATTTTCTTGTGAAATATAGTAGACTCTAATTGGCCTACACAGGCTACGTGTAGGAAGTTTTTTTTTTTTTCCTTAAGAGTGTGTGGTGTAGGTTGTTAAAAATGGTGGAAACTCCCACCACGGCTCCACTACATACAATTGAATTTCTGTTTTTATTTTTTATTTTGTTAATTGACTTTATTATCCCTATTGCTTATTTCTGATTTAAAGTATTTTAATATATAAGGGGTAAATTGGTAAAAAAAATCAGATATGAGAGGTTCTCTTAATAATAGTATATAGATAATTGATAAAACAAACATTTTCAAAAGTTTCATTTAAAATTTCCATGTTTTTCTTCAAATTTTCATCATTTTTTCAATTATTTACCGATATCGATATATCATCGATATTTCAGTCAAAATTTCTATTTTTTAATTATCGATATTTCTTCGATATTCGATATTTTAGTCATTGTATAGAACTATGAAAAAAAACTCTCCGATATAAACCTGTGATCAACTTGATAGGAAATTTTAAGTGTAATTAATCCTTAAGATGTGTGTGGAATCCAGTGTGCTAATGTCGATATTCGATATTTTAATCATTGTATAGAACTATGAAAAAAAAACTCTCCGATATAAACCTGTGATCAACTTGATAGGAAATTTTAAATGTAATTAATCCTTAAGATGTGTGTGGAATCCAGTGTGCTAATGTGCTTTACAATAGCTACAACCAAAACATTGCAGGTGAATTGATGTTGGAGCCAATTTATAAAGCAGGTTAGGAACAAATCCCATAACAAAAAGGTAAGTAAGCATGACATCATGAGACTTATGGAAGCTAAGTGGCCGTTGCCTTGTTTTTATCTTTTACTTGCGTAAATCAACAAGGTCTACAGACTGTGTAGAGTCCAGGGTCCCCAGAGCAAAGTAGAGAGGGAGGCTTTACTTGCTTCTCATTATAATAACGAAAAGTAGTAATGACAAAAGAGGCCCAGGACGAAATTAATGGCGCAAGGATCTGTACGCTCTGATATCGAACTGCCACTGCACGTGCAGCGCCGGCGGAATTCAATATTGTCTTGGCCGGTCGGCCCCTCCGCCGCTCCATCATTCATCGTCCCCCACCCCACCACCAATTAATTTCAATACGAAGAAGGAGCCAAGAGAAGGGACCAAGTATCTTAGCAAAAACCCCACCCTGTATTTCTGTACTCGCTCCTTTCATGAATGTCGTTTTATTTTCGTTCATAGAGATTCAAGACATCTAAAACTTCCATACCTCACCTGAGGGTTAGCATGAGATTATCTTCTTCAAAAGTTTTAAAACTTTGATCAGAAACGAACTCCTTGTTTCCGTCTCAAGGTTGTACGTAATGACCAATTTTTCACGACTAATTTAGTAAAGATGCGGCTATTGCTACCGTACTAATTATTTTTTCATCTTACATTCTCTTCTCACCGTACATATATTTTTTTAATTTCAAGCTTGCTTTGTTAACCCATTTGCACTACCCAAAATACCATTTTTTCAATATATTCTTTTTCTATTTGTCTTCCTTTCTCGTTTCTCTCAATTCCAATGTAATCTACCAAACGAAAAAAAAAAAAAACAGTAACTTTTAGTTCTACGATCATAAATGAAGAAACATAAAAACAAAAATGTGATTACTTCATATTTAGGCTCCAAATAGGTGTTTCCAGACTCCATTAGCGTTAATATGATATATTTTGAGGCATAAAAATCGTTAACACAACATGAGAACGATTGAAGATGATGATTGCTAAAAATGAAAGCGTTAGATTTAACAATGAGTGAGGAGATTAAGAATGAAGTTTAAGTGTGTTCTATATGGTATAATAATCAGAAAAATAAATTATAATTTTTATTAGGATATTGTCCTTAATTGTAATTTTATATTAGAATATTTTAGTCTTTTAATAAAGCAGAATCTTGTAAGATAAACAAAATAGTTAGTAGGGTGACAATAGTTATCTGTGTGATGTACCATTAGATTAGAATAGTGTAGCTTAAGAAGCTTGAATCATTCTCGCATTTGATATTATGTATACCAATCGTAATTTCGTTTGAGTACTTACCATTTTTCTATTGGAGATCTACGAGGTGATTGTAAACCAAATTAGCGGTCCTCTGTTTTGTTCGTAAGCATTTTAAGATCTCTAATAATTAAAGACCTCATGTAGACAACAAGCATGTAAGGTTAAGGTCATTCCGTCTGTGAGAGAAAAATAATCTACGAGGAAGCCATTGATGGAAAGAATGCACGGAAGTAGTTTTGATGCACGTCGTGATTAGCGTAATTTAATGGTCGCACAAGTCAAATTTATGAAGGCAGACTTGAATATTCAATAATTATAGTCAAGACAATCATAAGCCTTAAGGTCTAGCTTCACAGAATTGCTGTCTAACCTGCCTATCATCTCATTGAATCCTGACTTGAACTCATTTATATTGGCATAAATGGATACTCTCAAGGAAAGTAGGTCTTTATTTTTATTTTTTCAAGTCTTTACTTTTAGAAATGCAAAAATGTTTGGTCATTTAGCCATAATCTTAGAGATGACCTTGTACGTTGAGGCGGAACTCGCTTTAGACCGGAACTCGCTTTAGACCAAATGCATTTATTTTTCAAAGCTTTATAGGTTTGCAGTTTTCTCTTTGTTTCTTCTTTCGTTCTTCCATTCTCCTGGTATGGTAGTCTCTTAATTAATTCATTCCATTTTGATGCCATTATCGAGTTTTACATTTACTGGTGTGCATTCAATTGGATTTTATAGCTTCCTTATGTCATTAAAGTAGATTTCAGTAAGTACGCTATTTACCTTTACTGACTTAATTATATACAATAATATTTACTTTAAATAGATATAGGTGAAGGATTCTTTCTTTAATATTAGTCACCCAATCCTTCTCTCTCGATGTGACTCACCTTAATAGCATTGGGTGTCTAAGGTCTAGTTTGAATCCAAAAGTTGCAATCAAGTGATAATCCTCAGATACATATTCTCTATACTCCTCTACTCGAATTAAGGAAGCTTGTTAATTACTTAATTTTTTGTTTCGACATGTATCTATATTTTGGATTTGTGAAGGACCCCCTCGCATAAATTTCTGACTTTACCCTACGTATATGCATCACATTGCTAAAACTGATGGCGGAGTAATGATTATAACAAATTAGGTTTCATCACTCTTTATAATTAGAAAACTAAGAATGGATTTCCTCAAGTAATGAATTTTTTTATAATAAAACATGGATTTCCGTTAAGTGATGAGGCGCGAGGAGATCCAGGTACAAAGAGTAATTAATGATATTGGTAAATTATTAATTGGTACTTTATAGTGTTCTTTCTGGGATTATTAGAACAAGTAAAGCGTTTATGAAAATTTGAAAAATGTGAACGAAAATCTTATATATGTCCTATTAATTTTTTTTTTTTTTTTTTTTTCTGGTTACATCCCATCATTCTTTTTCTTTCTTGCCTTTTTCATCTATAATGATACCACTTTTATAGATACCACTTTTGTGATTATCATTGCCGAGAAATTCTTAGATGGGGGTTTCCCCACCACGTGTCTTTACGGCCCCCCAATCAAAAAAGAGGAAATTTTTCATCTTTTCCAAAACTGCCCCTGCCTTCTGAAGTGCAATACCCAAAACACCCCCCTGCTGGACAGTGATTGGCCCTCCCCACCACGTGTCCGTGCGGGTGCCCTACGCAAGATTCTCTCATCATTGCCCCCAGTCTCTATTAGTATAATGATTGATATTTATCTTTTTAGTGAAAGGTTGAAAAGAAAGTAGGGTGATTTAATAAGAAGAGGGTACGTCACTGTTCATTAGGGTAGTAGCTAGCCTGGTTATATAGTAGAGACTAGCTAGCTATAAGGTCCCTAGTGTCATTTCTGTGACATACATGGATCTCTATCCCTATCTATCTCTATCTCTATCTGAGAGCCAAAGCACCTATCTCTCCCAACTCTCGAGATATATGCTCACACACGCACGCATAATCTCTGTAAATCGATCTTTTTCCTTAATTACCTCATTCACATCAGCATTTCTTGTCTTTCTTTCTTTCCTTTCTTCTCTCCTTCGGTTTCAGTGCGTGCTCTCCTCTTTAACCTAATCCCCATCTCATCTCGATCTTCACTCACTCATCTCCTATATATATTGCACATTCAGTCTGTGCTTTACCTATCCAGCTGATCGCGTCTGAGCTTAGGGAGTGTTTGGCAAGTGAAATTTTAGAAAATGTTGAGTTTAATGGAAGAAGTTATGAGTGAGCTGATGGGTAGGGAAGAGGTGAACGAACAAGGTCTTCCACCTGGTTTCAGGTTCCACCCAACTGATGAGGAGCTCATCACCTTTTACCTCGCTTCCAAGGTCTATAATGGCGCTTTCTGCGGCGTCGACATAGCTGAGGTCGATCTCAACAGATGTGAGCCCTGGGAGCTACCAGGTCCGTACATTTATTAATTTCATATATCCCTAGCTAGCTAGCTAGCTCCATTTTCTGAGCTCTATCAATATCATCATGGTGCTTTGAAACTATAATATAGCCGGCTACGTCCTTCATAGTTCATTCATAGTATTGTTTTCCTGTTTAAGTTCTGATTTTTCCCTTTCATCGATGAGTCTTATCTTTGATAGCTGAAGGCGATTTTATTTATGAACCCTTTTCTTAAATCGACCCATAGATGGTAAGCAACATACAGAGTAAACAGATATAGAGCTCATAATATTTATGAACCCTATTCTTAACCTGTTTAATTTCTTCGGACGAATACCCCTGAATTTTGAAGCAAGACTCATCATGTATCTACATTCATATGATTGTTTAAGCAGGAGAGCTATTATTATGAGATAAAGGAAAAAGAAATATGGCAGGAGAAAAGTTATTTGTGGCAATATGGCATCCCTCCGTATATTATTAACCATAAACGTGTTCCTGTAACCCTGTCTCCATCAATGTCTTGTCTAACGCAGAGGTTGAGTATGAATCACACAAATGACACCCCACCCGGCCCCTTTAGTTTACTGTACTTTTCTGGTCAGAAAATCTCCCTCCTCTGGTCAGAAAATCTATAGCTTTGTTTCTCTTCTGGTAAACGAATTTAATGAAACAGGGGAGGTGCTGGTATTGATGATGTAAAACAATGTGGGTGCAGATGTGGCGAAGATGGGGGACAAAGAGTGGTACTTCTTCAGCCTCCGGGACCGGAAGTACCCGACCGGCCTTAGGACCAACCGAGCCACCGGCGCTGGCTACTGGAAAGCCACCGGCAAAGACAAAGAGGTTTACAGTGCCTCCAGTGGGGCCCTTCTTGGGATGAAGAAGACCCTCGTCTTCTACAAGGGCCGTGCCCCCCGCGGCCAAAAGACCAAGTGGGTCATGCACGAGTACCGCCTCGACGGGGACTTCTCCTCCTACCGCCACACGTGCAAGGTAAAAACCCTAACTGGACCCCACACCGCAACACGTGCGGCTGAAAATGTTTTTCACCTACCACCTTTATTTTGTCGTTTGGCTAGTTGACTTTTGTAGGATCAGTCGGAATCATACGCAAGAAGACTATTTTCACCTTGGTTGTTTTGCCTTTTACCTTTTCCGAGTTGATAGATGTGAATCTGATCTGATTGATTTAACAATGCAGTTAACTAATCAATTTAACTGTAGTAATTTTAGTTTTATCTCTGTGATTTGTGTGCAGGATGAATGGGTGATATGCAGAATACATAACAAATCTGGGGACAAGAAGAACCCAATGCAAGCTCAAGGGCAAGGGGAAGGGCAACAGAGTAATTTCCTGCAACAAGTTGTGGAAGCTGCTTCTGCTTCTTCCAGAACTGGCTGCTTGCCTCCATTGCTGGAATGTCAATCTCAGACGACTCATCAGAACCCTAGTTTTCTGCAAAGCCCTAGTTTACTGCAGATTCAAGAAAACGACTTGATGAAAAGTCGTAATCAACTGTTTCAACAGCCCTCATTATCATCATCATCTTCATCCTCAGCAGCAGCACTGCACTCCATGCTCTTCAAGTCACTCCTCTATTCACATCAAGATCAAGCTGGCACTGGTACTAGTGCTCCTAAACAGTGCAAGGCAGAGGCTACTAATCTTTCCCAGTTCCAAACTCCACCTCTTAATGCTGCTAACTTCAACTACTTGATGGAAAAGAATCACTCTCATCATCAACCAAACGTCGCAGACTCATTGCTTCAGTTTCATTACCATCCCCGAAATGCACTCTCTTTCGATGACTTCCATTATTACAATGGTGTGTTGGGGCTTTCTACATCTGCTACTGCTGCTGTAGATGCTGAGACTTCTTCCGCTTCCATTGGTGGTTTCAACAGGGCAGAGGCTTTCAGACCATTTTAGATCCTCTCATCAAACTCCCTGCTGCAGAATCTTGGAATCTGGATATCGCTTAAGAATCCATATCATCGATTATCTGAATATATACATATATATAGCTAAGCTTCATTCCAGATAATCTAATCTAGTACTAGCTAGTATGGTACGTGGTACTAATGGCCAGGCCGGCTTTGAATTATTCAATGTATGTATGTATCTATGTTGTTATTGGGATCTAGTGTTTTTCCTCAATCTTAGTATTGCTTAAAGCTTTTCTTGTTTAATGTGTGTTAGGACGTTGAAGGTTGTGTTTGATGTGATGTCATGAATGGGTTAATCGGAGCTTTCTGTTCATATATTTGACGTCACCTCTTTTAAATTTGTGATTGGGGTTTCGGTAGCCTTTTTCAATTTGCGAGCACGTCTCGTCAGAGTAGTATAGCGTTCACTAGGCACTGCTAGGCTTCTGTTTAACTACTGTAAAAGGAAGATAATTAAGGCTGCAATCGGGTAGAGTAGGTGTATATTATAATGATATCTAGCATCCTTATGCATGCATATACCACGGATGGCTAATAATCACATACTTTTATGTTTTTCTTTATTTTACTTTTGACATTTGGTTTTTTTGAGTATCAAAAGGCTTTGATTTTTTAATAGGGAAAAAAATACAAACAGTACCCAACCTAAGTCTCACTCCGAATTATTATACCAAAATTTTTCAAACTATCACATTAGTACCTAGAGTCCTCAATCCTACCCAATTTTCGTAATAGACGGCGTTAACTATTGTGACAGGTAGCATATTTTAAGGAATATTTTGGTCACTTCTTATTTTAATTCAAACTTTTTTTAATTTTTTTTTTCCTCTCTCTATTTTTAAGCCCGGCAGCTTTTATTCTCCCAAAAAAAAAAATCAGCTTCTTCTCTATCTCTTCTTCTTCCCCAAATTCCCGATAAAGTCTCTGACATCTGGGACGGACTTCTGATGATCTCCCTCCCCGTGTTTGGCGCCGTTAGCGAGAAATTCAAAACCCAAAAATCTGCTATTACATTCTTTCGCCTAGAACACGTTCTTGAATCTGGGTTCTGGGTCGGGCTTTGTTTGCTTTACATTCTTGTCCCTAAACCTATCTAAGAAGATCTACTAGTTCAGATTCAAGCTCAAGGTTTTGAACGGAAACAGATTCTGAGGTTATTGTGCATCTTTGTAAAATTCGGGTTTGGATTCTAGGATTTGGGTGATGGATTTTGATTCATGAAATCTGGTTGATTTTTTTGTTGGTCAAAGAAATCTGGTAGAATGGTAGATCAGAGTCCTGCTCTTCTTCTCTTTAGACTTGTGGACATGCAAATCCAAGTGGGTTCAGTGCATATGAATGTAATCTATGGATTGGATTGAGAGGCTAATGGGATTTTCCTCTAGTAATCCAGATTCTGACACCAAAAGAACCCACTTCAATTCCTTTCTAAGATGCAAGTTGATATAGCCACAGATCCATTCATAATTCTCTCTGAGCCAGTTGGTTCACGATTAGCATCATCAACATAAATATGAAGTATGAAGTAATGAGTTCTCTTGGACTATAACATGAAGAACTCAAAGAGAGAACAAGAAGAACACAGAACAGCAATAAAGGTCTCATTAGAGCCATTGCTTATTTCTTTGTTTCGTAATGAGAGAGACAGAGAGAGTAATTCAAAAGCTTATGGGATATTGCTGGTTAATGTATGGATTCGATTGAGATTCAAGTAGCTTGGGATGAGGAGAATATGATGAGGAGCTTGAGTATTTATAGACAGCGATGGAGTTCATGCTCAGAGAGAGAGAGAGAGAGACGACAGAGGCAGAGAGAGGGAGAAAGAAAGGGGACTCAGGAACAGGGCTAGGTAAGTAAATGACACAAATATCCATCAAATACACCACCTGACATGCAGTTTAATGCCGTCATGGATGGCAGGTACGAATATTGAGTCGGGTCGGCTATTTTGGGTACTATTGTGATAGTTTTGAAAATTTGGGTATAGAAATTCGGAGTGGACCACAGGTTGGGTACTGTTTGTATTTTTTTTCCCTTTTTAATATGATGTGTTTTTACTTCCATTAATCATGCTTATGCAAGGTTGGTGCTTATCAGATGGAACACTTGGAAGTCCTGTAATTGTATAAGTATGTATATTAGCTAGAGACGCACACAATGTAACTATTGAATTGGTATCCATTGGTTAGTCTTTTTTTTTTTTTTTTTGAACAATTGTCCTTTGGCATATGTTTAGTTCCTTTGTAAACTGTTCTTGAAATATTTTGTTGTGATTGCCATGCTATACTGCTCTATATTCTTTTTGGTGAATATATAAAATCATAATTGTCATAATCTAAATTTGCCGGTGAGGTGTGACATGTTGGTAAATTATAATTCTAACATTGTAAAAGTTCTGGGATCGACTCTCACTGACATATGTAAGGGTATGGTGGGCTAAAGGTTTTTTTAATTTTTTTTAAATACACCCTATTTGATTATAATTGTCAATTTACACACTGAATTTGCAAATATACAAAAATTAATGTCTTAAATTTAGCAAAAATTACCAATTTACATTCCTTTTGTTAATTCTATTGTTTTCCATCCAAATGTGAGGGATGTGCCTACACAAATAATATGGTCATTTATGGATTTTTATTTTAATTAAAAATAAATAAACTTAAAGAAAAATTCGCTTGTGTTTAAGGAAAACATAATTGGGAGAAAAATTATTGTATTTTCATTGATAATAGAGGCCTCTCTATATAGAGGATTACAAGCATAGAATCAGAGTTGTACATGAAAACATAATCGTACAATGAATGGATATCTACGAAGATATCTCCGAGATTATCTCTAATATTAACCATATTACAACTTGTACAAGTAACCTAGAGTTTGAGCCAGACATATATTCTGGATTTACTTGAACACTCTCTCTTGTGTCGCCCAAACGTGGTGATCCTCTCGTTGCCTCGTCAAAAATCTTGCCGAGTAACAAACACCCAGTGGGACAAAAATAACCTCGATCGAATGAGAAAAAGAGTACAACACACCCTTCACGTTTCGAGACAATACATGTAGACATCTCCCCCTGATGTCTGCATCTCCCCCTGATGACTACAGTCATGTGAGTTCTGATAACTTCCATAAACGATGCTACCAACTTGTTTCTCGAAATTGGAATTTAGGCAATGACTTAGTGAACAAGTCTGCCACACTGTCCTCAGGTCGAACCTTGATCACTTTGATCTTGAGAAGAGTCTGTTATTGATGATGATGCTTGGTGTTGTCGCCTGTGATGTAGCCTTGCTTCATTTGTTCAATGCAAGCGGCATTATCCTCATAAATGCTCGTAGGCTCATCTATGGTAGACTTCAAACCACAATTGCCTTGAACATGCGTAATTATGGATCCAATCCATATACATTCACTAACTACTTCGTGAAGAGCAATAACCTCTGCATGGTTCGAAGATATAACGACAATGGTCTATTCCGTAAACCTCCAAGATATTGCGGTCTTACCCATGGTGAATACTTAACCAGTATGAGAATGACCTTTGTGTGGGTCAGAGAGAAACCCAGCATCAGCAAAACCTTCTAAAACACCAATGTTGTTTTGGGATGGGGATAAAGGACGCAGGCCAGTGTTGGCGGCTTTGCTGGTGTGTGATGGGTCTGAATCCATCATCTCTGCAGGAATAGAACAAACTTATATCACCAGTCCAATGGCGTCGTGTTGGCGCAGAGTTATGTCTAGCTAACAAGTTCACTACAAATGAGATGTCTGGTCTTGTGCATTGGGGTAAGTACAATAATGCGCCAATTGTACTGAAGTATGACACTTCTGCCTCTGGCACATCTTCGGATGAAGAGTATCATTTTTAGGATCAAGACTACGGATGATCATGGGTGTGCTTAAAGGCTTAACCTTGTCAAAACACCTAAACATCCATCAACACGATGCTCAAGTTCCAAATCGAGACATAATCATGTTCTCCCAAGATCCTTCATCTCAAACTCGGATTTCAAGTGTTCAGTGGTTTCCCTTAACTCTTTAAGGGCTTCTAATGAAGATCATGTCCAACATGAACCGTGATAGAATCAGAAACTTGTCATAGAAACGCGTGGGCGTTTACATATTCCTTCCCAATTAAGTAGTCACTTTAGTGAGCGTTTAAACCTTATTGCAAACGCGCTCCGTGGTCTAGAACCACTTGACTTGGGTAAATGAAGTTCACCATGAACCTTCATGTATATTCCGTATCTAGATCCCCATAGAGATACGTAGTGACCACATTCGTAAGCTGCATGTTCAGTTATTCGGAAACTACCAAACTAACAAGGTGGTGGAGTGCAAAGATATCCATTACGAGAGAATATGTCTCATTGTAGTCAATTCCAGGGCATTTTGTGAGAAGCCTTGAGCCATAAGGCGAGATTACCATCTTCTTTTCTCATCACGCTTTCTAACGAAGGCCCATTAGTCAACAGGTTTTATGTTAGGAGGTGTTGGCATCACTGGCTCTATAAACCTTCATATTCGTTAGAGAATCCAAATTAACCTCGATCGCATCTTTCCATTTAGGCCAAATTTCTCTACGTTGGCATTCATTCATCAACAGAGCGTGGTTCGATATCATCGGACTCAAAAAACTCATGTGCAATGCGCGACTACATTATCAATCATGATGGAGTTTCTATCCCACGTCTCATGTACACTAGTGTAATTTTCAGAGAGCTCTATATTCTCAGGAGTAGGTTATGATGTTGAGGCGTCCCCCAATGATAACCATAATCCGAAAGATTCTCATGAGAAGGATTTTGAGTGTCGATGATTAAAGGATTGAAATGTGCCAAAGTATCCTTTGAACCCACGGGCCTCCCATGCATCCTAGCTGGGGCCATGGCCTATAACGCCAGATTGCCACTCTCTATAACGTTGGCACCATGCCTACCTCCGTGTAGGGTGATGCTTATGTCCTCTCGTAGGGACGTCCATCCTTGCAAGCATGTTTGAAGTAAATATGTGTGGTTTCGTCATTTTAACGGGGATCGAGATGAGACATAATGGGGACAGAACACGACAATTCCTGTCGTTCCTGTTGAACATTTGTGTTCTTATATCCCCTTAACGACGGGAAGATTGTCTCATCAAAGTGAAAATCCGCAAGATATGCGGTAAAGAGATCGCCTAGCAAGGGCATTAAGTGGTGGACGATTGTTAGAGTCACATATCCAACATTTGCCCATTCGTCTGTAAGGACCTATCATGGTTTGCTTTGGCGGTGCAATTGGCACATAAATGGCGCACTCAAATATGCGTAAGTACAAGATACTTGTACTCAGTCACTAGCTGTAACGTAGAGATAGATTGAGTGGCTGTGGGTCGTAGACAAATTAACATAGCTGCATGCGATATTGCATCATCCCAAGCGGATATAAGAGATTGGTGCGCATTACCAATGTCCGGGCTACCATTGTAGTCGTTTCCGCTAGATCATTTGGGTGTGTACATGGACATATGATGTCCAACATCAATCCTATTGCAATAACCATCGAAAGTCTTCGATGTAAACTCTCTAGCATTGTGAAGTCCAATTGACTGAATAGGATGATCTGGGGAGTGAGTCGGTTGTCATATGATATGTGCTAAGAGTGTAGTATAAGCAGCATTTACAGGTGGACAATGGCATGCCACGTGACCAGACTGTTTGTGTGTCAACCAACATCATGAAAAATTTAAACGTACGCAAGTTAGTTGAATCGGTCCACAGAATCCCCATGGATTCAATGTGAAAACATAATGAGTATTTTCATATCATTTGCATAGGACGGTCTCAGTCCTAATTTCCTTAAGGAGCGGGCTTTGTAAAACGAGTGAGAGGCCTTAGAAGCAACCAATGAGGATTTTGGTTGGGCCTGAGCGTCTGAAACGCTATTTGAAGCAAAGTTGGTGATTACAGCATCACCTGGGGCCCCATTACCATGATGGACACCATCCATGGCGTCATGGATAGGGATTGTGCCAGTCCTAGGCTGGTGGTGGACGGCGGCGGCGGTCATACTTAGTTCAGGAATCAACTTTTGATTTATGTTTCGTTTCGCTCTAAAGAATGGATGTCCGTGTGAAGTCTTTAGTAGATGGATCATCATATCATAACTAGGATGACTTATCCTATCGTGACAAAGCCAATATATGTCTAAATCCAAGAGATCTTCTCTCATAACTTTATTGGATTTAATAGCTCAAATAGTGGGACATAAAATCCACTAGAGAGACATATACGTTTCTCTAAGAGCGTCTTTATCTGTAATGTGTTAACGTTAGAACCGAAGGCTCTAGTTAGCTTTAGAGAGAGAGAGAGTGAGTGACACGAGATGTATAGTGGTTCGTCTCTCGCCTTAGCGGGAGACTACATCCACTTGAATATTTAACTAGGCGTGTTGGGCCTTGCGGCTCAAAAGGGATTACATGAGTTGTAATGGGATGAAGTTTAAGTGGGAGGAGGGGTCCCTTTTATAGGTAAGGGTACCCCTGTCATTTACATTTTCTTAGATGTGGGATGCAAAACCACTATTCTAGTCTTAGAAAGCATTTTTGTGAAGGTAACTTGGCAAGGCCGGGAAGGTTGCTTCCCGGCGACGTATTGGCCGCCTCCAACTACCGTGGCGTAGCTTGAGTGTCAAGGTACGAGATGTATATCATGGTCGGGTCCCACCATGGCTTGTGGGCCCCCCTAAGAGGGTGTTACTTATGCTTGGTGAGATAGCAAACTAGCTTGCTAGTAGAGAGTATCTACATAATGATTAGAGGTAGTGCAAATAAACTCTTTTCGTTCTCTACATGCATTTCTGCATGGAATCTATTGGCTCGAATATCTCAATAGGGTGCAATTTGCCCTAGGAGTGTAGAGAGTTTTTGTGACAGTAATAAAGGTGTCATTTGGCAAGCGGAATTTGGGCTACTCCATGTCCTTGAACTAATCCTGATGGCCCAGCCATCGTAGTCATAAAGTAATATGCTCAGAATCAAAATGGAGTCATAATGAAAAGAACTTGAAATTTTATTCATAAGCCAACGGAGTATATCATTATTTCTTAACCATTAAGAGAATCTAATCCAAATACTAGCTAATGCAAAACACTGGTAGTCGTTTAACTTCTTTCTGTGACTCCAAAATAAATATGACCAGGTGAGTAGAGAGATGTCGGTGGAGCAAAGCTCACTTAAGTACCACTTCACTATGCCAAAAAACTTATCAGACGACAGACAGAAACTGTTGTCTGATTTGGAGTGCCACCGATGTAGAGCGAGCCGCTGTCTGTTGAAAATTCAGACAACGATGGAACACAGTTGTCTGATAAACACACAGACAACGGGTATGTGTTATAACTGTTGTGTGATGGCTCGACAGATGGCTCGGCAGATGCCATGCGCAGCTGCTGCCTTCAGACAACAGAACTTGTTTAAGTCCGTTGTTTGTTAAGCTTTTCAGACAAGGGAGCTCTAGTGTTTTATGTTGTGTGAGAGTTAATTAGAAGACTTTATTTTTTCAAAGAACCATTGTCTGATGTATGAGAAATCTGTTGTATGATCATTTAAACATCCATTTAATTACCTAATGAACAATAGTGATCAAATGGAAATAAAATTTGATGCAAACCATCAAATGAACTAGCAGTACTTTAACCCATACTTTAAACTTCAAAATACATTGGATCCACCAAGATATATACATTCGTATTAGCCATTGTTCCACAAAGTCATGAATCAGTGACAATTTATTGTCTTACATTGCATTAGAGACAAAAACATAAGTGTGCTAGAAATGGATACAATGATTATTGGACTATTTATGATTACTTGCCCACTTTACCCACTACTAATGTTTGCTCCTGCTGCCCCTCTTTTCTTTCTTCTACTTCTGCCACCACTGATGTAATATGCCTGCTCCTGCTGCTCCTCTCTTCTTTCTTCTACTTCTGCCACCACTGATGTAATGTTAGTTAACAAGCCAAGGGAAGGAAACCTTTAAAAAATTGAATTGAGAGAATAAATTAACTTCTCTGCAATTGAATAATCTACAGCCACAAACAAAAAACAACAACTTATTTCAAGAGGCAGCATGCAATATTCCCACATCAAAAGCCACACTACACATGAGTTGCTACACGCAAGAAGTTGCAGAAAAATAAAAAAGAAAAAGACTTGCATCTACATCTCTTAATGCAAACCCCACTTTGGAAGGCAGGTGATCTTTCAAAACACAAACTGTGGGAGAATCAGTTCAGTAGCTTTAACATTTGAATATTCACATTGCTGCATAATATTCCTGAAACAATAATTTAAAGAGGCTAAGAGTACATGACTACAATATTTGCAAAATAGTATGAAAGAAATTACAAGCTAATAACCAATGTAGAATATATTAAACTTCAAACTCTGAACAGACATATCAAGAAGGACGCAAGTACGCAACCAAACTTAGGAAATTTAAAAAGAGAAGTGAATCTCACGTGAACTAGAAGAGGAATAAAAATTTCTGTAAAATTCAGTTAGAAACTTGTTTACTAGAATAAGTTACGTAAACTGGGTTACATATAGCATCCAAAGTTTCCCATATGCTAGTAATAAGTCAGTAAAAAGAGGGGTAAAAAGTTCATCATGCTTAACCTGAAATGACAGAAATGCAAAGTCTTAAATTCGTTTGGGTAAAAACTACTCATCACATGATGATAAACATCTATATTTCAAACATAACTTTATGTGTATTAATAGTAACCTCTGCAATTGTTCCACCAGCATGACTTCAAGAAGATCAACACATGCCATGCAGTCCTCAGTCAACAATTTTGAAGCCTGTGGTGCAAGCCATACATGTTCTCTATCAGGCGCTATTAATAGAAAAAATTAAAAATAAACACCAGAGCTTTGAATACCTACCAAGGATATTGGAAGAATTGATGGCTCATTTTGAGATATCACATACCACATCTTTTCCTTCATCACGGTCTCCTCTGAGTATAAAAAGAGAGAAATGAGGAAGACATCAAGTTGAACATGTGCACTAGATGATGAGAACAGAATTCCAAAACTTTCTTAAAATTAAATGACTACTAAGGAGTCTAAATAAGATTGAGACCTGCTTTGGTGTCAACTGCTGCATTTATGCCAACTAATAGCATCTAGTTCTTCAAGCCTCCACGATCTCATCTAGTTCTTCCTCTTCATCCGATACAAAGTCCACATCTTTTCCTTCATCACGGTCTCCTCTGAGTATAAAAAGAGAGAAATGAGGAAGACATCAAGTTGAACATGTGCACTAGATGATGAGAACAGAATTCCAAAACTTTCTTAAAATTAAATGACTACTAAGGAGTCTAAATAAGATTGAGACCTGCTTTGGTGTCAACTGCTGCATTTATGCCAACTAATAGCATCTAGTTCTTCAAGCCTCCACAATCTCATCTAGTTCTTCCTCTTCATCCGATACAAAGTCCTCATGAAGTTCACTAAGAACAACAAATGAACAAAGTGACAACAGAGCACAACATAGCACAATATATTAAATAAACATATACATAATCGGAATGTCAGAGCACAACAAAGCACAATATTCATACCATCCAAAAGACCAAAACTGGCAGAGCACAACAGAGCACTACCTCTTTTTTCAAATATTCCAAAACTGGCAGTGGCAACCGCAACAGTCGCAAAAGAGATACAAAACAGATACATAACTAAAGATACAATCTTCACAATCTACGATATGGGATCCAAAACCAATACATCAAACAATTCAATGCTTTACCAAAACAGATACAAGTCTACAAATGCAACTCAATTTCAAATTTTCAAGTCAAAAGTCAAAACAGAAAGGCAAAAAGTGACAGATGCAATTCGAACCCAGAAATCCAGAAGGACAAAACAGATCACATATCCAATTTTAATCTCATATCAGTCATATGTATAGCGTATAGCAAAAGTAACAGATGCAATTCGAACCCAGAAATCGGAGCAAGAAAGATGGCAGCAACTTACCAAGCTTGAAGTTTCCGAAATCGAGTCGAAAACTGAAATCGAAGCTGCTTCACCTAGTAGAGTTCGAGCCAAACCCAGACTTGAAGACTGAAAATTGAATACCCAGAAGCAGAAATTAAGAGGAAGCCATAAATCGATTGAAGAGTGAAGACCCAGAAGCAGAAATTAAGAGAAACAAAAACCCAGACTCACCGCGCACCGTCAGTCCATCACGGCGTCACCGTCGAAGAAAGAAAAGGCGTCATGCGGTCGTGCCGGAGAAAGACACAGAGAGAAAGAGAGGAGAGCGGGGCTGCAGGAGAGAGAGAGGCGAGCTTTAGTCGAAAACTTTTAGGTCAGATCGCATTTCAGGCGTTTTAGACTCCTAGGACGAGTTTAAAAAAAAAAAAAAAAAAAAACGACGGAACGCCCAGCCACGGCCTCCCAGCCCGCCTAGTCGGCCGTTTTTCACCCTCACGCCTAGCTCGATCTACTAGGTCATAATCGGAACGGCTCACCGCCGCCTAGGCCGACCTGCTAAAATCAAAATCAGGAAATTAAAACATGGTAGAATGGGGCGAAGAGAGCAAATCTAGAGAAGGAGAAGAGGGAGTTACCTTCGTGGTGATGTTGCTTAGAATCAAAACTTTGGGTTTCTTCCTTTTTGGTTTACAGGTGAGGAGAGATGAGAGAGGAAATGGTTGGCTTCTAAGAGATAGACACGAACAAGAAGAGGGGCCTGAAGGCAGAGTTACTTTGTGCAAGCCGAGTGGGGAGACAAAGTCACTAAGGCCCTAACTAAAGGCGGGCATTTTTTTATTTTTATTTTTTATAACTTTTTCACACAACACATGTATGAAGTTAAGTTGTCTGATCATGTACATGTTAAATTTGAGTTAAGGGAGCAAGGAGGGAAAATTCCCGCCTATGTGCAATCAAAGAAGCAGTTTTGATGTTAGGGACATACATTTCTCATTCAGACAACACAAATAAGCCATTCCGTTGTAGGAGCTTAAATCGTGTACCAGCATTCACTCAAATATTGGCCTTTTTGGGGCTACTCACTCACATTTTGGGGTACATATGATTTTCTTCCAAACTTGCACAACGGAAACAAAAAAATGCGTTGTATGTTATTTTGCAACTTACTCTCATACAACATATACAACAATACTGTTGTGCAAGGTGAGTCAAAATTTCGACCTAAATTTGAGCAAGGTGAGGGGGAATTTTTTTTTTACATTCAGACAACAGACAAATCCTTAAAACTGTTGTACAATAATCTTGGACCCAAAAAAATTGATGTACGACCTCCTTATACAACACCAATCTCATTAAACCTGTTGTGTGAAGCAGTTTCAGTGATCACACAACGGAAATTTTTTTTTCGTTGTCTAAAAAGTGTAGTGTGATGCAGTTTTTGGCATAGTGCTTATCTCAAAATCTTCGTAGACATCATACTCACTTTGGATGAGCCTAGTTTGAAGAGAAACTAAACTAATAGCATTTAGTACAAAATATATATGGCAATTGCCTATTACATCTCTTGAAAAAATAAAGACTTAAACAGAATTAGCGATCTATTGATCCCAGCCAGATTTGAAGCCTTCAACCCTTCACTCTAGATCATTTTATTCCACATAGTAAGCTTCTCTCGCTTCACAATATGCTTTGTAGGCGGTGACAATATCTTCACGAACTCTACAAATGTGTGCCCAATGATCGGAAACTCCACATCGGGAACATACATCTCTGTGCTTGAACTTCCATGATTGAGGCACTTTGAAAGCGTCATTAGGATGGCTCTTAGTGTTTGTGGCGCCACCAATATGGCCAGAGGCGTTGCCTCCTTCTCTCTTTCCACGTTGATCTCTTCGGTTCCATGTTCGCCTATTATGGCGGTTACCTTCCTTATTAGAGCGAGAATATGGACCAGAACGTCCAGAATTGTCCCTAGATTTAAGTTTCGCTCTTGGTGCCATCCCTTAGGGGCACGACTATAATTGGACTCCAGAATATGTTCTGTTTCCACGGGTCTCGAATTATAGTTCTTCACAAGGATGTTGTCATGCTTTTCAGCGATATTCATGGCTCCAATGAGCTCATGAAACTTGTGATCCGTCCTGCAGTAACATCAATTCGATAGTTCTTAGCAACCATCAAAGCAGAAACGGGGAAGGTAGAGAGAGTCCTCTCAATCAGTATCGCATCTATGATCTCTCTTCCACAGAATTCCATTAAGGATTTAATGAGAAGTGCTTCCCAGTTTTAGTTAAGAACTGACTTGAAATCACAGAAGCGGAGGCTATGCCATCTCACTTCTAGGTCAGGAAACAGGGAGTCATGGACGTTGCCAAATATCTCTTCGAGTGAGACCCACAGCCTTCTGGGGTCTTCTTCATTCATATACTCTTACTGGAGTGAATCATCCATATGGCGAGTCATTAGGATGATGGCTTTCGCCTTATTTGCCTCCAAGGCTGCTCTATTTGCTTCCAAAACTTGAGCTTGCTCAACAGTTAGCACGTCCTAACTAGGCTCAAGAATCGTATCCAGGATTCCTTTGGCCTTGAGATGTTGGCGGAAATCACAAACCCACTTGTGATATCCAGAGCCAGTTGTTCCCAATGGAGCAAATTCCAGTTTATTCAGGTTACTCATCCTGAAAGAGAACAAGAAAAATGGTTATTTTCTGAGCGAAAAAGGCTTTCACGAAAACAATAGAATTTTCTGAGCGTAATCACTCTCAAGAAATTAGAAATTTCTTAGCGTTATCGCTCCCAAGAAATTCGATTCCAAAATGTATTAGATTAGATCAAAACAATGATGTGTGTGGTCGATCATAAATTCTCTACAAACTCTAAGTTTGGAGATCTCAATAAGCTCCAAGCTTGGAGATAGCACAAACCCCCACAGTTCGGCTTAGGTCTCCCCTATGAAGAAGAAAGAGGGATAGAAGAAAGGAGGTTGCAAGTCCCCGAGAAAAAGAAGAGAAATTGAAAAAACTAAAAAACAGGAACTTTTAGTAAAAAATAACTCGAAATAGGTCGCCAGAAAAATTTGGCTGGAGGTGGTCGGAAAAGTCCCCGGTGGCTGGCCGAAAAACTTCTGCAAAGGCTGCTAGTGAGGCTAACAGGGCTGTTGCTTGCTCTGGTGAGGCTAACGCTAGGCACAAAGCTGTGCGGGCCTGTTGCTGGCGAGGCTAACTCTTGCGGGGGTTGTGACTTGTGCGAGGTTAACACTGTCGACAGGGGTAGTAGGCAGGTGAGGCTATCATGCGCGAGGGATGCACAGAGGATGTGCGGGGTTGCTGCGCAGGGGCTGTCGGTAGCGAGGTTAACAGTATCGGCGGAGGGGTGCAGGGGCGCGCAAGTAGGCAGGCGAGGCTAACGGGGCTGGTTCAGGAACTTCTGGTGGCCGGTTCGGTGGCTTTCCAGCAGGTTCTGGTGGTTTCGCCGCCGGTTATGGGCTTCTGAGATCAAAGGCTTCGATATGTGCGGCGGTGGTTACTAGGGTTTGAAGGCTAAGATTTTAGGGTTTCAGGATTAGGGCTTCGTGCTGATAACGTGTTTAAGGAAAACATAATTGGGAGAGAAATTACTGTACTTTCATTTATAATAAGGGCATCTTTATATAGAGGATTACAAACATAGAATCAGAGTTGTACATGGAAACATAATCGTACAATGAATGGATATCTACGAAGATATCTCTGAGATTATCTCTAATATTAACCCTATTACAACTTGCACAAGTAACCTAGAGTTTGGGCCAAACACATATTCTGGATTTACTTGAATAGTGTGTAGATTTATGACCTTCCACCTATTATTGACCCATAAAGAGAAACGAAGAAAGTTTCACATGAATTTTGTGATTTTGCATTAAGTGAATTTCTCACAGATACAAGATTGTTTATATACATTTATGACATCATGAAACAACCCTTCTCACCTTGACAGTATGAAGAACAAAGAGCTCTCCATGCCAAGCAGAGTCAGTTACTTCCACTTCAAGAAAAGTACTGTAGGCAAAGATCGAGGGCTATTTGACTGAAAGACTGGGATCAAAACTCTGTGTATTATCATAGAAAAGCTTCAAACAGAAAAAAAAAACTAAAACACCATCAAAGGCCTTCAAACTCCGGCAGGTGATTGATAGACTAATTCGGTTGAAGTAAAAAACATGCTTCTCGAATATTATAGAAAGTTTTTCACCACCGAAGGAGTTAATGATGAGGCTATTTCAACAATATTTAGAGCAACACTAATAAACGTTACTGCACCCATGAATGAGGAACTAAATTTGCCGAATCTAATGAGGAAATAAAGACTGCCTTATTTTAGATGCATCCAGCAAAAAGTCCAGAGCCTGATGGTATGTCCCTATTCTTTTTTCAAAAATATTGTCATGTGTTGGCCTTGATGTGGGCTTAGCCATTTAGAACTTCTTAGAAAAGAGAGATATATTGGTAGAGTCCAATTTTACTCATATATGTCTCATTCCAAAAATAAAAAACCCTACTGATGCTACACTTTCGACCAATAGCCCCATGTAATGTAATTTACAAAATTTGTTCAAAGGTTTCAGCCAATATACTCAAATAGTGGATGCCTGAGATTATCTCTCCACTACAAAGTGCTTATGTACGTACCTAGAAGAATGATTTCTAATAACACACTTGTGGCTCTTGAGGTAGCACATTTCATGCACAAACTACGAACTTAAGAAAATGGTTTCTTCTCGCTCAAGTTAGATAACAGTAAGGCATATAACTGCCTTGAATGGCCATTCTTGCATATTACTCTTACAAAATTGGGTTTTGCATCCAATTGGATTAACATGGTAATGAGTTTCATCTGTTAGTTATGGAATTTGGTGAATGAAGAGGCAACTGCAAGAGTAAATCTAACGAGAGGTATTAGGCAGGGTGAACCTGTCTCACCCTACATGTTTATTTTATATGTTGAACGGTTGTCTGCATTAATCTCTTAAGTTGTGTAGTCTGGGACTAATAGGGGTTTGAAAATGTGTCCACAAGCTCCTACTTTACATCATCTATTTTTCCGTGCTGATGACAGTCTTTTATTTGGTGCGGCTACTCTTGATGAATGCCTTGCTTTCAAGGACATATTAAACACATATGAAAGAGCCTCAGGCCAAAAGGTAAACGTCCAAAAAGCAATTTGGTTTTTAGCGTTCAAACAGATTTGCAGGTAGTTCTAGCTTCGATTTTGGATGTGAAGTGTGTTGAGGACCATGACTGTTATCTGGGTTTGCCTTTGTGAGTAGTTAAATCTCAGACACAAAGATTTCAGTACATAAAAGATAAATTGTCAAAGAAATTAGTCAGTTTGAAGTCCAAGGTCCTCAGCTGTGTAAGTAAAGAAATTATGATTAAAGTTGTTGCCCAAACTATGCTTCTGTATGTTATGAACTGCTACCTACTACTGAAAGATTTATGTGATGATAGGCCTCGTCACGGGCCCGACCCATTAGTAGCTGGCTTGGGCCGGGCCTTATTATATTTTTAAATAATAACGGGTCGGGTCGAGCTTTATTGTAAATCGAAGGATCCAAGCCCGTCCATATAAAGCGGGCTTTTTTGGGCCGGGCCTTGCAGGCTTTATTTACAAATAAATCTTTAAAGATACTAATTTTTTTTATTAATCTATATTTATATATCATACACTCTAAAGAGCAATCTCTATCAATTTAAAAAAAAAAAAATAGAAAAACCGACCGTTAGATGAGATTATTATAATAAATTATGCGTGTGGTAAAAAATTTAGCCAATTTCACCATATGAGATTATTAGTCAACTGTCGTCACTTGTATGTCCTCTTTGTTGACCGATGGCATGACGACCGCGAAACATGCTTATTTTTTCACATCACGTTTGTAAATATTCCATCGATGGATGTGCGTGGACATAAGATAAAAATTTTAATTTTAATTACAAATACGTTGGCCTATACCAATTTGCCTCCTAAAGTTGTATGACTTATACATTACATTTAAATTGTTGAGGTTCATTCTAAACCAACTATGAAGTGGAAAATGAATTTGGAAGACCAACCGCTCGATGGAGAGATTGTAAAGTTTTATGATGGTTGTAAAAAATCCAGCCAATTTGGTTCTCATTTCGAATTCGATCAACTAGGTCAAACTTACTTACTTTTATAAACATATATTTATATATCATACACTCCAAAGGGAAACCTCTATCAATTCAAAGAAAATGGGAAAACTGACCATTAGATGAGATTATTACAATAAATTATGAGTGTGGTAAAAAATTTAGCCAATTTCACCATATTTTCGAATCCGATCGAATTGGTCAACCGTAGTCATGATATGTAGAATATATGCACATATTCTATATAAACACACACACACACATATATATATAGAAATGGAAAGTTCACGTGTACACACACAGAAGAGATTTATAGGCCTTGGATAGCAAGACATTCTGTACATGTTTGTGACTTGAGCAATCACCATAGTCTAACCTATCTATAAGATTGTAATTACATTAGTTAAAACTACATATGACAGTTCCTCATTCTACGTGATCTATAGCTGCTGGGTACTTGCGGTGGTTAAATAGCAGGTCTCTTCTTATATGTGATCTGCGGAAGGCTTAGTAGAAAATCTGTGAAGATATGTTAACACACACACACACACAAGTTTATGAGCTTTTACGGGCCGGGCCGAGTTTCAAACCCCTAAACCAAGCCCGACCCTCTACCCACCAGACCGGGCCTATGACGGGCTTTTTTGCGGGCCGAGCAGGGCTTTTGGATATACGGGCCTGCGGGCCTCCATCAACCCACTTGGCCCGCGGGCTAAATGATGAGGCCTATGTGATGATATACATCAACTTTGTGCTTTATTATTATAGGGAGATACTAATGAGAAGAAAAAAAATTGCATTGGAGACGTTGGGAAAAATTATGTCTAACAAAACATGAGGGTGGAATGTGACTCAAGAATATCTATATTTATAACCTGGCAAAGTTGGCAAAGCAGGGTTGGAGACTCATTACCAATCTCATTATTTAAGAGCTTGATTGTACAAAGCAAGATACTTCCATAATTGTTCTTTTTGGGAAGCTGAATTAGGAGAGGCACCATCCTACTCTTGGAGGAGTATGATTGATACTTGGAATACATGTGAATTGGAGATGGCACACAAGTAAATATTTGGAATGATTGGATTTCAAATTGCTCCAAATACTTGATTTAGAGGCCTGCAAACATAGTTTTTGAGACAGTTGCTGACTTTATTCATCATCAAGAACACACTTGGATACAAGCATCTGTACACACCCTTTTCACTCTTGTTATTGCTGAACACATTTTCTGCATTCCTTTTCAACCGCAACGCTATGCATGACGTGATTTGTTAGAGCCTTGAGAAACATGGTTTGTTCATAGTTAAGAGTGCTTAGTGGGTTGCCAAAGAGCATGTTCTTGGTAATGTTGATCTTAACTACTACATCAACAGGAGATCCTTTTAAGGAATTATGGAAAAAAAATATGGAGGACCAAGTTACTAGGCAAAGCTCAGATATGTGTATGGAGATCCTGTAACAATCTCTAGCCCACAAAGGAGCGACTTCTTACTAAAGGCTATATAAGAGAAGTCAACTGCCTTATACGCAATCACAGGCTTGAAAACAATGCTCATTGGTTTTGTAAGTGCCCTGCTGCTTTTGAGTTTCTCTATGCTGCACCTTTTACTCTTCATCATTTAACACTGCCAAACTTAAATTTCAAAGAATGGATGTTGGAACAAGCACTTCATCTTAATGCATAACTGCTTCAAAAGTTTGTTATGATTATTTAGGGACCGTGGAAGAATCGTAACACCAAACTGTGGGAAGGTCCATTAAAATCCTCAAATGATATTCTCTTTAGCTATTTTATGTGGTTAGAGGAATTTAAGAATATATGCTAGGAAGTCTACTGTATTGCCTGTATTGAGAGTGGTAAGAAAATGGCAAGCTACTGATACACTTAAATTAAATGTGGATGGAGCATACTTGCTGCAGTTGCCACAAAGAGGTATTGGAGGGGTTTTAAGAAACTCTAATGGGCAGTTCCAGGCTGCCTTTACACAATCCGTGCGTCATTAGAGAAGTACTGGATTTTGTCAAACATGCTGTTGCATCATGTCACAATTGAAACTGATTGTCTGCAAGCTGTGAACGACATCACAGATACAATTTCTAATCTGTTTGATCTTAGTAGTCTGATATTTGACATTCAAGGTGCATTACAGAGTATGCAGGGTGTCCAAATAAAATTTACTCCTTGTTCCTATAATAGAGTAACACATAGATTAGCAAATATTACTTTTGAATTGAAACAATGAGAAACTTGGTTTGGCAGTGTTCCAACTTGTATTCTCGATATTGTACAACAACAGTGTAAGTTTTCACCTTGATCCATGAATAAAGCTTCACATTCTTCTTAAAAAAATGAGTGTTTATATACAATAGCTTGTTGGAAGTTATGAATAATTTAGAATTATGGGAGTTTTTATGATTTGAATAATTGTGACACAAAGTGACTGTTATGGTGGTTATAGGAGTTACAGAATTTGAGTTGTTAAGTACTTATGTCTATTGTAATTGCCTTAGTTATGGCATGTCTAGTGTAGGCCTATATAAATAGGCTAGTCTAGTTGAGTAAGGTGTAGAGTAGTATTTTGTAGAATTATGGTAAGAGTGAATTCCTTTATCAGTTATTTTGAGATCTCCTCTATATCTCTCTCTAGGTGCTCTGTACATGTCTTTGGATTGTACAGCTCCCATATTGTGTGTCATTCATGCATCCTATCTCCCTACCCAAAACTAGTTTCTTATTTTACGCTTTCGCTGTTATCCAACAAAGTGGTATCAGAGCACTAGGCTCGATCTTATGGTGTGTTGGCATTGGTTGTTGTGGTTATTGTTGCAAGGTGGTGGAAGAAATCTGTGGTGTATGAGGTATTGCTGGGCAACGAAATTGAAGGATGGAAAAAAAAAGGGGAGCAAACACAGAGTTGTGAGAGAAAAGAAGAAGAATAGAAATAAGAGGCAGGGAAGGAAGAAAAATCGAAGAAGAGAAGATTGCGAAGAAGAAAAGAAAGGGAGTCAAATGAGGGAGAAAAGGCGAAAGGGAGGAATAGAAGGAAAAAAGGGAGAGAGAGATGAGCAAAGAAAGAAAAATAGAAGGGAGTAAAAAATATGGAGAAGAAAGAAGAAAATGAGGGAGAATAAAAGTAGATAGACGAGAAGACAGAGAGCATAATGTGGTCCTCGATGGAAGGGTAAAAGTCCCTCGAAGAAGATGTAAGGTAAATGTCCCTAAGAGAATGTGTAGGATAAAAGTTCCTGAGAGAATGAAAGAAGGTTAGGTTAAAGTCTCTGAATGAAGGAGGCACATAGGTACCAAAATGAAATTAAATACTCTCTGGAGGCACAAAGGGATTCAGCTTCTCTGCTAGAAAAGAAGTTGCTAGGATCTGCTTGGATAATTATGTGATGCTGCCACGTCAGCCTAACTAAATCCAATGGCTATCAAATTGACAACAAATATAGATAAAGAGAAAGCCATAAAGCACAAACGATCCCAAACGTTAAGGGTTTTTCCGCCTCCCCCCCCCCCAAAAAAAAAAAAAAAAAAAAACAATGTTCACACTTCCCTAGTTCCCTCCACTATGCACTATGCTTCACAATTTCAGGTCATTTGCCAAGTTAAGATAAAAAAATAAAATTCTCATTCATGTAAATAATATTCTGCAAAATTTCTTCATACATAGAAACTAATTAGTAATTCACTCCAAATTGGAGTCCTGCACAATATCTTCATACATTGAAACTTAACAATTCACTCCAAATTGGAGTTATAGGCCAAAAGTAATTAACATGACCATCTGAGCATCCTAAACAAATTCTTACTTCTCTTACAGATCTTGACAGAGCAATATATTCTTAATTAATTAACATGGTCATTTTGGCAAGCCTTTGAACTTGAAGCCTCTCTGCTTGTTCGAGCCTCTCTGCCAGTATCATATGATCAAATACTCCAGCCTTTCCTACGTTGTCACCATCACTCTCAAATTGATCTACTGCATCTCCACCTATAACACACTTTCCATAACTAATACTCCCCAACTCTATGCCTCCACTTCTATTTCATAATTGAACCTGCATCGAATAAAAAGAAAACCAGATTGATCAGTTGGTGGGATGAGGCTAACAGGAACCACTGATGGTCTATTGTAAAGTTCAGGGCTTCAAAGATGCATTCTTCCAGTAAAAGAACAATAGTCTCCTCTTTAAAAGGAGTAGGGAAAAACCAGCTAATACTAAACAAGTATGCTACAAAATACTTACCTACGGTATATAGTGAAAACTAGATTTGGTATTGGACAAAACAAGAGCACAAATAGACTTGAATTTGATCAGTAAGACTTACAAGGCTTGGTAGGTTATTTTTCTAAATGAATAAAAGTTCAGAATAAAGCTATATTTTTCACTAGATAAGAAAAATAACTTGGTTGAGACAATAAAACAAACACTTGGTGTGCAATACCAAAAGATAGATTGAAATGCAGGTCATCGATAGCTTCCAAATCCATTCTTCTAGACCGTTGTTGATTTTTAACATAACCAAAACTCAGTTGATTCTTTTCTAATTCCAAGTTGAGCCTCCTAGCTACTTTGTCAAAGAAAAAAATGCATGAGCTTAATTTTTTATAAGGTCTACCATAAGCAATAGAATCATCCAAAGACGCAAAGATGAACATTAATTAACTATTGTACATCCACTTCTTTTCATATTATCATACACTAGATAGGCACTACAATAGCATAATGCAAGCAAATTCTTCTATAAACCCCATAGACGTTGATACATTTAGGCTTCATCCATCAAACCTAATCAAGAAAGTAGTCATCTTGAAATTCTACCCCATCAATAAAACAATTTAGAATTCATTCCTATAATAACCACCCAACAAAACACTCCCAAATCCAATGAATTGAAATAGACTCAAATCAATTTGATTCAAAGAACAACATAACACAAGAAAAGGAAACAAAAAGATACATCTCACCAAGGCTAAATCGCCACCTCCTAATGAGTCATTGAGACAATAACTGATTCTTAAATTTTTCATGACTAGATGGTGAGGGGAAGGAGGAAATATGGCGAAAAGAGAGAGGGAGATGCGAGGACTCGAGGAGTCGACAGACCTGCAAGTGTTAACGTTAAAGTACTAACGTCGACGTCGACGTTAGTGTGTTTTATGGCTTTTTTCCTTATCCATATTTGCTGTCATTTTTTTTCCTTATCCATATTTACTGTCAGTTTAACAGCCATTGGATTGAGTTGGGCTGACGTGGCGGGCTCACATAATTATCCAAGCAGATCCTAGCAATAGTTTTTCTAGCAGAGAAGCCGGATCCGGCATCCGCCATCCGGCACAAAGATGCCTAGATGAATCACTCCCTTGTGGCATAATGGTGCCCGATGAAGAAATGCATCATGAATGCATAATGAAGTTGCATGCATAATGAATTCGCATGCATGATGAATATTGTTATGTTTATTCAATACTAATGCTCTCTTTTCCAATCTCGTGAAGATGCCAACAAATATTTACTTTTACCTTCATTTGGATAATTTAGTAGACCTAAAAGTTTACTTTTTTGTTCGGCTTAGTTTTTGGGGAAACTTTCTTCATGAAAGTTGCAGAGGATGTTAAACCGAGTTCGTACATATGTGGCACGTTAAAATTAGAGTTGTAATGAAGAAGTTATAAGGGTTTCAATTCAGTGACAGTTTTGTAATTATGCTGAAATCTTGTTCTATAATTTGTAGTGGCTGACTTTCCATTTCGGGAAAGTACCCCAAAATTCTAGATTTTTCCTTCTTCGGCGTCGAACCTTTGCAGCTTTGCCACCACTTCGTCCGGCCACCTATGGCCATGAATTTGGTATCATTCTCTTCATCTTGGAACAAGCTTTCCAACCATATTTGTCTTGCAACCTCTAACTCACCGTACATGACGAATAGAACAAATGAAACTACGACCCTTTTTCCAGCATATTTTCAAATTCCGGCCAACTCCGGCCAAATTAGACGTTGAGACTAACTGGGTTTTGTTCATCTTGCCATGCTTTACAAACTCTCTAAGTGGCTCGAACTGAATCGAAGTGACGAAAGAGAACTGAGCTTCGAAAGATTTTGGGGGAATTTTCTGACTATTTGCTTTCGAGGTAAATTCCAGCCTTCTCCTTTGAAATCTGACCTTGTGGTAGTTGAAGAAGTTGTTTGGGGAGTTGAAAGGAAGATTTGGATATTAGTTTGGTCACCCAATTCGGGGGTTGGCTCGGCGGCGCATGGGGCCCACGCACAGTACTTGTGGCGGCGCTCTAGCGGCTTGCTTTGGTATGTTGGGTTGAGCTTGTTGTTAAAGACTTGTAGATATGATTTGGTATATTTCGGAGAAGTTTGGATATCTATAGGAATTTTTGAATTTTCAGATCTTAGATTTGTGATTTGAGGAGATCCGACCGTTGGATCGTGTTCATTTTTCATTAGGAAATGAGAATAATTAAGTTGGCGAAACCCTGGAAGTTTGGGTTGATTCCAATGTGATTTCGGATGCTCGATGAATTAATTGTGCGAGAGGTTTTCGGGTTTCATTTTAGAATCGTATTTAAATTTCGAATCGTCGTTTACGAATTATAATTTTGTACAGGACGAGGTACTAACCCATCGCTTGACGAGGATCCATATGCTTGGTCATGTTAGCGGTATACTGTGAGTGGACTTTTAATTTTAAATGATGTATGCGATTATTTTCCGAGTGATTGATTTATTCATTTATCATTTCATTTATCGAGCATATTATTTGGTTTCAGATATTATTTGGTTTTGGTTTATAATTTGAACATATGATTCGATTTGGGAAATTGATTTCGATAATGATTTCGGAGAATTAATTAATTGTGATTTATTTTGATGTTGACTTTAGGGAAATATTTTGTTTTACCATTTGTTTTTCTTTAAGCTTTCGATGATTTATCTCCTATGATTGGTTATTATTTGAATTTATGATTTGTAATTTAATCTTGCTATTTATTATCAATTTGAGATTATTTTGACATGTGAGACTCGTCGTCGATTTAATTGAATTATCTTGAGATTATCCAAGTACGGTTGGGAATCATACTCATGATTTCATTTGCGAGATTTTGGGGAAGCTTGAAGGATTTTATGGAATTATGGATTTATTGGTTTTCGAATGTTTTTCTCATGCCATACTTGTGGTGATTATATTATCATGCTAGCATGCTGTCCGCCTTTGTGGTGACGTGATTGGAACACGGAAGCCTATCCGCCTTTGTGGTGCTGGTTTGCTTCCTTTGTGGCGGTAACCCTGAAGCCCAGTATTGTCATGCCCTGAATTTCGAATAAAGAAATTTGAATCCGAAACGCAATAACTTAACAAGTACAAGAAAACACTTGAAAAAATTTTCATTTAAATTAAGCGATAAAACAAACCGAGCTCACCAACATCAATACGAACTCGTTCTTTAAAGTCACATATTAATTTACAAAGAGTTTACAAATTAAACTGAACGACAATTTAATAAGTAAACACACTCACTACACAGCGGAAGAATAAAACTAACGTACACTTCAACGTGTAAGCTACAACAACAACCAACCCTCAGCTTTGATGATTGTTACTCCGATCTGCACAATAACCCCTACACCATGGAATAGTGCACTGGGTTGAAACACTAAACCCGGTAAGCTTTTGCAAGCTCGTATGAGTAAACCTAAATAACCCCCAAAACACCTCTTCTGACTCGAGGACAACAATCAACACAATGATTAATTTCAACAACAAAATCCTTTTCTCTTTCTTTTTAGGAACACACATGTCACAACCGTGACAAATCAAATCATTCTAAATGAAAACCGGTAATCCCTACATAGAAATTTAGTTCAGGAAATCACCAACAATATACAAACCAAAACCATAGTAATCCCTGCATATAGTTTAGTTTAGGAGATTACATTTAAAATCAAACAATTAGAATGAAACGGAAAATAGATAAAGAAGTCAAACAACTAACCCTAAAGTCTATGATCACCCATCAACTCCAAATAAATGATCTCACAACATGACTCGTTTTCAAAACTCGACATTCTTACCCCTTAAGATAACATACATCACTAAAGTGATAAAAATCATATTATTTCCACTCACCCATCTCAAGTCCCTCTTGGACAATAAAAGAAAGAAACCACTTGAAACCCTCTTTTCATGAGTCCCCAAGTACGTGTTACCCCCATGTCATACTATGGCAGACAGACTAGAGCTCTAACTGAATCGTAACTTGTCACCTCGGTCGAGATTCAACCCTACGATAATAATTGCCTCTGTCACTACTGTGACCCAGATCCATAGATCCTAAAACATTTAAAAGCCGCACATGACTCGAAATGTTACACCCATAACTCATGTACACTTTCAACACAATATAATCACCAATTACACAAAATATTCCATTTCCGAACAGAGTAATTTCCCAAAACAATAAGTTGAATAAAATCACAATTATTATGCATATCACAATGCCACACCATCAATATATATATATGTAGTCATCCACTCAGGAATGCCACTAATACCAACTATAGTTCACAATCGCAAAACTCGAGAAAATTATTTTTATACTTTAAATCTCATTTTCCCATACTTGTGAACCGTAGTCCTATGAACCATAGTCGATCAAGTTCATATCATTTAAAACAAATATTCATTTCCGAAAACGATTTACAATTTATCACATAATTCTGAATAATAAGTAAATTCGTTCGCAAAATGAACCACGTGAGATTTACTCACATCTAAATCCTGTTGCGTCTTCTCTTATAGCAGAGATAAGGTATCGAATACGCTCCGTCAATCACCTAATTAAATACAATCTTAACATAGTACATGAATCAAAAACGATTAAAGTTCGAACTCCCGTTGAACTAAAATCCCGAAAGTAATATCAATCGAGGTGAAACTTCATCCGAGACCACCCAAGGTCTCTGGAATACTTCTACGATCAATATATCCAAGTTACAAGTCGATCGGACGGCCAAATCCTCACAAATCGAAAACCAATCGAATTGAAAATGCTAAAACCCTAACTTGCTCATAAGATCTCCAAAAATTATAAACTATATATCAAAATTAGGAACAGAAACTGCCCCTAAAGTGGCCGAAAGCAGCCGAAAAATGCTGCCACAGAAAGTGGCAGAGCTGCTGTCGACCTCCGCATTGGGCGGCAAGACCTATGCCAAACTCTTCCTCTCAACATGTACATCAACATTCATAACTAGCACAAAGTCTAAATCAAAGCCATTTGGCCGGAATTTACCTCGAAAGATTTGAAATCCGAAGAACCCTAGATTCCCAATCTTCAAAATTTGATCACCACAAGTTGAATAGTTGCAAGCACCTTGGAAGAAAGCTTCTACGTCCTCTGGGCTCCAAAAGCCCCCAAGAATCGCGCCTATGGTGGCCGGAATCATGAGTTCCAAGTTGGCCAAGAATTGCAGCACCGCCACCAATTTCTGGCGTTGCTGCACCGTGCACAACCCGACCTAGGTGGTGAGGGGAGTGAGGCGAAAAGAATGGAACAAGTGGTGCTCCGATTGGTGGCTGGAGGAGGAAGAAATCGTCCGGCAAAATTGGCTGGCCGATATGGGTCGGGAGCGAAGAGAGAGAAAAAGTTTCCCCTTTTGGAAACTTTGATTTTTATGATTTCTTTTTTTCAGATTTTTCCTATTTCACCAAAATGAAAACTTTTTCTGATGACCATAACTTCTTCATACGAACTCTGATTCTCGCGTTCCATATGTCCACGAACTCGTATCGACGCGCTCTACAACTTTCGTGAATGAAATTTTTGGAGAAACTCAACAAATAAAAAGTCAACCCCTTGACCCCCTAAAATAAAACATTTTGAGTAATTATTCGTCCGAACCACTTCCACTCCATCCCCGAACCATGAAATCTTCCCAACAATCAAGTTAATAATTTTTGAAAAATCATCAGAAATTAATAATGAATTTTTAGGGTATTACAAGTATCCTATCTGCCTTAGTGGCGTAAGAGTACTTACGGGAGTATGGGATGAGTACTTTAGCCTGGGAGGCTATCACCCGAGCGTGGAAGGCTCATTCGTATGCCTATCATCTTCCCCTACTTATACTTTATTATTCTTGACTAGCGGGGCTAAGCCGATTTCTCTTAACCAGCGGGGCTGGTATGTTTTCACGATTTTTCGAGCTTAAAGAAATATGTTTTATAAACGTTGTATGCATCGAGGTTTTATAAATAATTCAAATAGTGGGAAAGTATTAAAGCTTATTTCATTAAATTATCTTTTTTATTTATTTTGTCCACTCACACTAACGTGTTTTTCAATACTTTTCCCTAAGCCCTTCGGCTTCAAATACCCAGTTTGCAGACCAGATTAGTTAAGCTCGGGCGTACATGGAGTCGAGGCATAGTCAACAACACAGCTTCCGCATATTCATTTTATTTATGTTTTCCTTGTTTACTTTGTGGATTAGAATTGCTCTGATAACCTATGGGATTAATGTTATTGAGTGTAGACTTGTATTTGTGAAATTGGATATGTTATGAATTGGGGAGCGGGATGGCTCCAGGAGTTGAGGATGGTGTTTGTTATTAGAAGTGTAATTATATTTCTACAAGTCTAGGGTAGTTCACTTTTAGAGGAAGTTCTGCCAATTTTTTTTATAGAATTTCTTTAAGGTGAGCCTCGCAGGGCCACTTCGGATTTCAGGGTGAAATCCGAAGTGGGTCTTGTCATAACAACACCGTGGAAGCTAAAGCTATTAGGAAGAAAGAGAAGGACAAACATATGCTACAAGTATTTCAAGAGTTCGCACGACGGGAAGAAGAAAAAGCAGATTTGGAGTATTTGAAAATAGACATAAGAAAAGAGGGAATTCTTCGAGCATAAGAAAACAGAGATTTATATTAAATGAGATTTTGTGGCTCCGATTCTTCAAGCTCCGGTAACCCATCGGTAACCTGAAACTTCGATAGGTCATCGAACTATCATGTTGATCCGAATCCTGGTTCATATTGAGTCTTAATATGGCTTATGACTTTTATTTTTATTGTGTGTTATAAGTTAGTACCTATATGTGTCGTTTATTTTTTTATTTTTTTTGAGAGAAATGGAATCAGGTTTCAATATATTATGACGTCACTGCGTCAAGCTAGAGGGTTTCAAGAAACCACTCATAATACAAGCACTAGCACAATACAGACTGCAAAAAGCAGCCCAAAACTCCTAACCAAAAAACTAAAAACCTAAAGGAACTGCAAGGGAAAAAACTTCCTAATCTTACACCATCCAAGAATGAGAACATTCAAGAAACAGATATTGGACTAGGAAATGAAACCAAACCAAACTACTAAAGAAAGAAGCAAAAAAAAATAAATCACCCTACACCTATCCAACCCAAAATCAGAGCAACCAACTTGACAAGCGTTGACACCTAAGACCTTCTTGGTGTACATCGTCACTCATCAAATAGCAACCAGCAACGATTAAGGGTAGAACAGGGTAAAAGCCGAGCAAAGCTCAATTATTCAAAACAAAAAAAGAGCCATGCCATCCTCCACCAGCCCAAACCAAATCGGCCCAAAAGAAAAAGAAAGGAACAAGGTTAGCCCAGCTAGGCAACAACCCAACCAGACATAGGCCCACGGCCCATAACCCATCTTCCTCCCTTCTTCCTTCAGTGGGATTTTATTGTTTGTTTTATGAATTAAATAAATGGTTAATTTTGGTTGAAGGAGAAATTAATTTTTATTGTGAAATTTTATGTAAAAGTGGCACAACCTTAATAATTTGACTATATAATTTGATAAGATAAGGAACATTATCTTGAATATGCACACATTTCAAAATTCCGACAAGATAAGATTTTGTGAAATAAGAACCATTGGACCAAATAATGTGCAATAAATCAAAACCATCTAATTCTTATGTATATCATCATATAGTTTCTATAAAATCAATCCTCCCCTAACCATATCACAACACCCCCTTCTTATAATATCTTTATCAAAGCTAGTCTCCCATTTCATCATATAGTTGTCTGATGCGTACATGTGTGGTGATTTCTATAGAGATTCTAATGAGGAAAGTGAAGGCCAAAGAGTAGTTGTTGGCATAATGAATGAGATTCATCAGAGTCAGACAAAGAATCAAAGAAAGCGCGGTGGTACCTCTTCTAGTTGTCGTTACCTTCCCAGAGATCACGAGGTAGGTCATCGTCAATTGATGGCAGACTACTTCAATCCTAGTTGTTTGTATCCCTTAGAAAATTTTCATAGACGAATCCAAATGAGACCCTCTCCCTTTGATAGCATTCTCGAAGAGGTAATTAATTCTAACAATTACTTTCAACAAAAGCTAGATTGCAGAGGTCAGCCCTGGTTTACTCCTCATTAAAAGGTTACCACATCAATTGATGAGGATGTTGGCGTATGGCAATGCTGCTGACGCGCTTGATGAATACCTTCGAATGGGAGAGAGCACTGCAAGGGAGTGTTTGAAGAAATTCTGTGACATTGTCGTACACATCTATGAAGCAGAATTTCTTAGATAACCAACAAAAGAGGACATTGATAGGCTCATGTGAAAAGGTGAGTCTCGTGGCTTTCCTGGATGCTTCGTTCATTAGATTGTATGCATTTGGAATGTAAAAATTGTCCTAGTGGTTAGCAAGGACAATTTGTTGGCCATTACCACCGTTCAACTATTGTTCTTGAGGTAGTAGCCTCATATGACACTTGAATTTGGCATGCATTATTTGGAATGTCTGGTTCCCATAATGATAAATCTGTCCTGGATTGCTCTCATTTGTTTGATGAACTTGTTGAAGGACGTGGTGTTACTGTTAACTATTTTCTTAATCATAAGCCACATATGATCGGATATTATCTTACAGATGGTACATATCCCGCATGGCGTACGATTGAGAAATCAATATCTTAGCCTCAAACTAGAAAGCTCAAGTATTTTTCTACTAAACAAGAAAAATATGGCAAGGACATGGAGATAGCGTTTGGAGTTCTCCAAGTTCGATTTGATATTATAAAGGGGCTTGCTCGAGCTTGGCAGTTAGAGTTTCTTGGCAAGATAATGAAGACGTGCATAATTTTGCACAACGTGATTGTTGAAGATGAACGTCCATAAGAGGAAGTATCAGTACGTGATGTGCTCGAAAATAGTATTTGAAGGAACGAAGAAGATGAGTACGAATCTCTACTCGATGTTGAAGATATACATCAACTTCCAGAGAAATTAGATGTTTTCTTGGCTCGTTACACTCAGATTAGAAGTAGTCGATGCCATGATGAACTCTAGAAGATCTTATTGATCATTTATGGAATCTACGAGGTGGTTGGCCTTAAGCAGTTCTCATTTTTTAAGTGTATTGTTATTTTAATTGTCTTAGTTGTGTTATGTTTCTTTCAATAAATTAGGCGGTAAGGCAGCCTCCTAGCTTAAGCAGGTTTCGGTTCACATTTTAATTATATTGTAATAAATAAAGTTTAATGAATTTTATGTTTAATGTTTGATAATTAACTTTTATTTACACTAATTTATTAGGCATTTTTAAAACTTATTTTAAGTTATATATATATATATATATATATATATATATATATATATATATATATATATATATATATATTAAAACAAACATAAAATAAAAGACTCAAATATGAATCTATTCCATCGTGGAAAGATTTGTGTTTTGGATCCAAATATGAGTCTAAAAAAATAAGTCTAACAATAAGTCATGCATCACTGCAGCATCTAATAAAAGTAAGTCATTTTGTATACTATTCAGATTGACTCAAATCACTATTCCAGCTTATTTGGATCCAAATTTGAGTCTAATAAATGAGTCATCACTGCTGATGCTCTAAGGGATCTTTTTTTTTTTGGCTATTTTAAGGAAGGATTCCTTTTTTTGGTTATTTTAAGGGTTTTTTTTTTTTTTTTTGTCTATTTTAAGGGATCCCTTGTAAGACCCACTTTTTTTTTTATCACATTTTGACCGTTCAATTTTTGAGTCCCATTGTGTAGATCACTTATGCAAATTTTCACCCAAATTGATGATCGTTAAGGTATCAAACTATATTAAATTAATGGACGAAACAAATCTGTCTAACCTGAACCGTTCATGCTTATAATTGTAAATCACAATAATGAACACCGTAACTATTATCAATTTGGCCGAAAATTTGCAGAAGCGATCTATTCATAAAGACCTAAAAACTGAAAGGTGCAGATTCTGAAATGTGATCAAAATGTCAGTCTAATAACCGATCCCTTAAAATGACAAAAAAAAAGGGGATCCCTCACTAAAAGAACCCTGTATATATAAAATAAAGCATATGATAACGTGTTATAAACTAGAGAATAATAAAGAGATAATAGATAGACATAATATATGAGGGAGGTATAAGTGTGTATTTCATTTGCAATTGTCCCTTTTACAAATGAGTTATAGTTTATATCATAAAAGATGGGGTTTCGACTCCCCCTAAACCCTAGCCGCCATGGCTTTGGGCCCTATCATAGAAGAGTGGCGTTAGACTCTCATGATGTTGCTCTCTCCGTCTCTCGCTGCGTTGTAGCAGCCATCCAAGGTTGGTTTTGCTCGGCAAACATTCAACCAATTTCGACACCTTGCTGCTTGATTGGTGAATCTGAGTTCTCTGATGGACCTCGAGGTTGGCATGAGGCTCGAGTGGATGATTTGTTGCCCAGTTTGGGGTGGAAAATCCAACTAAGTAGAGGCCGACTAAAGGGCTCCACAGATCGGCATGATTCTGGCCGATTGCTAGCATGTGACGGGGTGGATTAGGTTACGGTAGCTGAGGATCGTAGGAGGCGACGAGCATTGGGTAAGCGTATGGAGATGAGGGCGGTGATGAGAAGGACAACGTTGTTTCCTCTATGGGTGAAGGCTGAGGATAGTGGAGCTGAGCTGTGGGGTGCGGTTCTCTGCCCAGGTTTAGGTGAGTTTGTTCGACCTGCAGAGGGGGTGGCTGAAGGGTGCTCGGTGCCTGGTTCTGTGGGTGCAGCGACGGAGGAATCATTGATCTGTACAGAGAATACGACTATGGAGGCAGGTTTGGCGGTGGCTATCGGTGATGAGGGTGGAAGGGTGCCCAGATCAGATTGTTGGCCCAAGTCCAGTTGGGGGCCCAAATTATGCTGGGCGTCCAAAACAGTTGAGATGTTTTCCTCGATTTGGACCTGTCTTCTGACCAAACTGATGGTCTCTGGTCCTCTAGAGTTTCGAATTTGGGATCCGGGAGGATTGACCCAACTAACTGCGCTCATGTTTGAGATAGGTGATACAAGTTTGCATACTATGGGGTTGATTTCACGCCAAGTAAATGAATTTTCTGGAGCACCACAATTGCGTGCATTGGCGAAGGAGGATTCAAGCTACGTTACTTTGTGTGATATGACCTTCAATAGATATGTAGGCTCTTGTGAGCTTCAATGTAATAGTGGATGGTACCATGAACCTTTTAGGGATTACATGTCTACACCATTCTGGCTCTTGAAAATTTGTCTAGTTTTACTTGTTGCTTCTAGCACAGGTAGACTAGGTGCCTTAGATCTCAAATCTCATACCAATCGGATAGGGATAGATCAAGCTCCAACATTTGTTTTGGATGCTTTACAATTTGATTGTAGCTGTACATACCGCCTATATCACATACCGCCAAGCATAAGCAACGACCTCGTACGGGGTCCTCATGGCATGGTAGGCCCCGCCTATGGCATGCATCCGGTAGACCGACACCTGAGCTACGTTGTCATGGTTGAGGTCGGCCGGTATCTAATCAGGAGGCCACCCTCCCATGCTCTCCAAGAGGCTTCAAGGGAGGCAAATATGTGTATTATGTCCCACATCGGAAATGTATAATAGAGTGGGGCTTCCTTTAGCTATAAAGGGAAGTCCTCCCCTTCTTGGTGGAGGATGGATCCATGATCCCTATACTTGTATCACTACAAAGGCTACTTGGCCTCACTACTAGTGGAATCTCTAAGTGGACATAGCCTTGCCTCAAGGGCAAGGTGAACCACTATACATGCTTGTGTCCCTTTCTCTCTCTCCCTCCCCATCATGATCCACACTTAGTTCCCGTTCCGTATTCTTCAGTAGAAACATTGGCGCTAGAAGGAGGGTCCCTATGTTTGGGTAATTAACGAGCCTCCGACCTTGAGCAAGGGTCATGGACGAGAACCACCAATCATGTATGTGCAAGACACCCCGCAGCTTGAGCAAGGGTTATGTGCAAGACACCCCACTCATGATCACGCTGCCACACCACCACCCATCAAGGAGTCAAGGTCCAGTTGCATATAGTCCCGTATGTCAACCCACCCCGGAGACCCCGACCTCTACTTGGACCCGCTGGGTTTGACTCCTCACCGGTATCACCCATTCATCTCTCGGTGACACCTTCAGACCCCGGAGGAAAAATACTTCATCCGGTGACCAACACAACCTCCCGGTAACTACCTCTAGACTCAATCTGGTTCCCGTACGGTATAATTACTCTGGTCTGCCTCATGGTATCAGCAGCACTTACCGGTACCACTCTATTCTTCCGGGAACTTACCACAACAAGACTAACCGGTACCCACTGGTCGCGTCCGAATTCCACTTGCCATGTCAACCCCCTCAATCCGGGAATCGGTACCGATGACCTCACTCCACCACTTCAAGTCCGGCTTCGAGTCAGTGGAGGCTCATTCCGCCCGGTACTCTTCTCAGACCGACACTTCAGTGACTCCCACAGACCACCGACACTGTCACCAACACTTGAGTTCTAAGCTCCGCATACCCGAAGCATGCTTCTTACCGGTACCCCCTGCCTCCATGGCTCCATCGGTACCCTGCCATGACAACTATCATCGGTACCAGCTACCAAACCCAGATAAGTCCCGACACCACCCACCCCGGTAACACAAGCTCCGAGACTCGACCATAGTCCCGGTTACTTGACCAGGTCAACGCACAACAGACTCCCGGATCCACATGCATACCAACCCGATACCTTCTGTAGATTCATCACCCCGGGAATGCCCTCACCTAAACTCCTGAAGGCCACCGGTACCTTTGCTCGGTGACACTCCCGGTACCTTCTGAAGATTGCTTACCCCGGGAAAGCCCTCGCTCACCTTCCGGGAATTACCGTATCGCAGGCCCTTCCCGGTTACTCATCGAGCAATTCCTCCTGGCAATTTCTTCACCCTACTGGCACCATCTAGTCTGGTAGCTCCGGTAATTAGGATGCTCTTGGCACCCTACTGTGTGCTTTCCAAAAAAAAAAGAAAAAAGAGGATACTCTTGGCACCCAAGCCACAACTGCTATGGACACCCGCCTTCTCATATCGGGAAGTCCCATCCGGCAACAGCTTCACCTCCTGGTAAAACTCGATGTACTGTGTTTCAAATTTTCAATAGAGAGCCTCTTCTCAGAGCTAGCTACCTCTCTTGATGTTGGGTTTGCTTCGCTTCTCTGTACTCCAGAACGGTATCCAAATTCAGCTAAGTCCTTTTTCCTGATCATGCCATGACTATATCTGTTTTCACACAGTAACCGTATATGATTATGGTTCCATGCCATGACAAACTTATAATTCATGTCTATCACCATCTTAGGGAGTACACATGTCAAGCATGGCTCTCCTAAGTACACACTTCATGCAACCTCACACGAGTGCATGGTCAAACATCTTTAAATAACCCACTTGTCATCTTTAAATACATTGCGCACATTTCAATCATACTTATCAAATTGCCTCCTCTACATTTTATACCTATTTGGCTTATATGATTGGTAGCTGGCCATATTCCTCCATGCTTCGTGTCTATCTCATTAGAACGAGACCGCATGCTCATCCAATTAACTATTTCATAACTCTTGCATGACAGCCATCTTACGGCGACAGTGGTATATATGTAAAGCATGTCTTGCAACGTGTACACTTGCACAATATTATTGCATTCAAATCATGCAGCCGAAGTATTTAATTCACAAACACTTTGTACACCACACATTAGCATGCTCAATTAATCTTCTCATGTCAGATTAATCATTTTCATAATTACATGGGCAATTCAATCCTTCATACTATTTAAATGGATCTAAAATTGTCAATATGCCTCTCATACCATATCAGAGCATACAAGCACAATATACGTGATTCATCAAATTAAATTGTATCATATAAGTTGCTAATCACTTATTCTGTTTTGCCTTTGGAGAACGCAAAATCACTCTAAACCGGGCATCTTCTTGTGCATACAAGGCCAAGTAAACTATCGACGATCATTTGTCGATTACATGGAGCGTTATACTTGGACGACTCCAACATGGTTTGATATTTGGGTCAATCCCAAATTTTCAACCTCCCCAATCGGCAAAAGATAAGTTCTCATTTACACTTTTACATTTGAACTAATGCAATTATTTACATGCTTCAAATAACGGTTTCTATAATCTAAGCATGCCTACGATATGTGATAGTCTCGATATCATATCTATTACGACTATGTATTAATGTCAAGCTTTAATTTAATTGCAATCCAATTAAATTGCTACATATACACATGTGACACTCACTAAAATAAATGCAACATGCATCTCATAAATCCTCGCCCCGAGCGCGGTACCCCCAAGGGGTAAGTCAAGGTCATATCATTACACAAATCCTCTCCAATCGGCGAGGTACCCCAGCGGGATTACAAGGCCAATGCCATCATTCTACCTGGGGCCATGCCACCGGGTACCGGGGCCCAAGGCCACAGGTTACCCCAACGGGGTTACATCATTCTACCCGGGGCCACTCCACCGGGTAAAGGAGGCCTACAGGCCCTCATTCAACCCCATTGGGTTAAGGAGGCTCAAGCCCTCACGTGACCCCACCGGGCCACACTGTACAAGCCCTCACTCTACCCCTTCCGGGTATCAGAGGCATCAAGCCCTCATGCTACCCTATCGGGTACTAGAGGCATCAAGCCCTCACTCTACCCTTCCAGGTACTAGAGGCATCAAGCCCTCAATCTACCCTTCCGGGTACTAGAGGCATCAAGCCCTCAATCTACCCTTCCGGGTATCAGAGGCATCAAGCCCTCACTCTACCCTATCGAGTACTAGAGGCATCAAGCCCTCACTCTACCCTTCCGGGTACTAGAGGCATCAAGCCCTCAATTTACCCTTTCGGGTATTAGAGGCTCAAGTCCTCATTTACCCTATCGGGTACTAGAGGCATCAAGCCCTCACTCTACCCTTTCGGGTACTAGAGGCATCAAGCCCTCAATCTACCCTTCCGGGTATCAGAGGCATCAAGCCCTCACTCTACCCTATCGGGTACTAGAGGCATCAAGCCCTCACTCTACCCTTCCGGGTACTAGAGGCATCAAGCCCTCAATTTACCCTTTCGGGTATTAGAGGCTCAAGTCCTCATTTACCCTTCCGGGTATCAGAGGCATCAAGCCCTCACTCTACCTTTCCGGGTACTAGAGGCATCAAGCCCTCAATTTACCCTTTCGGGTATTAGAGGCTCAAGTCCTCATTTACCCTTCCGGGTATCAGAGGCATCAAACCCTCATGCTACCCTTCCTGGTACTAGAGGCATCAAGCTCTCAATCTACCCTTCCGGGTATCAAAGGCATCAAGCCCTCATGCTACCCTATCGGGTACTAGAGACATCAAGCCCTCACTCTACCCTATCGGGTACTAGAGGCATCAAGCCCTCAATCTACCCTTCCGGGTACTAGAGGCATCAAGCCCTCAATCTACCCTTCCGGGTATCAGAGGCATCAAGCCCTCACTCTACCCTATCGGGTACTAGAGGCATCAAGCCCTCACTCTACCCTATCGGGTACTAGAGGCATCAAGCCCTCACTCTACCCTTCCGGGTACTAGAGGCATCAAGCCCTCAATTTACCCTTCCGGGTATCAGAGGCTCAAGTCCTCATTCTACCCTTCCGGGTACCAGAGTCCCAAGTCCTCAATCTACCCTTCCGGGTATCAGAGGCTCAAGTCCTCATTTACCCTTCCGGGTACCAGAGGCCCAAGTCCTCAATCTACCCTTCCGGGTATCAGAGGCTCAAGTCCTCATTTACCCTTCCGGGTATCAGAGACCCAAATCCTCATTCTACCCCATCGGGAACCATAGACCCAAGCCCTCAGAAAACCCCCACTTGGTACCGAAGGCGGGGTAAGCCAAGGTCCAGTCCCTTGCTTTTGAGTCATCTCACCTCCCGAGCATTCTCTATACTTGGGGGACTTATTAGTACCACTTATCACAAGTGGAGGTAGTTCCGACCGGGACTATCATTGAGCTTCACGCTCATACTTTTCGTGCTACGGTCTATTAATGGAAATATTGAAATTTTTCCCCTATTGTTGGTCGCAACAATTAAATTTCTTTTACATCCCATTAATAAGACCATAGGACAAAACTCTCACAACCTATCATCCGCTCAACATGAGCGAGCTCAACTCTTACATTCCCGTTACACATGAGCCAAACAATCGGGTTATGGCTTATACGTTCGGGTTAAGTAAGTTAGAGATCCTTCCTCTAACCTATACTTGGGGGACTATCATGGTCACGCCATAGTCTCGCTAGTATTGTCTATATATACTACGATGCCGGAACTCTTTGCTTAACCTCACCGGTATCGTCGAACATAACTCAAGTCCTAAACTTCGACTGTACTAACTACGTGACTTGGGGGACTCGGCGAGTAACTACACTCCCGATCCTAACACATGTGCATCACGTGCATACAACATTTACATATCATCATGTCTTACCGTGTTCATCACACATATCATGTCTTACCGTGTTCATCACACATATCATGTCTTACCGTGTTCATCACACATATCATGTCTTACCGTGTTCATCACACATCTTTGCATCATGCATCTCACATAAACATTCATGCACCACGATGCATTTGACTCAAATGTCACTTAGATTGCCCTAGCGCAATCGATATGTATTTTGTACTCTTATCTTATTTGCAGGTACTAGCGTGATGAGGGCCCCGTGGCACCAACCTACCCGTAGAGTCCCTTCTTACTTACGGAGTTGGGGGACTAGTATGGGTATAGCATTCAACGAGGTCATCACTCATACTTGGCGGCATCACATTTAAACTCCCCAACCAAGAAGCGCCTCTTACTCGGGGACTTGGGGGACTTGTACATACCGCCTATATCACATACCGCCAAGCAGAAGCAACGACCTCGTACGGGGTCCTCATGGCATGGTAGGCCCCGCCTATGACATGCATCCGGTAGACCGACACCTGAGATACGTTGTCATGGTTGAGGTTGGCCGGTATCTAATCAGGAGGCCACCCTCCCATGCTCTCCAAGAGGCTTCAAGGGAGGCAAATATGTGTATTATGTCCCACATCGGAAATGTATAATAGAGTGGGACTTCCTTTAGCTATAAAGGGAAGTCCTCCCCTTCTTGGTGAAGGATGGATCCATGATCCCTATACTTGTATCACTACAAAGGCTACTTGGCCTCACTACTAGTGGAATCTCTAAGTGGACATAGCCTTGCCTCAAGGGCAAGGTGAACCACTATACATGCTTGTGTCTCTTTCTCTCTCTCCCTCCCCATCATGATCCACACTTAGTTCCCGTTCCGTATTCTTCAGTAGAAACAGTAGTTATTTACCTTAATTTAATAAAATTATTGCTATGTTTTTACTCAAAAAAAAAAAAAAAAAAGTTTATATGATAAAGACATAACTAATGATATTTACGTGTACAGTCACACACACACACATATATAAATATATATATATATATATGTATATTTACAATAGAATGTTTGTTTCTTCTTTTTATTGTTGGTGAACATCCAAATATAAAATTTGTATATAAATATAAAGTAAATTATCCTACCCACTTTGTTGGGTGATCATTAATTTACCTACTTTATTATGTGACCATTAATATACTTACCAATCTAAAGAGAAAACTAGACTTTTCCCACCATACATAATTTATGTACTAGTTTAGTTCACCGAACCACTAATCTTCGGAATCATGAACTGAGGCTAAAACTGATTTAGCCATAAACCAATGGTTGGCCCGTTCATTGCGGTTGAAAATGCCACTTCTGACCATGGCTAGGGTCCCATTCATATGCCTCAGTTTCTCTATGCTGATGTTTTAACTTTGAAAATTGGTATACGTACTTTAGGGTCATTGTTTGAAAATTAATTAAAGATGTTCAGGTGGAGGGTTACCTATCCTCCAAGTGGTGAATGAGTGCGTTCTATTCTCTTCTTCAAGACATCCAACACCCGTTCAACTCGATCACCTTTCAACATGTCTTTCACAAAGAAAACATGACAGTAGATCATTTAACCAAAATATAGATGGAAAGCTTAATCATAATCGTATTTGATTTAATGACTACTTTTTATCCTTACTTCTTGGTTGTATACTTTTCGGTTTTTTGCTGGATTGTTTTTTTTATTTTTATTTTTTATTTTTATCAAATGAGGTCAGCCCATTATATAGATTCAGCAAACAGTACAAAAATAAAACATTCCTAAGGACCTAAGGGGTCGACAGAAAGAATCGTTTGTCAGTGTACCCTGAGACTCCTATTCTAAAACAAGAACAAGAATCCACTATACCCCTGGTACACCCACCTTTTAGACAATTCACGCACTTTTATTCCAAACAAAAATAAGTAATCTCCGAAGCAAGATAAAAAACCCTCAGAGATTATGATATTTGCGACCTAACAAAAATTAAATAGTTTTCAGAAGAGGAGTAGCAGACTCCCCTTCCAATTCTGCCCGAGCCCACAACGTCCACATCACCATCCAAAACAAGCCTGGTCCAACTAGCCCAAGGTATGGAAACCTTAAGGGCACCCAATCAGGAAATGCTAAGGGCATCCCACAGCTTTCTTTATGGAATTCCAGATCACCACCATCGGCAACCTGCGCCGCTGCCAGAGGACACCGACATCGCATACCACCTCGCCCAACGTCGGTAGAACCACTGCCATCCTTGTCCGTTGGTCTGCAGCCACCAAAATCTAGATCACCATCTCCTCCGCCATACGTCGCCGCCGCATAGCACCGCCACAGATCCGACCGAAGCAACCCTTCCCACCCGTTAGCCTCTCCAACGAACACAGATCGAAGCAGTACAGTATAGTTATTGGCAATTACCCCAACACCAGTTCATCCACCTCTGAACCCGACCCCATCATTCTTCACCATTTTGAGATTGCCGCTGCCATCACCATTGCCACTTGTAGCCGCCAAATCTAGACCAAGAAGCCCCGGTCAAAAGCCATCAGAGAGCCGCATCAGAGTCTCCGCAAGCCACCAACCCTTGTCAGAAACCAAACGTTGCTCTGGGCTTGATACATAGTCTCCGAAATCCAAATAACCCCCACACAGCACCGTTGGTTAAACGAAAGTAACGAGAAGTAAGATCCATTTAGCCATAAGGCTAGTAGTGGCCATGGCCAACAAGATTGAGAATTTTGATCGGAAACCGAGAAATTCACGATTAAACCCTAACAGAGCGGTTAGATCAAGATAAATTTCACCTAAAAGTTGATTAGATTATCACAAACTCATAAGAAATGAAATAGAAAAAAAAGACCCAAAAAATGCTGGATTGTCTTTTCTTGCTAAATATTGTATTAAGGTTTAATAAATCTACTTGGAAAGGTTCATATGAACCTCTTTCGATAGCTAGGGGGATCTGCGAGTCAAACTTGACGTTATAATATCACCGGGGTTCTAGGCTTCTAGCAAAAGAAAGTACAACAGCGAAATTAACAGGGGATTTCCATTTTTCAAAATCATGTGCAAAACATAGAAAAAACGTGACACATGCTCCACGGTCTATGTGTTCTGTATATTATTGGTCCACCACACATGAAGACATGTTCAAGAGCAACCTAGTCTTGGACAAACAATCTCAATAATCTTAGATGAACACGTTGCATGTAGATTTGTCTAGCTAATGGTCGTCACCATTTACCAATGTTAACAAGTAGACTTTGACAGTTAGATTCTCATTCTCTTTTACTAGTCTTCCTATCTCATAATCATACATTACCTAGAACCACACCCTTTCGACAAATCTAAACCAAAAACAATGCGTTTTTTTCCTATTTGGTTTGCTTTTTGGGAAAGAGAATAAACTTTTCTTTTTTTTTTGAAATAGAACTCTAAACTATTTATGCCCATGGTTTTATTACAAGAAAAAACATGACAAGATACTTGGAGAATTAGAGCTAATAGAAGAATCCTGATAAATAGTCTATGTTGGGTTTATAGACTCTAACTCAAAGCCTTTTTTGATAATAAATCCAACTCTCATAAATCAGGGTTCGTTGGAAGAAAACAGAAAATGAAAATGACAATAGGATTTACCAAATCTGTGGTCCGTTGTGTTTCATTGTTATAAATAAAAAAAAACAAGACGTACGTCTTGTTTGTCGTTTTGTATCCCCGCCAAAATAATATCATTGGTTTACCCTTAAAAAAAAAAAAATATCATTGGTTTTCTGGCTGACTGAATGAAGCAGAAGAATCAGAGCCAAAAGGTGACCAAAATGGGAGGGAAAGTGAAACTGTGAAAGAAAATATACTATCACGGCGAGGTTGAAAGTATGGCAATTAAAAAGGAAAATAATCACGCAACCAGACAAGTCAAGAAACTTGGCAGCTTCACTCAATCGTTGCATGACAAAACACAAAAAAAATGAGAACCAATTTATTGGCATGGAAAAGGCAAAATGGTGGGTTGGGTTGGGTTGGGTTGGTTTAGACCGTTTGGAACTTGCTCTCCGAAGATTAGTAGGTTCCACTGTCCTCCACCCTCTTGGATTCTCCTCTTGGTTTTCTGGTTTTTTCTTATTTAATCACTAAACAAACACACACACACACAAATACAGACCTTTCTCCTAGTTATAGTTTCATTGTTTAAGTGTTTGCTGTCTGAGAATTCCGAGTTTAACTGAGTTGAGTAAGTGAAGTGGGTCAGACATGAGAGTGTTGACGGTGGTTGAAGGGTTGTTGGCAGAAGCTGTTTAAACCCAACTCACTCTCTCTCCATGTTTCTCGATCTCGATCGAGTTTCTGAGTTGCTCTGGATCTTAATCTGCCAGATTATATTACTAAATTTCTAAAACTTGAGGCTGTAATTTGTCTGTATTACCAAGATTCCGCGTAAGCTAGTCCTCACAACACTTGCCGTTTTAAGATATTTACCTGACCTGTTGCTGTTAGCTGTATTGTCTTCAAAAGGCCTCTGCTTTTTATTTCATTTCAGTTGTGGGTGCTCAATGCTCACTCACATTTAGGAAGCTCTGAACTGTGCCTAGCCTCGCCTGGAAGAGGTAAGCAATCTGAACTCTTTGTGTTCGAGTTGTTTTAGTCATGTGGGTTTGAATTTTGGGTTAGGAAAAGGTTTCTGATCTGGGTCTATAGTGGGAATGTTTTTATTTTTAGTTTTCTGATTTGGGTATTGGTGCTTCCCTTCAGGTTTGATTGAGATTGGGGGTTACATTCATTCATTGGTGAAAACATGAAGGGAGCTGCGCTTGTGGCTTTTGCTGCTACAATTGGTAACTTTCTGCAAGGATGGGACAATGCTACAATTGCTGGTACTTATTTGAAATTTTTTAGCTTTCTTCAATTCTTGTTTTTCGTAGGCTCTGTGCGTTGTGCTTCATTGAATCTTTCCAGTAATTCTATCTGGTTTACGCATTTCAATCAGAGTTTGTCCATTTTGTTGTGTTCAGTTCATGTTTTTGCTTGTTCTCATTTAGTGCTCATATTTCAGGGGCTATTGTTTACATCACGGACGATTTTGTTTTAGGTAGCTCGGTAGAAGGTCTTGTTGTGGCCATGTCACTCATCGGGGCAACAGTTATTACAACATGCTCAGGAGCCATATCAGATTGGCTTGGTCGGAGGCCAATGCTAATAGCATCATCAGTTCTTTATTTTGTGAGTGGCTTGGTGATGTTGTGGTCACCCAATGTGTATGTACTATGTCTTGGAAGGCTATTAGATGGATTTGGAATTGGTTTAGCGGTTACTCTTGTCCCAGTCTACATATCCGAGACCGCCCCATCAGATATAAGGGGATCGTTGAATACTCTTCCACAGTTCCTTGGTTCAGGAGGCATGTTTTTGTCATATTGTATGGTTTTCGGGATGTCGCTGTTGGCCTCGCCAAGCTGGAGACTGATGCTTGGGATTCTTTCCATTCTCTCTCTTATATATTTTGTATTAACCGTGTTTTACTTACCTGAATCTCCTCGATGGCTTGTGAGTAAGGGCAGGATGCTCGAGGCAAAGAAGGTTCTCCAGAGCTTGCGTGGCACTGAAGATGTTTCTGGTTTGTTGCTTATTCTCTGGTTTGCTCGTATTTTGTATATGTATAGTGATCTATGTTTTATAATGCATAGCGCCGTAATTTAGCATGGACTCACGCACTGAATTGTCATACTAAACGTCATATATAAATGCAATATCTTCGACAAAAAGCTGCGTAGCTTCTTTCCCAGTAAAGGATGGTGGAGTTGCCTTTCGTTCTTCCTTCCCTTTCCCATTAAGCATTAATGTTGACTTGCTTCAGACAAATAGCTTTCATCTGAAGAAAAGGTTTAGGCATTTAGTCAAACTTTTATTAATGCTTGTAATGTATTGCTTTGGAAGAATTATCCGTTCATCCTGACACAGTGATTTGGTTGTGATGGATAATCTAAATAAGGAAACAAGTATGGTAAGATATGCACATGTTTATCAAACAAAAGTTTATGGAATGACTTATTTCTTCAGCATTGCTCTACCTAAACTTTTATATAGGGTTTACTTTATTGACTACATATAGATTATGCTTAGATTCTTATATGTTTATTTCACATTAATAATTCTTTTTATCAAGAACCGTTAATACTTCTCTATTCTGGGTCTGGATTATCGGTGGGTTTCATAAATGATGTTGAGAACATGAATCCAACGTGCAAAATGGGGGTTCATATTCTCAACTAATGAGAAGTACACTCATATCAGATCCATACTAGCATTTGCACAAGTGCTTAAAGCCAATTAGCAATAGGCTTTTCTAGGCATCTAAGGGCTGAGAATATGTGCGACTGCTGAGTAGTGCATCTTCAAGGGCACAAACTTTATCATGTGGATCTTGCTAATGCACCGTGTTTATAGGTGAGATGGCTTTGCTTGTCGAAGGTCTTGGAGTTGGAGGTGAACCATCTTTAGAAGAGTACATCATAGGCCCAGCTGATGATCTTGATGGTCAGGAAACAGCTGACAAAGACAAAATCAGGTTATATGGACCCGAAGAGGGCCTTTCCTGGGTTGCCAGACCTGTAACTGGGCAGGGTTCTATTGTCAGTCTTATCTCTCGCCAAGGAAGCCTGGCAACCCAGAATGTGCCTCTAATGGATCCTCTTGTCACTCTCTTTGGTAGTGTCCATGAAAACTTCCCAGAGGCAGGGAGTACGCGGGGAAGCATGCTCTTTTCTAACTTTGGCAGCATGTTCAGCACAGCAGATCATCCACGGGGTAAAACTGAACAATGGGATGAAGAGAGCTTGCATAGGGAAGGTGAGGACTATGCATCTGGAGGAGACTCAGATGACAATGTGCATAGTCCTTTGATTTCACGCCAGACGACAAGTATGGAAAAGGATATGGTGCCACCTCCTCCTTCCCATGGTAGTATTCTAAGCATGAGGCGCCACAGCAGTCTCATGCAAGGAACTGGGGAGACAGTTGGTAGCACAGGCATTGGTGGTGGGTGGCAGTTGGCATGGAAGTGGTCTGAGAGACAAGGCGAGGATGGAAAGAAGGAAGGAGGATTCCAGAGGGTATATTTGCACCAGGAAGGAGTCCCTGGCTCACGTCCTGGGTCCCTTGTGTCACTTCCTGGTGGTGATGTTCCTGCAGAAGGCGAGTTCATCCAGGCAGCCGCTCTGGTCAGTCAGCCTGCTTTGTATTCGAAGTCACTTATCGATCAGCATCCTGTTGGACCTGCGATGGTTCATCCATCAGAAACAGCTTCGAAAGGACCAATATGGGCTGCTCTGCTTGAACCAGGGATTAAGCACGCATTGTTTGTTGGAATTGGAATCCAGATTCTTCAGCAGGTTTGTTATACCAAATTTTCTTTTTATCTGATCTAAATTTTGTCCTTAAGGATAGCTAAAATGTGCTAATTACCTAGTTCAACTTTATGGAGAAATATTATTAGTAGTCAAGTTTCTCTGATGTTATGCCATGTTAGTCATGATATTTGCTTGGCCAGTCCAAAGGATGCTAAAAAAATGGCACATCAAATTTTCTCTCTCTCACTATTATTAGTCATATTTTGCATATATTTCCTTTTGGTCAAGGTTCATCTTCTTTCTGTAAGTAGTGACGTTTGTCTTGTAATGCTCTGTGGGGTAAAGCTAACAGCTAAATGTTAATATAATTTTGCAGTTTTCTGGGATAAATGGAGTTCTCTATTACACTCCTCAAATTCTTGAAGAGGCTGGAGTCTCAGTTCTTCTTGAAAGCTTCGGTCTCAGTACAACATCTGCATCTTTCCTCATCAGTGCATTCACAACTTTGTTGATGCTTCCTTGTATAGGTGTAGGCATGAAGCTCATGGATATCACTGGTAGAAGGTGATTTACTCTTAACATGGTTTTTTCTTTTTGAGCTGAACTGTCATAGATTTTCAACTCAACAAGGAAGAATTTGCCTTGCCATCACACTAAATACTGGTCGATGTCAAAATAAGCCAGCCTGCGTCTATTTCTTGACTTAACGTTCTATTTTATAAAAATATAAAAGTAATGTGTGTGTGTGTGTGTGAACTGTGCTGTTGATAGGATTCTTGAAAATCTACTAAAAATCCAAAACCCTAGCTTATTTTGTGCTTTAGAGGAAATGTTGAGGTTTAAATCTTAGCTAATGCACTTCTTATTGCAGGATCCTGCTACTGACTACAGTTCCTGTGTTGATTGTGTCACTCATTCTTCTAGTCATCGCCAACTTAGTGACCCTCGGTACAGTCGTTGAAGCCGCAATATCAACCACTTGTGTGATAATCTATTTCTGCGTCTTTGTCACGGCCTATGGGCCAATCCCAAATATCCTCTGCTCCGAGATCTTTCCGACGAGGGTGCGTGGCCTCTGCATTGCCATCTGTGCCCTGGCGTACTGGATTTCAGACATTATCGTCACCTACTCGCTGCCAGTTCTGCTTGATTCAATAGGCCTAGCTGGTATCTTTGGGATTTATGCTGTTGTTTGTGTCATCTCTTTGGTGTTTATCTACTTGAAAGTTCCAGAAACCAAAGGCATGCCCCTTGAAGTCATTACTGAATTCTTTTCTGTTGGTGCAAGACAAATTGCTGCTGCCAAAAATGAGTAATCGAGAACAGTTAGTGACTTCACCAGTTTGGCGGTTCTCCGTCTTCTGTAAGGAGATTTTGTTCCACGCATTTGAATATTCATAATGGGTGATTCTTCCATTTTTGATTGTGTATGATAAACTAGATTATTTTGGAGATTATACTTAAAGCTTAGAAGAGATGATTGATTTATAACTATGGGGACACATCCAACATTGTCCTTATGAAAATATGCTGGATTTTGTAGGCATGTTTGCTGGTTCGATCACACAGTTTGAAAAATAAATCCACGTTTTTGAAGGGGTTTGAAATCCAACCAAACTAGAAGGCTTATCTCCACGCCTAACTTATTTTATTAGATAATAAAGCATGCAACGCGGGACGTAAAATTTTGACCTTTAGCATCATTACAGATAATCCTATATGAGTACATCCTTCCTATGTAATCACAGGTGCCTCATCTTATTATTTGAGAGGGAAGTTTATTCGTCTCAGTATTCTTCACCTTTAATTACCCTAAACACGACTGTTATATGTGACCTCCATTACATTCAAGAGGGACTACATTTTCTTTTTGCTAAACCGACCAAATTCTATATATACTAAATCAGGAATGTACTCTACGACAATTCATGTATTAGTACTTGAGATTCAGGTATTATCTTTTAACCCCTAAACAGCCACAGACCTTGTTTTTTTTCTTTCTTTCTCGTCGCTCTCAACTGTACTCTACGCATCTGGAGGTCTTGGGATTCACTGTTCCAGAGCCCTTTGGCTGATGAGAGAGAGAGAGAGAGAGAGAGAGGGAAGGTTGGTGATGGTGCTGACTGCTGAGCCCTTTCGCTCTTTGAATCACTGAGTAATTGAGCTTCTTCGAATCGAAACGCATGCCCAATTCTCAATGCTGTCCATCAAGAATAACGCCATGGCGAGGTGAGTGATGTTGGGCGTCTTCTTTTTTATGGGTTTCTTTAATTTATGATTCTGAAGAGAATAATTTACGATTTAAGAGTTGGAATTTAGATGGGTTTGGCTGCATTTGCAGTATTGTGAAGGTATTGATCAACTGAATAAGTTTGAAGTCTGATTCAACTGAGTGTGAAGGAAAAAAAACTACAACAAAGAATAAGGTTCAAACCCGGGAAATCGATCAAGATACCTGAAGACATGAAAGGAAAAAAAGCACCGATTAAACCAAAAAAACTCAACAAAATAAAAGAATCCAAAATCGAATACCCAGTGCCGGCTTCTGGACGATGTGCCATCAAACAGGTATGAAGAAGGGTGTAATGGGTTTAGAACCTGCATGTTTTGCCTTTTGTAAATTCTGCTATGCTCATTGTGTTTTTCTTTTTTAGAAATGATGGAAATTGTAAGTAATGCAGATGGTGATGGGAGTCCGAACCAAAATGATCGGAAAAGGCTACGTCCTCCAAGTCGTTCCAAAACATTCAATATTGAAACCAGCTATGCTGCAAAAATTCCGAGGTATCCAGCTTTACCTCCTGATCTCATTACGATGAAACTAAATGTGAGACAATGTTACCAGGGCCACCAGTGATACTAATGCATCTCAGTATGAATATCAGATCACAAATTACTGATACATATTTCAAGAACTGAAGCTTTGCAATCACTTGGTAATTTGTTTTGTTTTTCCTACTTTTGCCATCGTAACTAATTCAGAAGTAAACACCAGGACAGATGTAATGGGTTGATCTTTGCACCATTTTCTTTTCCTTCTATTGTGTTTTTTGGTTGCCGACAAGGTTGAAATCAGATACTACGTCTAAAGAAATTTTATCAATTTTCAAGACACTACTAATATCCTTACCTGGTTCTTTGGACAGTTCTGAGAGGACTGCATCTGCAGACTGGCTTTTTTCACCTTGAGGCAAATTAAAGCTGCCACTAATAACTTTGATCGTGTAAACAACATTGGGGAAGGCAGTTTTGGTTGTGTCGACAAGGTACTGTAGTTTTCATTTACTATCTTTGATTATAGGCCTTGATTTCATAATGATTGAAAATTGAATAACCTGTTTAATGCAGGGCATATTATTGGATGGCATTACAATTGCAGTTATAATGAGAAAATCATTTAATTAAACAGTAGTCTTCTTTCTTTACTCAGAAATCAAGCAAATTAGAGAAAATGAGAAAGAGAGTGATTTTGGTTTTTGATTAATTAATCAAACACAAGCTCGGCACGAGGCCTTTAAAAACATAAATTTTGATATTGTCATCTTTGTTGTTTCTAATTCAGCTAAGCAACTATATATGATTTGAATTAGGGTGTTTATATATGTACTGGGGATTTTGTGTTTGAGAATCCAGAGGATACTTTGCAGTCATGCATGGCACATTGATGGTTATAGTTTCTTTGTTGTTGGGTAAATCAACTTTTCTATTTCAAAAGTTCAGATTAACTATTTTTGCTGTTTGTTAAGTTTCTTAAACAAGATGGTTTTGATATGGACAGTATGGATAGTGGAGAGTGGATACGAGCAAGCAGATTAAGATACAATTTGCAGGACACTATTTCACATTGCATTTTTTAAATAAACTCAACTATTCTTAACATGACAATTTTTTTTTGGCAAACTTCAGCAGTAGTTGTCTTAATAACTATGTGACTTATGTGTTCATGGTTCATTTTAATGTGACTTTTCTAACCTCAATTCGACATTTCACAGGTCTATGCGAATTCGTGGACTGTAATTTACATACCTTTGGACAATGTGGGAATGTGGAATGTGAGATATGAGAATTGGGCCTGACAATACTTAGGCCAGCAGTTCTATCTTCGTGTATACTTCTGTATAATCACATTTTACCTATTTAATTCTAAAATTCTAAGCACACCAAGCAGCTTTTGACAGAAGATGAAACTTCAGCATTCTCGAGTCTCCAATCGCTCTAAGCATCGTTGATTCTGGTATTTACTAAACACCCAGCCACACATCTCCTTATATTTGCTTTATCGCAAGATTGCAATTACGGTTGGACTTAATTGATTCAGTAGCATGTGTTTTTGATCAATGTTGACACTATTTTTGGAAGTTTGTTGATTACTCGGCATTTAATGACCATGGTTTCTATTGTCTTTGGCAGAATCAGAAAATGCGACAGTGCCTTGGTTATATCTAGGCTGACCAGTTTATTGTTGCAATCAGAGAAACTTTTGGGAATTTGATGATGTGCTTTAACCTGGTTGTCATTGTTTGTCTTGGTGTTTGGGTAGCGCAGTAGCTGGTCATCTCTTTCTATGAGTGCAGCAATTGGATGTTCGCTGAAACAAAGACCGAGGTTTGTTTTTAATTTCCTTTGTACACAAAAGATTGATATAACCTTCTATGCACAGAGTAAGCACTGCACACACACTCTAGGCGCATCTCTTAGTTCTCTCACCAATGTAAAGTCTTTGTATTGTTTCTCTTAATTGTCCATGTATATGTTTGTCCTGTTTTGGTTTAGTTAGTTAAGCTGCTTATGGTTGTCGCTTATTTTTTCCAGGTTCATGTGCTTCCGTCCATTTGGGATCTTTACTTGGTTTCCCAGAGCATTTTTCTCAGTTGTATTTGCACTTTGTTTTGTGCTATTTCATTTTCAGTTTCATGTTCATTGTAATTTTTCTTTCATAAGAGGTAAGGCTAATATGTCCCCCTCTTCCAACTGTAGTTTGTTTCTTCAGACCAAAAAAGAAAAAAAAAACTGTAGTTTGTTTCTTTTGTATACAAAAAAAATGAAGTACTTACTTTTCTTACTTTTTTTTTTTTTTTTTTTGACTTTGAGTGAATGATGTTCTAAGCAAAAGCGGAGACAAGGAAAAAAACAACCCCGCAGCAACGCGCGGGCATAACAACTAGTATATACTAATTGCTTGGAATCAACGACCACCTGAAAGTAGTGCCGATTCTGCAATGTATGATGAATTGGAGAACCTAGTGCCTAAAGAAGACTGATATGACATAGCATAGTCATCAAAACCTTCACGGTGCGCAAACGTTAAGCCACTAGAAGAAAGCCCAAGAAGTGACACTTCCGGCAAAGCAACATCACCGGCCAAGTACTGAACGACTTGTCGCATGCTTGGCCTTGCCGCTGGCTCCGAATGAGAGCACAAAAGCCCAAGCTTCAACACCAACTCCACTTCCTCGGCTACAAAATCCGTACCAAAGCTCTGATCTCTTGCCTCAAGAATGTTACTTCTATTCCAACAAGAAAACACCCAATCAACCAAAATCACATCTTCTGGACCCTGTGTCTCAATTGGCCTTTTTCCGCAAGCAACTTCGAGCAAAAATGCCCCAAAAGCAAACACGTCGGTGCTCGTGGTGGCCCGACCTGTTCTTGTGTGCTCTGGGGCTAGGTACCCGAGTGTTCCAACTATATGAGTAGTTTGAGGATCTGTTCCATGGTCGTATAATCTTGCAAGCCCGAAATCTCCTAGTCTTCCATTCAATTCCCCATCTAGCAACACATTACTGGCCTTCACATCTCTATGAATCACAACCTGTTCCCATTCTTCATGAAGATAGAACAACCCTGATGCCACACCTTTGATGACTTTAAACCTCTGGCTCCAATTAAGGGTCACTTCAGGTTGATCATAGAGGTATTTGTCCAAGCTTCCATTAGGCATGTAATCATAGACCAAAAGCAGCTCCCCTTTTCGCCTGCAAGCAAGGCATTAAACATCTATGTTAAAGGAAATATATGTATATAAACATTACTATGTCTCAAAAGTTTCAACTTTTAAGAAATGAGCTAACAATGTATACTAAATTAACACTTTATCATATGCGGCTAAAATTTACACATGTAGAGACCAAATTTTCAAAATAGACATAATTTGATTACATAAGAGATGTGAAACTCGAGACTTTATGCAAATAATGCAAATAAAGCTATGATAACATGTTAAGCAATCTTTGTGCTCCGAAACTTAAAGATTTTAGAGAATAAGTAAACAATATATATCATTGCTATTTAACACTGGAGTTTAACATCAGGAATATAAATATCAAGAGAGTTTCAACCAAGTAAGGTATCCGTTTAACAGCTCTGTTCAACCTTGATTCAATACTAGTTAGTCAATACAAGCTATCCACTCACAAATGGTTGCCACAAAAGCAAGCAAGCAACTACATCTATGACTGGGGGCGCATTTAACTGACAGTTAAGCCTTATCCTCGTGTCTTAGTGAGATCTAGAACTTAGGGACCATATAAATTCTCCAAAATCAACATAAGGACAACTTAGGGACCATATCAAGCTTCTTGTTACATACTCGACTTTAGACAGGGAAAATGATGTAACGTGGAATAATCCAAGATTTCTATTCTGCATTTGTCACTAATGACTGCCCATCATAGAGATGATGGTGATCGTAGAGGTGCTAATGTCAACATTATACAAAATTACGTACGATAACAAAACTTAAAATACTGGCAATTAAAGTACATATGTAGATTTCTAAGAAGACTTGTGACTACACTGTAGCAGGATCACAAAGAATTTTTACCAAATTAATTTGATAACTCTACAAGATTGGGAAGTCCATAGACAGACAGACGGTAAATCGGTCAATCGGACACAAGAACGAAACTCCTAGTAAAAAATCCTAGGCAAATCCTAATTATATATTTAGTTCAAATTAAACAAGGAAGAAGAACCCAGCAAAAAGAATCAGAAAACATCGTTGTGGGACATGCATGTTTATAACACCTTCTGGAATGTACTGAAGTAAAAACAGAGAACTAGATAAATTAATTTGGTGAAAATATTATCAAAAATTTGAAGACCATACCTGCAATATCCCAACAGTTGTACTAAATTCCGGTGACGAAGCCGGCCAATACTAACAATTTCTGCTACAAATTCCTTCATCCCCTGTCTTGATTCATGTGATACCCTCTTCACTGCAATCTCAATTTTAGAGGAGGGTAATAAACCTCTATAAACTTTACCAAATCCCCCAGTTCCCAAAAGCTCCTTTTCCCTAAACCCTTTGGTGGCTATATACAATTCTTTGTACTTAAACCTCTGAGGACCGTACTCTAGCTCCCAATCTTCAAGCACTTCTGCAAACTTCCTCTTCCTATTTATGACATAAAGCACACCAGAAACCACTAGCAAAACCAAACTCACTGAAATCAGAGGCACACCAAAGGTGAAAAGCAAGGACCTCTTTTTACCTGCAATGCTAGGCAACTTGGGAAGTTTGGAAGCTATGAGGTCTTGAGCTTGGCCATTGATCCTAAAGCTCCAACCCACTACATAATGGGATGTGAGCACTGAACCAGTTGAAGAGGAAAAGCCAACATACATGGTTTTGTAGAGAACTGTGGAAAGGTCATATTTCAAAGACAAAAGTGGAGTTGAAGGTTTAGTTGCAACATCAATTGGAGCCATAGTAACTTCAATTTGCTTCTTGGTACCATCATATTCAACCCAAACTCTCATTTCTTTACCACTGATAAGAGTCAGGTTCTTAAATCGACCATCAAAATAACCAGCTGCAGCAGCTTTGTCAGAGTGCAAGCCATTGATGTCGATCCCAACATGGTTTTCATCCATGTCACTGAATTCCGTGCTCTGGATCGTGTCAAGCTCCACAGCAAAAACATGATTGGTGAAATTCCCATTGTTGGACCCGTTGAACAGGCCCAAGTACTGGCTCGGCAGAGCTCCGGGTAGGCCTCTCGTCGGAGCGATGACAAAGGCGATTCCATGGCCGCTGAGAGTAGTGTACTCTGATCGGATGGCAAAGACAAAGTTGGTGGAGAAGGAGAAAGCGGTGTCGTTCTCCGAGTTCTTGAAGGTTACTGGGTTAGGGTAGAAGGCATGGCCACTTTTCTGTTTGGTGTCGTTTGTAAGCTTCAAGAGACCTTTTTGTGTGATCTCTGCTATGCCGTCTAGACTGACATTAAGACCAGAACGGCCATTGAAACCATCATTGTAGATGAAATTGAGGTCTTGGGCTTCTGCTGGTACCAGAAGCACTAGTAGTACTAGGAGAACAGAAAGCTTGACAAACATGGCTGGCTAGGCGTTGTGAAGTTTCTGGACCTTCCTTTTTGGGTATTTATGGATCTAAACCCGCCAAAAAATAAAGAAAATGAAGGCATCTAGCCGCCATCCGAGAAGAGTAAATTGGATTAATCATTACAATTTGGACTGTCATTGTTATAGTGGGTTAAAGATGTTGTTTTCATGGAGAAGGTTACTGTCATATAGACGATCCATCGCCTGCTATCGTACGCAACTGGTTCGTCTCCCCTATTCTAGGTTTTGATTGGTCAATGCCCTTAGGAAAAGAATCTAATTATCACAATAATCATATGCATATACAGCTCCTCTTTCATTTCAACGAGCCCTCACAATCACGTGCTCGGTTTTTTTCTTAATTTCTTTTTGCATTCTAATACCAGATAAATCATGATATTGGAGCGAGGGATTGTAATGATCAAAGTGAATGATTGCATGATGAAACTCAAGTTAGGCGGGTGACCAATTCCAACATCTTCAGGTGAGGAAAAGGTTACAGGAGGCTTTACAGGAAAATTCAAGGCAACTGAAACGGCACCGGACAATGATCCCAGATCTGGAGGTTTCTGTTCCCCCTGTTCCGCGGTCTCAAGCAGCACCTAAACCTCGGCGGGGCCGTCCCCCATTGGCTAAAGGTCACTGTGGTCGTCCCAAGAAGCTTCCGGTTTCTCAAATTGCAGCCACAATTGAAGTAACACCTACTTTAGCAACTTTGGTGGGTACCACTCTTGACTCCGTTTCTTCAACTGATATGGAAATATCTTCTTTGGTCCAATCTGCTGTTTCTATGGTATCAATTAATTCGGAGACTTCATCCTTTGGTAATCTCAATCCGTCCTCTGTCTCCTCTGGTAGCAAGGGCGATGGCATAGGTAGCTCGCCAGGTGCAGCTACGGGTTCCGAATGAGGCTCATCTCCTGGAACTGTCAAGGTTTGGGGTCCTCCTTGACAGCGAAGGCTCTTTGCAGGCTATGGCGAAAGTATGACCCTGAGATTATCTTCCTTATGGAAACTCATCAACAAGAAAAGATAGTCTCGTTTTGGCAGACTCAACTTACGTATGATAACTATGTAGTAGTTGATCCTGTAAATACTAGTTCTGGCGGCTTGGCCATTTTGTGTATAACAGACATCGAAACAGAGGATTTCCACATCGAGGTGTATTTTGTAAATGAGGATTGTAAAATATCTTGGGTGTATGGCAACCCTACTGAAAGTTTGAAGCAGTTGTTTTGGTGTTATATGTGTCATTACTTCTCAGTTCAAAGTTTACCTTGGATTTGTTTGGGGGATTTCAATGATGTTCTTTGGTCAGATGAAAAATGGGGTGGTTGTCCCTCACAAATGGAGAATGGATCTTTTTCACAACTTTCTCAATCACACAGGTCTTCGTGATCTGCATTTTCAGGGCCCTTGTTTTACTTGGTTTCGTTTCCAACATGATCAGTTGGTCATGAAAGAACGACTGGACCGTTGTTTAGGAAATGCTAGGATGTGTGCTGCTTTACCCTATTCCCAAGTTTTTAACTTGCCTATTGTAGGATCTAATCATCGTCCTCTGCTCTTTGATTCTCATCTAAAGGAGACTCACTCTCCCAAACTCTTTCGAATTGAACATATATGGACTTCAGCAGCTTCTTGCGAACATATAATTTCTCAGGCATGGCTCTCTGCACCATTAAATCTAGCTATGCCTATTTGGGTTGCCAATCTAAAAGCTTGTCAAAAGTCCTTATCTACATGGTGCCAGAAGACTTTTCCTAATTATCATAAGCAAGTTGATCAATTGCTAACACGGCTTAACCATTTGCACAACAGTCCTGTTCCAGATGCTGCCCCTCAAATCAGACTCATTACAAAGCATATTGAAGAGTTATGGCTTTTGGAAGAGAAGTTTTGGCATCAGCGATCCCGGATCTCTTGGTTAAAACTTGGAGATAATAATACCAGGTTCTTTCATCAATCTGCCACTAAGCGTCGACAATGAAATCACATTCTTCGTGAAAACACTAGATGGAACAGTAACCCTATGTTTATGAATAACAAACAAGGCTTTGTAAATAAACAACACAATTAGGAAGACCTCAACAATTGTTGACGCAGTGTAAACCTCACCACTGAGGAAACTTCACTGCGTGGCTTTTAACGTAGCCAACACGAGAAATAAATCCACTATTAAATCAAATTGTTATAGATCACAAGTCGTAGTATTCAACACAATCACGTTACTAGCAACACAACTAACTTGTATACAATTTGAAAATCCTATACTGCAAACTTAAGTCTCTCAATGTCTGGTAAGCTTCAACGAATCAATCTTTCCCTTTCGCCTTGTATCAAGGGCTCACTGATCTCAAGTATGATATGTGAGAAAGAATGCAGTGAACATGAAAGGTAAATATCAAAGAGAGTTTTTCATAAATCAGTTTATGAAGATCATGCAACACATGAAACAGTTAAAGATGCCTAACGCCAAAAACTCTACATCATGAATCAGTTCGAAAACCTTATATAGAGGAGCAAGACTCCCCCTCAATCAAATCTTTTCTTAATCACCGAATAAGATAAACATGGAAAGGTTTTAAAACTGTTTTGAATATACAATCAAATCTTTTCTAACTGTAAACAGTGTCTCAATCGGATATGCACTCAAATGAGATTTTTCAGATCAATTAAAAGCAATGCATATCAATTCAGAATCGTGCAAAATGATATGGATTAAAAGACACCTTTATCTCAAGATCAGTGAGAGTTATCTTCCTTGATTTCCTCTCCATGATACGATTCTGTGATCTTCTTTTATTTTCTTTGAGCCTCCGAACAAGTAGGAGAGATACTCTCCTAATGCTTTGCACTTTCTGATTTCCTTGTGGTATTGGGAAAGTCATGTGTTGAATATGAATAGTTCAATGTACTTACAATCTCCCCCTTTGGGCATTCCCATTCAACACATGACAATTTTCATCTCTGTACTCCTACATGTTAGATTTCACAGACAGCCACTTATCATGAACAAAAAAAGTGCTACTTGGATTAAGGAATCAGTTTCCATCCTTTTCCAAATCCAAGCCATCAAAACAAATATCAAATAATAATAATAAGCCTCCAAATAATAAGCATCCCAAAAGGTCTGTGCTTATGCACTTACAAACCCAAAACCAAACTAAATATTGTTCAAGAAAAAATAAGATGTAGAAACAGAAAGAAAATTGTGTTTACTTCTCCCCCTTTGAATGGGAAGGCACATCAAACTCCTCCAGCATTTTGGTCACGGTGTCCTGAAACTCCTCGCTATCCATGGAAGCAGTGCTGTCCTCCGGTGCATCTTCTTCCTTGACATCAGTGGACGGACCAGGAGCGCCAAACCCAGGAGGGTAGCGCTGCATGTTCCGGACTTCCTTGAGGAGGTGGGTCAGAGTGTGGTTGGTGCGGACAAGGAGGGAGTGCATATCATCCATATCATTTGTGAGGCAAGCGATCCGCTGGTCAGCCACCAGGACGGTGTCACGAAGACTGTCCAGAGAGACTGGAGAAGGCAAGGCAGAGGAAGATGCTTCAGGAGGAAGGTGAGAAGGCTGACGAGAGAGAGGAGGAGGACTCCGGCTTCGTTCGTGATGCATGCCAGGATGGAGGAAGCCGGCTCTGGCAGCGGCCTGGCGGCCCTCCTCGGGAGGAGGGAGACGCCGATGTCCACCAATGCGTAAGGTGATCTTCGTGTGAACCATGATGAGAGAGTTTGAAAGGCCTGCACACTTAGACAAACCAGAGTGAAATCCGAGAGAGGTATGATAGAAGGGATTTATATCGAATCAGTAGGGTTAGAGAAAGCGAAGAGACAGGCCAGTTGGAGATAGCGTTTCCAAGAAGGAGAGGAATTATTACAAGTTATGGTTCCGAGATACACGCATGCAAATAACGTCTCCCCCTCAACTTAGGCTTAATCAGTAAGGAAATTAAGTGCAACCAGATGGCAGTCAAATATAGATAGTCTAAGAGAAATATAGATTCCCAGAATCTGCAATTATATCACATAATATATGCCGCTGCCAAGTATCGAAGAAATGAATGCATTTGTCATAATGGAAGGAGAAAATATAGCATAGTCGAAACACAGAGAGCACAAATCAATTAGTGAAAGGAACATATTTCAAAGCATCAACCATGATGTATTCTATCAACAAATAGAATTGGTACTCAATATTAGACCTTAAGGAGTAAACCTGTGACAAATGTGAGTATAAACAGTACGTGGGGCTTAGAAACAGGTTTAGTGAAAGAGAGGAGAAGTGAAGGAGAAGAACTGATCATATAAACTGAGCTCAGGAAGTCTCCTAGGAGAAGTAGGAAACATTGTTCCCAGGTACTTATTTTAGTTGAGTCATAGACTTCTTTATTTTGTAACGACAAGAACTCATGTAACAAGACCCTTCTTAGTAACTCCCAGACCAGACGATCTTAGGGTACTAAGCATAACAAGGATGCTCCATGGAGAGAGTCTCGAGTTGTTGTTTGTATTTTCACAATTTATGTACATAGGTCACCCACCAACTCGTTTCTTGCAAACCCTAGAAAGTTCACCACAACTAGGGCCTGATTACTTTGAGAGGAGGACTACATTTATCCATTCTCGTTTCTTACAAATCCTAGAAAGTTCACCACAACTAGGACCTGATTACTTTGAGAAGAAGGAATGAAACATCTGAGCATTTTGGGCAGTTCTCCAACTTCACCGATGCTCTCTTGACAGTAAACAAGGAGCATGCCACCACGTAAGCTATAAGTGAGAGTGCATAAGAAGTTTAACTGATTAAGATACTAAACATGAGTACACAATTTTTGTCCAGAATAAGGCATGGAAATAATGGATACATAACTGAATATATGTGCAATTCAATAGTGACAGTGGTCAAAGTACACTAAGATCACAATTTTCTCACTCAACAGTGGACAGACATTCTTGTGCCTCAATACTTGGAACATATCCCCAGTGCATTTCTCAATAATTCAAACCTTGCAGTGTCCAGTGGTTTTGTGAACAGATCAGCAAGTTGACTATCAGTGGGCACAAAACTTAACTGAAGTATATTCTGCTCAACCAAGTCCCTAATAAAGTGATAGCGAAGATCAATGTGCTTTGTTCTAGAGTGTTGAACAGGATTTTTTGTGATGTTAATAGCACTTGTGTTGTCACAGAAGATAGACAACTTACCTTGAGCGATGCCATAATCATGAAGCATTTGTGTGCAGCAACTCCTAGCTGCAACATACTCAGCCTCTACAGTAGATAGGGAAATGCAATTTTGTTTCTTGCTGTGCCCAGCCACAAGATTGTTCCCAATAAAGAAACAGCCTCCAGAAGTGCTTTTTCTATCCTTTAAGTTTCCTCCCCAGTCAGCATTAGAATACCCTGCAATTTCCACGTTAGTGTCGAAGGTATAGAAAATACCACAGTTAACTGTACCTGAAATATATCGGATGATTCTTTTGACAGCTTCCAAGTGTGATTCCTTGGGATTTGCTTGAAATCGAGCACACACTCCCACACTGTAGGAAATATCAGGTCGACTGGCAGTGAGATACAGCAAGCTTCCAATCATGCTTCTATAGAGAGTGGAATCGATTGATTTTCCATGCGGATCTTCGCTCAGCTTAGTAGTGGTGCTCATGGGATTGTTAACCACTTTCTTGGATTCATGGCCAAATTTCTTGATGAGATTCTCAACATATTTGGTTTGAGAGAGAAAGATACCTGCATCAAGTTGCTTTACTTGCAGTCCAAGGAAAAAGGTTAGCTCACCACACATGCTCATTTCAAATTCACTTTCCATGACAGATTGAAATTCATTGACAAGATATTTAGATGTAGAACCAAAAACAATGTCATCAACATACACCTGAGTAATGATAAGATCATTTTTCACATGTTTTACAAATAATGTTTTATCAATTGATCCTCTCGTGTACCCTTTTCCCACAAGATGAGTGGAAAGCCTTTCATACCAGGCTCGTGGAGCCTGCTTGAGTCCATATAAGGCTTTCTTGAGTCTGTAGACATGGTCCAGGTTATGTGGATCTTTGAATCCTTGAGGTTGTTCCACATAAACTTCTTCTTGTAATATACCATTGAGAAAAACAGTTTTGACATCCATTTAGAACAGTTTGAACCTAAGATGACAAGCCATAGACAAAAGTAATCTCACAGACTCTAGTCGTGCAACAGGAGCAAAAGTTTCATCAAAATCAAGTCCCTCGACCTGTGAATATCCCTGTGTAACTAGCCTAGCTTTGTTTCTAATGACATTCCCTTTTTCATCACTTTTATTTCTGAAAATCCATTTAGTCCCTATGACATTGCAATTACTAGGTCTTGGTACTAAGTACCACACATCATTCCTAGCAAACTGATTCAATTCTTCCTGCATAGCACTAATCCATTGATCATCCAATAAGGCTTCCCTAGCATTTTTTAGTTCAACCAATGACACAAAACCAAACTGGGATATTACATTTATGTTCATCAGATTTTCAGAGATAAAACAAAGCAATACATTGTCATGGCTTACCTGATCTTGACTTACCTGTGTGGTAGCTTGACTTCTGGTCCTTAGGCCATCTGAAACTCTCCCAATGATGTCTTGACTAGAATGATCCTTTCGAACTTGTTTGAAACCTTGTCTCATTGTCGGAGCAGGTTCAAAAATGTTATCAGTTATTTCCTCTTCCTCATCATTGTTTAACTTAGATTCTGCCAGTGTGTTTGAGGTTGAAGAAGTATCTGCATATGACTCTTCTTGCTTGACAAGCTGATCATCAATAGATACATTGATAGATTCCATCACCACACGAGTTCTCTTGTTGTAAACTCGATAAGCCCTACTATTTAGGGAGTAACCTAGGAACACACCTTCATCACTCCTTGCATCAAATTTCCCAAGATGTTCTCGATCCCTTAAAATGTAGCAGATACTTCCAAAAGCATGAAAGTGTCCTACATTTGGTTTCTTACCTTTCCAAAGTTCATATGCTGTTTTGTCAGTGCCCGGTCTGAGAAAGACTCGATTTATGGTGTAGCAAGCAGTGCTTATAGCTTCAGCCCAAAAGTTGGTGCTAAGACCTGCATCATGTAGCATGACTCTGGCCATATCCAAAAGGACTCTATTCTTCCTCTCAACAATTCCATTTTGTTGAGGAGTGATTGGGGCTGAAAACTCATGGGAAACACCAAGCTCATTGAAATAGTTAGTAAAAGCAGCATTTTTAAACTCAATTCCATTATCAGATCTGACCCTTATCATACACAGATTAGATGATTCTTTTCTATCAACATTTTCTTACTTAGACTTTTAAAAGATTCAAATGTTTCAGCTTTGTCTTTTAGAAAATTTACCCATGTAAATCTTGAGAAATCATCTATCACTACCAACATATAGATTTTAACTCCAATACTTTCAGTTTGAGTTGGTCCCATAAGATCCATGTGGAGCAGTTCCATAACTTTTGTGGTTGTAGCTGAGTTCACCACTTTGTGAGGAGTCTTGATCTGCTTCCCAATTTTACAGCCTCCACACATCTTACCTGTCTTGCCTTTTAGGGATGGTAAGCCTCTGACAGATTGCTTGGAAGCTAACTTTAGCAGATCTTGATAGTTCACATGTCCAAGTCTCCTGTGCCATAATTCAAATGTCTCCTCTGTGGATTGCACTGAAAGACAAGACTGCGCAGAAGAAGATTCATTAGCATTAATATGGTAACCATTATAAAAGGATCTCTTACCGCCCATGATGCCTTCCCCTTTGTGATTTAACACTAGACATCGTTGTTTATTGAACCACACATCTTCATAATCATCAGCCAAGTGACTGACACTAATTAAATTTGTTGTCAGTCCTTCAACATAGAGTACATTCTTGAGATTTGGAATGCCAGGTGTATTGACAGTGCCTCGTGCTAGTATGCTTGCTTTCCTCCCATCACCAAAGGTGACAGATCCTGTTGTGCATTCATCCTCAAATTAAAGAAAGAGAACCATGCTTTGTCTCCAGTCATGTGTCACGAACAGCCACTATCAACATACCAGAAATCTTTGCGTTTGTCCTCCAAAGCTGTTAGAGCAACTAGATAGGTGGTCTCAATGTGTGTCACTTTTTCACCTGGTTTTACACATGTGATAAGACAAGTAGCATCAGTGTGAGCAAGAGAACTGCTTTTCCTAGTCCAGACAGGTTTATCTTTGGTAATTTTTAAGTTGCTTGTAGAAAATAAATCAGTCAGCTTATTGATAAGTTCCTTTTGATCTCTAAGTTCAATTTGTAGTGATTCTACACTACACCTTCCTTGAACAGGCTGTGCCTTAATTCTCTCGTTACATCTAGGTCTGATATGTCCTATCTTACCACAGTAATGACAGGTAGGAATAAAATTCTTGGAATTGAGATACCTGTTTTGACCAGTAGCAGTTCCTTGGTCAACCTTTACCTGTTGAGCATATTTATGCTCCTTGATCCTTTTGACAGGTTCGGTGCTGGATTCATTATTCTCAACAGTTTGTCGAGTTTCTTTTACAAACTTTGTACCTTTAGAACTTTCACCAGAGTAGCCAAGTCCAGAAGTGTCATGTGGGGCTTTACCTGATCCAAACAGTTTGGATATAGCTCCTGAACTGATGTCGAACTTGGTAAATTTTTCTTGTGTGACTTTTAGTTCATCCTGCAAGGAATCAATTTCTGTTAGCAAATTTAAGTTTAAAGCGTGTTGCCCTTTTACCTCAAGTTCCAGCACTTTGATTTTTTTGTTAAGTTCCAGACGCTCATTTTTCCATGCTGACACTTCTTCGTCATTTGACACATTTGCTAATTCATCAGCGAACCTATTCCGTTCTTGATCCAACAAGGTCTGAGATTCCTTTAACAGGTGCTGCATCTCTCCTTTTTCAGCCTTCAACTTCTCAACTTCTCTTTCCAATTCCATGTTCTTGATCAATGTGGCTTTTGATGCCTTATAGAGTTGCTTGCAGCGGATAGTAGTTTCATCATCTGAGAATATCTCATCACTCTCAGAGTCAGCTAATAAAGATGATACAAATGCCACATTTTCACTTTCCTGAGTTTCATCATCACTCCATGTTGATAGTAGCGACTTATTTTGACTGTTCCCATGTTTTCTATTTCCACAGTCAGTGGAAATATGACCATAACCTCCACATTCATAACACTTGGTTTTTCCTGAATGAGTTCCTTTGAAGCTACTTTTCCCATTCTTCCCACCGTAATCACTATTTCCATTACTGCTACTGTGAAATTTTTTTCGGGGAGCACTGGGACTCCTCATGGAGTTTTTGCTTTTGAGAAACTTCTTGAACACCTTTGTTAAGAGAGCAAGATCAAGTGTTTCTTCTTCTTCTTCTGCCTCTTTCACTACCTTTTTCACTACACCCTTAGATTTCTTGTCAGGCTTTAACCTCATTTAATAGGTTTTGAGATTTCCGATGAGCTCATCGAGTGGATACTCATCAATATCAAATGAATCCTCCATACTGGTGACTTTTGAATGAAACTTTTCTGGCAAGGCCTTGAGTATCTTTTTGACTATCTTATCTTCATCAAAGGGTGCCCCCAGACTACGACAATGACCGGAAATTTTAAGAATTCTACCATGAAAATCATCCACGGTTTCATCATCTCCCATAGTCATAGTTTCGAACTCAAAAATCAATGCTTGTAATTTCTGTGCACGTACCTTTTTATTTCCTTCGTATGTAGTCTGCAGAAGATCCCATGCCTGCTTGGCAGTGTCACAGTGACTGATCCTTAGCTTTTCCCGTTCAAAGAGGGCTGTGAAAATGCTATTCTTAGCTTTGAAATCTGCTTGCAGATCACGAACTTCTTCCTCAGTCCAGTCCTTCCTTGGTTTGGGAGTGGCAATGGATCGAAGAACTTTCTCCTTTTGCTTTTACCTCAGGTATCTTCCAGCCATTTTCTACAATATTCCACACATGTTCATCTTGAGCATAGAGATATGATTTCATGTATATCTTCCACTGAGTATATTTTTCACATCCGCCATCGAATCATGGAGGACTATTTACAGATCCACCACCAGCCCTGTCACGTGAATGTTCCATCATTCCCGGGATCACTAGAAAGTTCTAGAACCCACTCTGATGCCAATTGAAAACACTAGATGGAACAGTAACCCTATGTTTTTGAATAACAAACAAGGCTTTGTAAATAAACAACACAATTAGGAAGACCTCAACAATTGTTGACGCAGTGTAAACCTCACCACTGAGGAAACTTCACTGCGTGGCTTTTAACGTAGCCAACACGAGAAACAAATCCACTATTAAATCAAATTGTTACAGATCACAAGTCGTAGTATTCAACACAACCACGTTACTAGCAACACAGCTAACTTGTATACAATTTGAAAATCCTATACTGCAAACTTAAGTCTCTCAATGTCTGGTAAGCTTCAACGAATCAATCTTTCCCTTTCGCCTTGTATCAAGGGCTCACTGATCTCAAGTATGATATGTGAGAAAGAATGCAGTGAACATGAAAGGTAAATATCAAAGAGAGTTTTTAATAAATCAGTTTATGAAGATCATGCAACACATGAAACAGTTAAAGATGCCTAACGCCAAAAACTCTACATCATGAATCAGTTCGAAAACCTTATATAGAGGAGCAAGACTCCCCCTCAATCAAATCTTTTCTTAATCACCGAATAAGATAAACATGGAAAGGTTTTAAGACTGTTTTGAATATACAATCAAATCTTTTCTAACTGTAAACAGTGTCTCAATCGGATATGCACTCAAATGAGATTTTTCATATCAATTAAAAGCAATGCATATCAATTCAGAATCGTGCAAAATGATATGGATTAAAAGACACCTTTATCTCGAGATCAGTGAGAGTTATCTTCCTTGATTTGCTCTCCATGATACGATTCTGCGATCTTCTTTTATTTTCTTTGAGCCTCCGAACAAGTAGGAGAGATACTCTCCTAATGCTTTGCACTTTCTGATTTCCTTGTGGTCTTGGGAAAGTCATGTGTTGAATAGGAATAGTCCAATGTACACTACTAGAATAATGTCATTAGACATCGCCACTATTAAATCGGTCAGGATTGCACCTGATGTTAAAAATCGTGCTAACATCAATTTGTGAAAAAACCGATTTCTATTGTTATTATAGACATGAGTCACCAACTGAAACGATGAGAAAAGTTTCGTTGGAAATTTTTTTTAAAACGCGGAGGGACTAAGTTGAAATTTTCAGATACGTGGGGGGACCAAAATATTTGTTTCCCCAACACTTAGAATTTTTCACTTTGTCTAAAACTTACAAACCCTAATTACTAACTCTCACTTTGACTCCAGCGCGTGCCTCCTTCTTCGCGTCGACCTCGTTCTCCAACCTGACCCGCCCCGAGCTCGTTCTCAGACCTGAGCGGCCTCGAGCTCGTTCTCCGACCACCACCAACGTAGGTCTCTCTCTCTTCTCCCCACCACCAATACTGATTTTCTATCCGGCGTTTCATCGTCTTTTTCTTGTGAAGAGAGAGTGAGATGGGAGCGGAGAAAGCAGAGGCGTCATTGGATTCGTTGATCGCCGGGTTCAACAGTCAGATCTCAGAGCTCCAAGAGCTCATTATTGCTCGAAATAGTAAGACCCGACCTGATTACCCAATCTTAAATTTATGAACTTTTGATACGGCGATCTTATCATCTCACATATTCTTCCAATTAGTGCTCAAGCTCATATATATGGGTTAATTTCATTGAACTGCTTTTTATATTCGTAACTTAACAAAACAAGGAGTCAGAAGTGTTGAGGCATTGTTGTAAATTGTAATTTGATTATACTTCCTCGTGGGATTTGAAAGAAAAGATCTGTGTGACCAATTTAGTTGTCAACTTTTGTCTCAATGAATAAAGTTTTTAGTTATGCTACTATTTGCATATCACCACATATGAACTTGCTAAATGTCTAGTTTGATTATATGCTTCTGATTCTTTTGCTTTCTGATATGACATGTATCCTGGATTCTTAACTGAACTTTGCTAGTGTATTGGTACATGTAGGAAATAGATGATCTAGGTGAGGAATGGGTTCCTGAACCTCTCATTCCTCCTATCACAGAAGATATGCAGTATGAACCCCCAGTGTTGGAAAGGTGAGTGAGCTTAGTCCCTAGCTCTTCATAGACCAATCCATAGTTCAGCTATGCTTTAATTAGATGTTCCTCTTTTTGAATTTTATCAGGGAGAGAGAGAGAGAGAGAGAGAGACCATTAGCAGTACGTTATTTTTTTTGGAAGAATAAATAATTGGTTATTGCAATTTTCTTCAGTGTTATGTCTTGGAGTTAAAATGATGTTGCCTATGGGTAAATATAGAACAGTATATTCCTTGTTCTAAGGGATTTTGCTAATGAGTAGAATTTATTCAGTGCTGCAGGGCCACATACAATAGTCAATGGCAAAGAAGTAGTGAACTTTGCTTCAGCAAATTATCTTGGATTGATAGGACATGAGAAGTTGCTTGTAAGAGATAACTTTTCATATTACTGATATAATTGTCCTATATGAATGAGAGCATGAATAGCGTATTTATAGCAATGTCTAATCTCAGGAGTCATGTACATCTGCATTGGAGAATGAGTCATTTCTGTTTAGACATGAATTGATATATAAAGTGGTTTTTGTTTCCTCTTTTTTAGGGATGAAGGAGTCCATTGGGGAATACAAAATGGTCTTCATCTTTCTAGAAGCACAATTGTGTATTTCAAGCATAATGACATGGAATTATTAAGGAATACTCTGGAGGAAATCACTCTGAAGAATAAGCGGGCTAAGAAACTCCTTAGCTATATTGTGGTTGAAGCTGTGTACCAGGTATCTATGTCTATGCATTACAATATACCTTTGCAATTTCTTTTGGCATGTTCTGAGTTCTTTGAAAACACAACTAAACATCATCCAATTTCATTATAGAGGTTGCTAATACTATGCAAAATAAATGTGAGACTTCCATTCCTACATGAATTTATGCTAAAGAGCCATTGTCAGCAAGAGGACAATTGTACTTAAAAAGCAAGAGCTTGCTTTGTCACTGGAAAGTCAACAAGATGACCTTTCATCCTTTCATAGTTGCCATGTTAGCAAACTGCCTCCATTTTTAATGAGAATTGAATAACTTGTTGATTAGTAATTGTAGGTGAATTTGTTCTGTTGTCATGTACTCTGTTCCCGCTTTCTAATGCTAAGTATTTACCTATGTTATAGTTGTTTTATTACTTTGAAGGAGAAATATAGGTTTCGTGTTTTATTAGATGAGAGCAACTCATTTGGTGTCCTTGGAAAAGCTGGACGAGGTCTCACGGAATTTTGCGGGGTTCTGGTATTTTTCAAACACCCTTAAAAAAGAAAAAAAGATCAGAATATATTGATTCATAGTTAGTTTGTGATTTTCCAGTGGTGTGATATCTGTAGGTTGAAAAGATAGATATAATTACTGCTGCAATGGGACACGCCTTAGCCGCAGAAGGAGGATTCTGCACTGGAAGTGCTAGAGTTACTGATCACCAGGTATGGTCATTATATTCTGTGAAACTGATATGGTTACTGATGTGTGTATCAATAGAACGGAATTCTAACAAGAATTTTTTTGTCTTATTGTAATAATGGTTATGTCTTTGCCTGGATATAATATATTATGTCCAAAAGAATGTGTGTTTGATCTCATTTTTCATGTGCATGTGTGTTTCTCTTGGTTTGATATCGCACGGCCAGTATAGTCATCACTTGATTAGTAGTGTCTTAGCAGTCGCTTATCACATGCCTTGTGCTGGCATCCTCTTGATTGAGTATTGTGCTGTGATGTGCAGGATTGTCAGGTGTAATGGGGGTTGCTTATATTCAAGAAGTTGGGAAAGCCTCTTTTTTGAGTTAGGCTAGCTTTTAATTAACATTTTTGTAGCAATTATGAACAAACATGAATACTAATTGCTAGGCTAGCCTTGTAGTAGGTGAATTGGGGTTTTATTTTGCCCATTTTGTAAACTGTTAAGGATGATGATTTCAGATATAATAGCCCAATATTCAAATCACTCGTCAACTATCGAAATTGCAATTTATAACAGCAGCTATATATTTTGTGGACATCATCCTCTTTATAGAATGTGATGTCTAGATATAAAGTTGAAATCAGTTTTAACCATAAAAACTGATGTCTAGTAATACATATACATCAGTTCAAAAATGAAAATCGATGTTACTGAAATATATACAGACATCGATTTTTTGTCGAAAACGATATGTTACTGAGTACCAAACATCAGTTCCAAAATGGAAATCGATGTTACTAAAATATATAGACATCGATTTTTTGTCGAAAACGATATGTTACTGAGTACCAGACATCAGTTCCAAAATGGAAATCGATGTTACTAAAATATACAGACATCGATTTTTTGTCGAAAACGATATGTTACTGAGTACCAGACATCAGTTCCAAAATGGGAACCGATGTCTGCAACAGTATCAGTCATTGGTTCTTAAATCAATAACGATGTTAAAACGCAAACTTGTGTTGTATAATCTATATTTCTTTAAGCATTAAATACAATAAAATGTGGGTTTAACAATAGTAAAACATGTAAGTTTGTTATCATTTAAACCTATTTACATCGATTTATAATTAGGAACCGATGTCTACACGAATACTTGACATCGGCTAAAAATCGATGTCTGCATTTTCCAGATCTTTCTCATCACCCACAAAGACATCGGTCGGATTTTTGTTTCTCATCGGTTTTTGGCTGATGTCTGGGGCCATAATTCTAGTAGTGGTACTTACACTTTGTCTTCGAAATGCCAATGGCTTGTGGATGGACTCAGATATATCCATTGATGATACTTTTCTATCCTACTATAAACAACTTTTCACCACAGCAGGACCACGAAATTTATCTGATATTCTTCTCCTTGTTGACCCAGTGGTTACTGCTTCAATGAATCAATCTTTGTTAGCTGCTGTTAGTTTGGAAGAGGTTAAACAAGCTATCTTTGGTTTGGGATCCCTCAAGGCACCTGGTCCAGACGATTTTCCCGATCTTTTTTATCAGACTTATTGGACTATTGTTAATAAGGTCATCCATCAAGCTACGGCTTCCTTTTTCCAAACTGGTAACCTTTTATCAGAGCTTAACAAGACTCATTTGGTACTACTTCCGAAGGTCCCTCATCCTGAGCATGCTTTCCAGTTTCAGCCAATTGGACTATGTAACTTTTCCTATAAAATCTTGTCAAAAGTTATGGCTAATCGCTTGAAGCCCTACATGCCTGAGTTAATTTCTGAAAACCAAGCAGCTTTTGTGGTTGGCAGGCAAATTCAGGATAATGTGGTGGTAGCTCATGAAATGTTCCATCATCTCAAGCTCCTACGCCATATGGGATTGGGAGCTTTTGGATTGAAACTTGATATTTCTAAAGCCTATGATTCTGTTGAGTGGGACTTTCTTCATGCTGTGCTTCTCAAGATGGGTTTCCATGTTCATTGGGTTATGCTTATAATGAACTGTGTCAGATCAGTGACACTTTCAATTTTGGTTAATGGTAAACCTTCTGCCTTCTTTGCTCCTACTCGTGGTTTACGACAAGGAGATCCCTTATCTCCGTACCTCTTTATTTTTGTCAGTGATGTTTTATCAACAATGGTCTCCAAAGCTTGTGCTGTTCATTGGCTTACTCCTCTGCAAATCACACCCTCTGCACCCAAGATTAGCCATCTCTTATTTGCGGATGATTCGCTGTTCTTCTTTGATGCTACACAAGTTAATGCTTCTCATCTTCTGTTTCTGCTTCAGTCTTATAGTACTGCATCTGCATCAGGTCAACAAATCAATTACTCAAAGTCAACATTGTTTTTCAGCCCCAACACGGATGTCAATTTGATTACTCATATTTATGGTATTATTGGAGTTTCTTCTGTCTCTAATCCAGACAAATATTTGGGTCTCCCCACTGTTTGGGGTAGATCGATCCAAAGTCTCTGCTTTAGCTTATGTCAGAGACTCTATTAATCGTAAGCTTCAAGGTTGGAACAATAGCTCCTTAACACAAGCTGGAAAGGAGATTTTGATTAAGTCAATAGCTATGGCAATTCCAGCTTATCCCATGATGTGTTTTTCGGTTTCCCAAAACACTTTGCCATCAGATTGATTCTCTTATTGCACGATTTTGGTGGGGAAATAATGGAGACTCGGGTATTCATTGGATGAGTTGGTCAAGTTTAGGGTTGTCCAAAGCTAAAGGTGGGATGGGCTTCCGTGACCTCCAAGATTTCAATCAGGCACTTTTGGGTAAACAAGGCTGGCGTATCCTAACAAACCCTTCAGCACTTTGGGTTCGTATTCTTAAGGCATGGTACTTTCCTCTGGATACTTTCTTCACTGCTCGAAAAGGATCTTCAACTTCTTGGCTATGGTCAAGTCTTCTTCATGGAAGGGACCTTCTCACTAGCAATGTTGCTTGGCAAATTGGGAATGGCCTTCATGTTCCAGTCTGACATTCTAATTGGATTCCTCATCTCCCTGGTATGCATCTGATCCCCCATACACCAGTTGATGTTCAACTTCATGTTGACTCTTTAATTAACTGGAATTCTCTCACTTGGGATCTTACTGCTATTGAAGCCTCTATCACTGACTCTCAATTACAGGCTATTCCTTTAGTCTCGCCTAATCGGCCTAACCGATTAATCTGGCCTTTGGAGAAAACAGGTTCTTATACAGTTCGTTCTGGTTATCATGCTGCCCATTCTCTTACTTTTGTCCATCCTATTCCCCACCCTCATTCCTCTTTTTCTATCAACCCTCTTCTTTGGAAACAGGTTTGGGCACTTAAAACTCTTCCAAAAATTAAAACTTTTCTTTGGAGAGCTGTTTCTAATTTTGTTGCTACTAAAGCTAATTTGTTTCGTAGAAAACTGGCTAAGGATCCCTTATGTCCTCTTTGTCATCTTTTTCCAGAAACAATTGAGCATATACTGTTGGCCTGCCCTTGGTCTCTAAAGACTTGGTTTATCCATCCACTTGGTTACCGCCCTCCTCTCCAACAGCTCACCACTTTGGATAAATGGTTTACCCATTTACATCTTCCTCTCTCAACCACTTCTTCTTTTCGAACCACTGTTTATACTCATATCAGTTTTCTTCTTTGGAACATTTGGAAACATCGATGTCACTGTGTTTTTAATGATGTTCAACCTAATCCTTTCTTAATGGCCTCTCTTTCTTTCAATGCATCTTCAGAGTTTTTGGATCAGTTTATGGATCCTTCTCTTCAAATGGATAATTAGTTAGTGTCTTTGCGTCCCCCTCCCAAACCAAAATGGTCCCCTCCTTTGCCTTCCCAGATAAAAATAAATACTGATGCTTCATGGACTTTGGAAGGAACAGGACTAGCTGCTGTGGCTAGGAACTCTTCTGGTTCACTTGTATCTGGGAAGGTTTTATTTACCCATGCTTCTTCATCTTTGGTTGCAGAAGCATTGACAGTCAGATTGGGTGTCCAGTTAGCCTTGTCCATACCATCTACTCATTTTCTGTTTTGTAAGGAAAGTGATCTGTCATATTATAGCATATCTGTCATATTATTGCAGATTGCTCTATCATCTGAATTGTACAATAGTTGTAGCCTTCCTTGTATGTATTTTAGGTAGTAAATAGATTCCAGATTTGTAGGAACTTTCTGTAATCACCCTTGTATAAAGGATACGATTCTATGTTAATGAAATTATTACTTCAGTCCATCGATTCCTCCTTCTTTCATGGTATCAGAGCAGGACTAGATCTTCACTCTTCTTCTTCCCTGCTGCACTCTATCTTCTCGTGTAGCCTGCTCTCTAGTCTCTCACCGACCCAACCAACATGGGTAAAGACGATGTTCCACCTTCAAAAGACCATGGCAAATCATATGCCGATTCCTCTAATATATCCTCCTATATCTGAAATGTCAAAATCAGACCTTTCTAATCCTTATTACACCCATCATTCAGATCATCCGGGGCTAGTCCTTGTCTCTAAACCTCTGAATGGAGACAATTATGCAGGATGGAAGAGGGCTATGACTTTAGCTCTGAATTCCAAGAACAAGCTGGGTTTTGTGAATGGTACAATAACGGCTCCCTCAGAAGAGACCGATCCAGAAGGCTATGCTACTTGGTCACATTGCAATGATATGGTCCACTCATGGATCATTAACACAGTAGATCTAGAAATCAGTGATAGTGTCATCTACTATCCTACCGCTCACGAAGTATGGGAAGACCTTCGTGAACGGTTCTCTCAAGGTAACGCCCCACGAATCTTTGAAATTCAGAGAGAGATCGCCTGTCTCCGATAAGAACAGCTGTCAGTCTCAGCTTATTATACAAAATTGAAGAGCCTATGGGATGAACTAGCTACCTATTCCGAGATATCTCGTGGACCACAGGCAGAACAACAAAGACTCATGCAATTTCTGATGGGGCTGAATGATACTTACAGTTCCGTTCGCGGACAAATTCTTTTGATGGTTCCTTTACCAACAGTCCATAAAGCATATGCAGCGGTTGCTCAGGATGAGAAGCAACGTTCTCTTTGTGCTTCTCATCCCACTGCAGAATCCTCAAGCGCCACAATGGCCGTGCGCAATCCAGGAAGATCCAATTACAATTCAGGAAGAGGGGGACGTTTTGAGAGGAATGATCGCCAAAATCAACGTCCAGATCGTAGTTTTGGGTCCCAGGAAGGACGCCGTGTTGACACAAAACGGCGTCAAGGATCCGGCAGGGGGAGACCGCATTGTACCTACTGTGGAGATCAGGGTCATTGGGTACAGACTTGTTATCAATTAATTGGGTATCCCCCAGGTCATCCTAAAGCAAAACAGGGCACTGGTTTTTCGAAGCAATCAAGAACGGCAATGCCTTCAGCAAATCAGGTTAGTGAAGCAGTTGAAGATGGTAATGGGCCGACGATGACTCTCACTGAAGCCCAGTTTAAACAGTTTATGGCTGTCCTTAGTAATCCGACTTTGAAGCCCGATTCAAATGCCAGCTCAGGTTCCAAAGCTAATGTCGTGACAAAACCAGGTTTGTCTAAAGTCGTTTCCCGCAATTGGATCATTGACAGCGGTGCGACCGATCATATTACTTCTTCTACGCGATTATTGCATAAAAATAATAATTGCTCATTACCACCCGTTTTATTGCCTAGTGGAGATAAAGTTGACATTGTTGAAAAAGGATCAATACCACTGAGTACCATGTTTTATCTTCATGATGTGTTATCTGTGCCTAAATTTAAAGTCGATTTATTATCGGTTAGTCGATTGACGAGAGGATTGAATTGTTCAGTGACTTTCTACCCATATTGGTGTATTTTGCAGGATCTGGCTACGAGGAGGACGATTGGTTTGGGTGAACAACGTAACGGATTATATTATTTGATGGCATTAGCGACGGAGAAGTCCAAAACCAGTCCTTCCTTTTCCACCGCACGCTCAGCTTGTCATCTTACCATCACCTCCACCGATTTATGGCACAACCGCTTAGGCCATGTGTCATCCTCTTGTTTAGGTTTCATTGCTAAGAAGTTTTTGCATGTTTCCATTCCGTCTAATAATGCTTGCCATATATGTCCTTTGGCAAAGCAGAGTCGCCTACCTTTTCATACTAGTACCATATCTTCTGTCAAACCATTTGAAATTATTCATTGTGATATTTGGGGTCGATAGAAGGAAATCGATATTTCTGGTGCTCATTATTTTCTTACCATTGTTGATGACTATACACGTTTTACTTGGATTTTTTTAATGCGCCATAAAGATGAAGTCCAATCACTCATTAAACAATTTTTTAGCTATGTTATCACTCAATTTGATTCTCGCATTAAAACTTTCCGTAGTGATAATGGTAGTGAATTCTTATCCCTTCATTCGCTCCTTTTTTAATGATAATGGTGTCGTTTTCCAACATTCTTGCGTTTACACGCCCCAACAAAATGGGGTTGTGGAGCGTAAACATCGACACATTCTTCAAGTGGCTCGTGCACTCAAATTTCAAGCACACCTCCCTTCTCAATTTTGGGGGGAGTGTGCCCTTACCGCAGTCCACATCATCAACCGCTTACCTTCTCCCATTCTTTCTTTCAAAACTCTTTTCAAACTTCTTTATTCGAAACCTCCTTCTTTCTCCCACCTACGTGTTTTTGGCTGTTTAGCTTATGCTACCAACGTTAATCCCGCTCATAAATTTGATCAACGTGCCATTCAGTCCATTTTCATCGGGTATCCCGTCGGTCAAAAGACCTACAAGTTGTTTGATTTATCCCGCAAGAAGGTCTTTACTAGTCGCGATGTCAAATTTCTTGAGCATATTTTCCCCTATTCCACTTCGTCCAGTTCTATAGTCTCATCATTGGGCCACCAACCTGGCCCAATTCCCTTGCCCCCTGACCCGTCCACCCCTACATCTGACGTTGACCTTTTCTTTTATCTTCCCAGTCCTCCTTCGACTTCGTCTCTTTCTCCTTCGACTTCGTCTCCTTCGCCCCTACATCTGACCCTGTTTCTTTTCCACCACAGACACCACCGCCTTCGCCGCCGCCACCATTGATCTCCCCCACCGCCCTCATCACCTCTACCACCACCTTCTCTCCGTACCTACTCCCGTCGTCATCCGACCCATCCTCCGGCCGGCGACGCTGTCCTTCCTGACCCTCCTACTTCTTCCTCACCGGGGCCGCCTTCTCCTCCAGCGTTGATCCCTCCTCCTTCTTCCTCACCTCTTCCCGCGGCTGCCGTACCCACCGACCCTATTCCCAGTCCCATTGCTGACCCCGATCCTCTTCCCAATCCCGACCTGGCCCCTCTCCGTCGCTCCAACCGTCACGTTCGCCCACCGGACCGCCTCACCTACAATGTTTGCTCCACCGTTCCCTCCGACCAATCGCCCTCCTTACTGCCCGGTCCGATCAAAGGTACCCACTACCTCTTGGCTCATTTTGTTTCCTATCATCGGTATCTACCGCAGCACCTCGCCTACACGGCCAACCTCAGCCAAGTTACCGAGCCCCGCTACTATTCTGAGGCTGCCATTCATCCTGAATGGCAGGCTGCTATGCTTTCTGAATTACAGGCTCTTCAAGCTAACAGAACTTGGACACTGACTCCTCTTCCGGCCGGTAAGGTCCCTATTGGTTGTCGTTGGGTTTATAAGGTGAAATATAAGGCTGATGGTTCTGTGGAACGGTATAAAGCCCGCCTGGTTGCTAAAGGTTTTACTCAGTTAGAAGGGGTCGATTATCAAGAAACTTTTTCTCCTACTGCCAAAATCATTACTGTTCGATGTTTGTTGGCTTTGGCTGCAGCTCGTGGTTGGACTTTACATCAATTGGATGTGAATAATGCGTTCCTCCATGGCGATTTGTCTGAAGAAATTTACATGTCCCCTCCGCCTGGTCTTCGGCGACAGGGGGAGGAGAATATGGTATGCAGATTACATAAATCCTTATATGGTTTAAAGCAGGCTTCACGGCAGTGGTTTGAGAAATTTTCGGATGCTGTACGGTCAGGCGGGTACGTCCAATCTAAAGCTGATTATTCATTATTCACTAGAAAGCATGAGAATTCATTTACTGCACTTTTGATCTACGTTGATGACATAATAATTACCGGAAATGATTTGGAGAATATTGCTACACTTAAAGCTTTCTTACATAGTCAATTTAGTCTCAAAGATCTTGGAGACTTAAAGTACTTTCTTGGTATTGAAGTATCGACTTCCAAACGGGGAATTTTTATATGTCAACGTAAGTATGCTTTAGAGATTATTGAAGATACAGGGTTACTAGGAGCTGCACCTGTGGATACTCCCATGGAAAAAGGTTTAAAATTGTCTGATCATAGTGATTTGCTCAAAGACCCTTGAAAGTACAGGAGGTTAATTGGGAGGCTTATTTATCTCACTGTTTCACGCCCTGACATCAGTTATGCAGTCCATGTCCTTAGTAGATTCATGAATCAACCAAGAAAAATGCATTAGGAGGCAGCTTTGAGAGTAGTACGCTATCTAAAAGGCGCTCCTGGACAAGGTCTGTTTTTCTCTTCCACCAATGATCTGAAATTGAGGGCTTATTGTGACTCTGATTGGGCGGGATGCCCTGTCACTAGAAGGTCTACCACCGGATACTTTGTTTTTCTTGGACCTTCCTTAATTTCTTGGAGGTCAAAACGTCAAAAGACAGTAGCTTTGTCTTCAGCAGAGGCGGAATATCGTGCTATGACAGGGACATGTTGTGAGCTGACTTGGTTGCGTTATCTGCTTAGAGATCTGAGTCTATCTCTCCGTGAACCGGCTCTGCTGTTTTGTGATAACAAGGCTGCACTGCATATTGCTACCAACCCGGTATTCCATGAGCGAACTAGGCATATCGAGATGGATTGCCACTACATTAGAGACAAAATTCTAGATGGTACTGTGGCCACGAGGTATGTGAATTCAGCTTATCAACTTGCTAATGTTCTTACTAAACCTTTGGGGAAAGATATCTTTGTTCCTATGATTCGCAAGTTGGGAGTGCAAGATATCCACTCTCCAACTTGAGGGGGAGTGTAAGGAAAGTGACCTGTCATATTATAGCAGATCTGTCATATTATTGCAGATTGCTCTATCATCTGAATTGTACAATAGCTGTAGCCTTCCTTGTATGTATTTTAGGTAGTAAATAGATTCCAGATTTGTAGGAACTTTTTGTAATCACCCTTGTATAAAGGATACGATTCTATGTTAATGAAATTATTACTTCAGTCCATCGATTCCTCCTTCTTTCATTGTTAATGCTTTGATCCGTGGGGATCTAATTAACGATAAGTAAAGAGAGAGAGAGAGAGAGAGAGAGAGAGCGACACAAGCGAAGTATAGTGGTTCACCTCCCGCCTTAGCGGGAGACTACGTCCACTTGAATGTGTACTAGTGTGTCGAGCCTTGCGGCCTAACAAGATTACAAAAGATGTAATGGATATGGAATCTGTTTAAGTGAGAGGAGGCATTCCTTTTATAGATGAAGGAGTGCTCTTCATTTACATGGTTTTTGATGTGGGACAAGCAAAGATAACTATTCTAGTGTAGAAAGCCTAGTTTGTGAGGGCAACTTTGCAAGGCCGGAAAGGTGGCTTCCCGGCGACGGATTTGCGACTTCCGGATACCGTAGCGTAGCTTGAACATAGGGCTACAAGATACAAGTAGCGGTTGGGCCTCACCATGGCTTGTGGGTGTCCCAAAGAGGGTGTTACTTATGCTTGGTGATGTAGTAAATACTCCATATTGTTGGAGGTATGTACAAGTCCCCGAAGTCCCCAAGTAAGAGGAGCTTCATGGTTGGGGAGTTATACACATGATGTCACCAAGCATAAGTAATCGGGCGGTACGGAGCCCCTACAAGTCCCCGAACTCCGTAAGCAAGAAGGGACTCATTAACCTGCACAACAAAGGCAAAAAACAGGCATATGTAGAATGCTCGTTGCATTGGGCAACAAATGTGAGTTGCATTGATATGCGTTGGCATATATGAACGTATGGGGTGCGTGATACATGTTAATGCATATACGCGAATGGTGCCGAGTACGATCGATTATGACGTACAAACTCGAGAACGCGTATGGTCGTGTGAGCGTATGGATTGCATATGATAAATGTAAGTTGCATGAGCGGTGCGAAGGTAAGCGCTTGTAAATCATGAACGATGACCGCGCGTACGGTTGTGTCTGTTTGGTTTTCGCTCGTATTAATGGAACGTGAAAAGAATTTGATTTGTCGCGGTCGGTAAACGACAAATGGTAGAAAAATTCAATGTTCCATTAACGTGTGGTGTGTCGAGTAGACAGGAGCGTAAAGGTCGAGGATTGCCGGGAAGGCATGAGCGGAAAGCTCGTGAGCGGGAAACTCGGGGTTGCCGGGAAGTCATGAGCGGGGAGCTCGTGGGTTGCCGGGAAGGCATGAGCGGGGAGCTCGTGGGTTGTCGGGAAGGCATGAGCGGGAAGCTCGAGGGCTGCCGGGAAGGTATGAGCGGAAGCTCGTGGGTTGCCGGGAAGGCATGAGCGGGAAGCTCAAGGATTGCCGGGAAGGCATGAGCGGAAGCTCGGGGTGCCGGGAAGGCATGAGTGAAAGCTCGGGGTGCCGGGAAGGCATGAGCGGGAAGCTCGTGGGTTGCCGGGGAGGCATGAGCGGAAGCTCGGGGTGCCGGGAAGGCATGAGCGGGAAGCTCAAGGATTGCCGGGAAGGAATGAGCGGAAGCTCGGGGTGCCGGGAAGGCATGAGCGGGAAGCTCGTGAGCGGAAGCTCAAGGGTTGCCGGGAAGGCATGAGCGGAAGCTCGAGGTGCCGCGAAGGCATGAGCGGTAAGCTCGTGGGTTGCCGGGGAGGCATGAGCGGAAGCTCGGGGTGCCGGGAAGGCATGAGCGGGAAGCTCAAGGATTGCCGGGAAGGCATGAGCGGAAGCTCGGGGTGCCGGGGAGGCATGAGCGGAAGCTCGGGGTGAGTGGGAAGCTCGTGGGTTGCCGGGGAGGCATGAGCGGAAGCTCGGGGTGCCGCGAAGGCATGAGCGGTAAGCTCGTGAGCGGAAGCTCGTGGTGCCGGGAAGGCGTGAGCGGTGAGCTCGTGAGCGGAAGCTCAAGGGTGCCGCGAAGGCATGAGCGGTAAGCTCGTGGTGCCGGGAAGGCGTGAGCGGAAGCTCAAGGGTGCCGCGAAGGCATGAGCGGTATGCTCGTGAGCGGAAGCTCAGGGGTGCCGCGAAGGCGTGAGCGAAAGCTCGGCGGTGCCGGGAATGCACGAGGGCGAAAGTCGGCGGTGCCGCTGAGGCACGAGCGCGAAAAGTTCGGCGGTGCTGCTGAGGCACGAGCGCGAAAAGCTCGGCGGTGCCGCTGAGGCACGAGCGCGAAAAGCTCGGCGGTGTCGCTGAGGCACGAGCGCGAAAAGCTCGGCGGTGTCGCTGAGGCACGAGCGCGAAAAGTTCGGCGGTGTCGCTGAGGCACGAGCGCGAAAAGCCCGGCTGTGCCGCTGAGGCACTAACGGGTAGCTCGAGGTGATGCCGCGAAAAGCTCGGCGGTGCCGCTGAGGCACGAGCGCGAAAAGCTCGGCTGTGCCGCTGAGGCACTAACGGGTAGCTCGAGGTGATGCCTTGAGGCATGAGCGTGACCGTTGCTAATTATGTTGGGCTGTATGTACAAGTCCCCGAAGTCCCCAGTCAAGGAGGGTGTTCTTGCGGGTTGATACCAAAGCGTAGCTTTGTGCCGTATATCAAGCATAATTAGTGTGAGTGCGTCGTCCATCTAGAATTGGTTGGAGCGAACGCTTTTGCCCTTTCGGGTGGGCCCCTGCCAGGCCCTGCGAGGAGTCCCCCACTCCTGGCTATAGACCTCCGGATGGTCGGAAAATTGTTTGATGAGGGGAGCTGCGCGGAGCAGAGGGTGTTGGGTAGCGAGCCCAATCTTTGGTACCCAAGCGTCGGGGTTAACTGCCGGATCAATGGCTGCCATGGGCTGTGTTAACTAGTCCCTTTACTATTTCTCAGAGGAGAAACTTGACTGCAATGCCGCGTAGCGGTCATTGTCATTATGAGGCGTTGCCTTACCGCTTGGCGGTTGAATGAAAAATGATAAACACATAGAGCAAGTAATAATATTTTGTTTGAGTGTCTCATGTTTATTTAATTGAGTTGCAATTAAAATTGAAGCATGGCATATGTGTATAGCATGTACTTGTGATGTGGATGCTAATAACATTGTAGATATGCTAAAGGATCATTGAGATCGGTATGTGAAGCATGGCATATCTAGTATGTGAGATCTAGAAAGTGTTGCCAAATCTACGAAATGTTGTAGGCATGCCTAAAAGTTATGGAAGCATGTAAAGATAGATCAAGTGTGATATATTTGTAGGCATGCTTAAAGTAGTAAAAGCACGGCATTGGCATGGTAATAGCTCTAATTGCAAGAGCGCAAAAGATAAGAGGAAGGCACTTATCTTGTGCCGGTTTGGAGGCTAGCGGAATTGGCCGAGCGTGACGCTCCATTGCATTGTGGCGGATAAAGTACTCCGATAATGTCTGTCAACTTGTAGTTGCGGTTAAATGCTCAATAGAAAAAGTTGAATTTCCTTGAATCAAAATAGATGATTAGTATGTGGATATGTAAAATCAACACTAGTATTTTGTATATGTACTTTGATAAGATATTAACCAAAGTGTATATGTGAAGTAGCAGCTGACGGCAAAATGACATGAAATTTTTGATGGAGTTTAACATGTCAAATGTGCAAATATGTATTGGACAATGAGATATGGTCGCAGGAGCATACGTGTGAGATGCAATGGGCCTGATTTAAACATTCGCCACGCTAACAACAAAAAGGCCACAAATATAATTGCGTGCCTAGTATTGACGGGTGCACTAATGAAGCAAATGATAAAACCATGTAGTAGAATGACATTGATCATTTATGAATGTCAAATACTGACAAGTATTTTAAACAAACCATTTAAGCATGTGACCCAAGTATTCATGACAGTTTTGACTAATTCTTACTGGAAGAATGTGGTCACAAATGATGTCCTGTCAAATGCGTAGAAAGTAGGTGATCCAAGTCTTTCATATATTGACATATGTATGGTGACACATGCAGCGTGATTACTAATATACAATTAACATGAAAAGCATGTGGTCGATACATGCATGTGTGTTGCAGGTGTGCAGAGAAGCATACTTTATGGGTGGCATTGAATTATTAATCCTGCTTCTGTTTACCAACTGCACTACGCGTGAATAACCAGAGAAAGAGACAAGAATACTTATCTCGATGGGTGGCCTTGCTGCATATGAACCCAGTGAAGAGACCGGGTGCTCAAATCGGGAAGATTGAAAGTGGACGCTCGGAAATGTGAAACTCTGCCAGAGATCGCAGGTTTGGGAGGACTAAAGCTCCGTTGGTCGCTGGGTTTTGGAGCTCCGCCTGTCCAGATTTCGACGCCGACGATGGAGCTTGGCGGTGCTGACGTGCTACCAATCCTGGGCGGAGATGCTCAGCGGTGAAGATGCTCGGCGGAGGTTTTGCCGCTGATGGTGCTCTGGCGGAGCAGTTGAGCTGGCAGCGGTGCCTAGCTGCTGTGGAGCTGTGCTGGATGAGGGAGAAGTTCGGCGGTGGCCTCCTGTGGTGTTTGGAACTCAGCGGAGGTTTGGAGCTCAGCGGAGACCCGGTTCGATGGTTGGCCGCCATGATTGGAGCTCGGAAGCCGCTTGATGGAAGGTCGGCGGTGATCTACCGCCGGAGACGCTGAGGCGGGTCTGGAGCTCGGCGGATGATCCAAGTGCGGCGGAGACGCCGAGTAAAGCCGAGTACTTGGCCAGCGAGGGTGTTCGCCGGCGAATGAGGTTGGGCGGTGGTTCCCCAGCGGAGCGTAGCGGAGATCTCGTTCAGCTGATAGTTTGCAGCTATGATGCAGTGGCGGTAAGTGACCGCTGATTGGTGCACTGATCACCTTCAGGATACTCAACTAAAACCGCTGGCGGTGCTTCTTGACGTTGATAGCCAGCGGTGGCTCTTGGTCAGCGGCGTGTGTGGTCAGCGAGTATGCGCGCAGCGGTGACCGACTTTGCACCCAGTGGAGCATGCTCAGCGGGTATGGCGGAGCGGGGGAGTTCGGCGGAGATGCAAGTTGGGCAGAGGAGCTCCCAGCGGCGAAGCTGGTCGGATCCTTAGAGCTGCAGGTTGGGCGGAGCGTCGGAGTTGCAGCTGGCGGTGCTGCAAGTTGGGCGGCATTTGGAACTCAGCGGAGGGGAGAAGAAGAGTTTGGTGGAGGTGGTTGGGTGCCCAGAGAAAATCTCTGGGTGTCCAGAGAAGTTTGGCGGCAATTTTTCAACTTTTTTTTTTTTTTAGGTTCAGCGTTGACTAACCTTGACCATACGTTGACCGGACCCTGATGGGCGTTGACCGACTCCGCTGGGCGTTGACCGGAGTTGACCAGCCATGTTGGGCGTTGACCGACCCCGCCGGGTGTTGACCGACCCCAATTTGATGTTGAATGAGCGTTGACTCGACACTTACGGGTCAAAGTTCGTGGTAGGTGACGAAGCCTTTGTGTTGGCTTCCCACAGACGGCGCCAATGTTAATGCTTTGATCCGTGGGGATCTAATTAACGATAAGTAAAGAGAGAGAGAGAGAGCGACACAAGCGAAGTATAGTGGTTCACCTCCCGCCTTAGCGGGAGACTACGTCCACTTGAATGTGTACTAGTGTGTCGAGCCTTGCGGCCTAACAAGATTACAAGAGATGTAATGGAGTGGATCTTTAAGTGAGAGGAGGCATTCCTTTTATAGGTGAAGGAGTGCTCTTCCTTTACATGGTTTTCGATGTGGGACAAGCAAAGATAACTATTCTAGTGTAGAAAACCTAGTTTGTGAGGGCAACTTTGCAAGGCCGGAAAGGTGGCTTCCCGGCGACGGATTTGCGACTTCCGGATACCGTAGCGTAGCTTGAACATAGGGCTACAAGATGCAAGTAGCGGTTGGGCCTCACCATGGCTTGTGGGTGTCCCAAAGAGGGTGTTACTTATGCTTGGTGATGTAGTAAATACTCCATATTGTTGGAGGTATGTACATTCATGTTTGAGATTGATTCTCTCCAACTTGTTAAGCTCCTCACCCATTCCACCACATCCACAGATTGGGCTATGTTGCCTTTTGTGGATCATATCAGAGCTTTAACAGTTGATCTTGGTTCTTTTAGCTGGGGTTGGACCAGCAGAATAGCTAATCAGGCAGCAGACCACATCGCCTTGTTAGCTCGCAGGAGGCAGTGTCCAGCTGATTGGGTTCAGTTTCCACCTTCCTCCTTTGCTCATATTCTCTTGTATGATGCAAGACATGCTCCAACTTAGTTTATTTCGTGTTAGCTCCCCTGTTCCCTGCGTGTTTTGGGCAGGGGTTTAGCTCTGCTTTGTTTTTGTTTTGTTCTTGGTTCCCAGTTTTAATGCATTTATTTCTGTTCAAAAAAAAAAAAGTTAGGCGGGTGACGCCATCGCAGTGGTGAAGTATTTCTAACACGCCTTGAGCCCCAACTTAGTAGGGCACCTCTATTTGCTAATGGATGGGGAAGCAATTCAAATCTTAATTTCAAAGATAAATTGCAAAGCATAAATCTTCTCAATTATTTTGTATATTTATTCCTCTTATGTATGTATGTATGTATGTATGTATGTATGTATGTATGTATATAAATGCAATATAAAATCAGAAAATCTCACCGATACTGTTAGGGAATGTTAGCAAATTAGCTCTTGTACTGTTAAGTCTGTTAGGGAATGTTAGAAAATCATTTTTTAACTGGACTTTTATAATGTTGATACTTGTGATTAATGATCAAGGACAAACTTAAGACATTGCCTTGTATTCTAAATTTCTGTCCTTAATTGCTAAACTGAAAATAGGGAGGATTAGACAGAAAATTTGACCAATTTAGCCATCTCCCCATTTTCAATCAAACAAGAGTATGTTTGACAAAAAAATTCAAATAAGAGTATGTGGTCCTCCCTTGGTCTTAGTCTTGGATTGGTAAGGAAGAGTCTTATACGGGGAGGCGTCTCGTAGTCATTTTTTCATACATTTTATGTCAACATTCAAGGTTGAATACAAAACAAACTAAAATTAAGCAATTCAAGGTTGAATACATTTAAAGAAATGAAATAAACTCAATTATTTGGGTTTGCTGGAGATAGACATAGTAATTTATCAAATGCATTCTCCTTGAAATTAGTTTCCAAAGATTGTTCGAAGAACCGGTCTAGATGAGAAATTTTTTTGTGATTCACACATTCAAAATTCTTTGGCCTCGTTTGTTTCACAGATTTTAAACTCGAGAAAGGGAGTACTTACTTTCTTGTGTTTGGTAAGTGCAAAGTTCGGAAAATGGTTCCTCTTGCAAGGAAAATGAATCCGTCCATGCTCTTAACGAACCATTTTCCTTTCTCATTTCCTAGCATTTATTACACTTTTCTAACATTTATTACACTATTTGTATGGCTAAAATAATTCTATAAAGAAATAAATACTAATTTTCTTCAATTATACTATTAGTTATTGATTCCATTCCTTACTGTTACCAAACTCATTAGTAGGAATCTTAATTTCCCTTCCCGATGGAAATACAAAGGAACAATTTTCCTAAAAATCAATTCCGAGAACCAAATGAGGCCTTTAGTTAAATATGATTATAATTTCCATACAAGATTGGCACCGCTATTGCCTTTTATTTTTCTAGTTTTTTTTTCTTTCAGTTAGGTAGTTGAATTTATAACTTTGGTTGGTCACAAGTTATGCCCACTTATGCCATGAACTGTTATCTTCTTCCTAAAAGCTTATGTGATGACATCCATCAGCTTTGTGCCTCTTTCTTCTGGGGGGACATGGAAGGCGCGCAAAAAGAAAATCCATTGGAGAAGTTGGGAAAGGTTGTGTTTAACAAAACATGAAGGCGGCATGGGTTTCAAGAATATTTATGCGTACAATATGGCTATGTTAGCCAAACAAGGCTGGCGAATCCTCACTAATCATGGCTCTTTGATAGCTCAAGTGTACAAAGCTCGTTACTTTCCACATTGTTCATTTTGGGAGACTGGTTTGAGTGATGCACCATCATACTCTTGGAGAAGTATACTTGAGAGCAGACCACTTCTAAGAGCAGGAACCACTTGGAGAATTGGTGATGGAACCTAGGTCAATATCTGGAATGATCAATGGATACCTCACTGTCCACGATATATGATTCAAAGACCAGCAAGTATTGCTTTGGAAAGGGTTGCTGAGCTGATTGACCCTCAGACAAGAACTTGGAACCTTACGTCAGTACAAGTTGCATTTCTACCTAGTGTAGCTGAACATATTTTGTGTATCCTACTGAGTCAACATCCTATGCCTGACAGGTTGGGTTGGGGGCCTGAAAAACGTGCTAATTTCACCGTGAAGAGTGCCTACTGGATAGCTCGTCAACAAGTGTTAGGTAATGTCCTAGCCTCATCTTCAGCCAGTGATCCTTTTAAAAAAGACCTTTGGAAACGCCTCTGGAAGGCTAGGGTCCCTGGAAAGGTTCATATATGTGTATGGAGGGCATGTAACAACTTACTCCCTACAAGAGAGCAACTACTTCGTAAGGGTTATGAAGGAGAAGCTGGTTGTCTCTTATGCAACAACAAGATGGAAAACAATGCTCACTTGTTTTGTAAGTGTACAACCGCTCTTCAAATCCTTTCAGGCCCATGTTTTTCTTTACAACATACTATTCTACCTAACTTGAACTTCAAGGAGTGGATGCTAGAGCAAGCCCTTAATCTCAAATCTGAAATCTTTGAGAAACTTCTTATGATCATTTGGGGACTGTGGAAGAATAGGAATGTGTACCTACATGTACATTTGCAAAGCATAATTAGCTATAATGAGCCACGCTCATTGTACCGCCAGAGGTACCAACTACTGCCAAAGGAGTGACCCACGGATAGGCAGCCAGGCGGGCTACAGCCTGAGCACAAGATTACCCCAGGATCACCGCTGGCGCGCCGCCACGCGCTGCGCCAAGACGGCATCAGAAGCTACTGAAACTGGGAACTGAAGCACTTCAGTCCCACATCGGAAACAAGGAGAAGATCTGACCTCTCCTCACCTATAAAGGTCTTCTTCTCTCTCTTCATTAAATTACGCATTAACTACTCATTTATTATTGTGCTGCCTATATGTGTCAACTGACTTAGGCATCGGAGAAGTGAAGACCGCCCAACGCTGTCTCCCTCTGACGCCCTGTCTTTCATTTGGTAGCCAGCAAAGATCATCAAGTATATAGAGTAGCGGTCCGCCCACCGGACCTGCGTTAAACGGAGGTTTGGCTACCGCCAGACTTTGAGCATTAACATTGGCGCCGTCTGTGGGAACCCTTGAACAAAAGGTCATCCCATCACAACTACCATGACTAGCGGTAGTGGGGGAAACGCTGAGGAGCAGGCAGACCAATCCGCCATCCCCCAACCCTCCAATCCAGCGGTAGGTGTTAACCGCGCGCTATTCACCACCCCGGCCAACCCCGGCGGTGAGGCAAATCCAAGCAGCAGCCGCCCACCAGGCCAGGACCTCGCCGCCATGTACGAGCTGGCACTGGCAGACCTTCACAAGGCAAACAGAGAGCGTGAAGAGGAGCGCAGAGAGAAGACTGAGGCCCAAAAACAGGTGGCTACGCTGATGTCACGTTTTGATGGCCTGAAAAGGACGTTGGAAAGAACCGCCAATCCAGCGCAAAGCGAGCATTCACACAGCACCATGCGTAGTCAGCCCAACACTGGCACATTAGCACCAGGACCAGTCATACAGATGCAGGTTCCGCTGGACCCACCTGAACTATTGGGGATGGGACCACCGCCCATCCCCCAGCTCATGTTGGAGCAGGAGGCAGAGTCAGTGCCGCGCACCAACCGCTCGGAAGCTAGGGCAAGAACTGAGGGCAATCCGCCCGCGCCAAGGCGTAGGCAGGCCCAGCGAAGTACATATGCCGGATCCGCCGGCGACGCAACAGCCCAAATTCTGGAGAGGATGCAACAGTTGGAACAGAGGTTGGTACGGGCGGAGTCGGGCGCCCCGGCGCCAACTCAAAGTCCACTTTTCACGTCCAGACCAGGGCCCTTCACCGCTGCAATTCTGCAAGCTATCAAACCTGCGTACGCAAAAACTCCAAAGATGTCACACTACAGCAGTACGTCCGACCCCTTCGTCCACATGGACACCTTCAAGAAGGTCACCAACAACAAGGGATTTGACGACCCCACCCTGTGCCACTTGTTCAGCGAAACACTGGACGGAGAGGCAATGAATTGGTTCTTCGAATGTCCGCCGGGATCCATTGACTCATTCCACGCACTATCACATACCTTCCTCTCCCGGTTCATCTTATTGTCCGCCGGACATCATAACACAAGTCAGCTGTTCAGCGTCAAGCAGGGAGAAAACGAATCACTAAAGGCATTCGTCACAAGGTGACGGGCGGCAGCATCTCAGTGCCGCGATCTAGACAAATCGATGGCATCGGCGGCCTTCAAGCAGGGACTCCTCAAGGGACCGTTCCTCTATCACCTCAACTACAACCATCCAAACGCGGCATATGACCATATCATGAGTGAGACGGTCATTCACGCCCAGGCAGAATTCATTACATATGGAGAAGCCCCACCGCCTCCGGCAACGCCAGCAAAGACAACACAACCCACCTCCAGTCAGCATGAGACCGTTAATAAAGCACCCACCGCACCGCCAACTGACAAGAAAAGGGAATGGCAACAGGGCCACTACCAGAACAAGCGGCAGAAGGACCAATACCACAAGGGCAACCGCCCAACCCAGGAGGATAACCGCAACAGGCAAACGGAGTCTTCTCAGCGGTATGCAGTGTTCACGGTCATCACGACCTCGTACGAGGAAATATACAATCAGTGCAAGGATCAAATCCCGCCACCACCCCCAGCAAAATACCCAAAGACGGGCAAACCTAGAAACACCGGCAGGTGGAGCAAGTACCATGAAGACAGCGGCCACAAAACCAACAGCTGCAACGCACTGAAAACGGCCATTGAGACCTTGTACCGTGAAGGCAAGATGGAGCAGTTCAAGGTGCGCCAACCGCCACCCGTGATCGCCAACGTAGAGACCTTGGGCCGCATTAACACCATCGACGGCGGTGCTCCAATCACGGGCATGTCTCACAGAGCAAGGAAGCGTTATGCACGCGCTAATCACCCAAAGGAAGTCTGCCATATCCGCTACGAGAGATCCGCCAAAATCCCAAAGGCGGGTTGGGAACCTATTACATTCTCAGAGGAGGAGGAGCGCGGGGTGCATCTACCCCATGATGACCCCTTCTTGGTCGACGCCATTCTTGGCAGATTCTCAGTGGGGAAGATATTGGTAGATAGCGGGTCCGCTGTCAACGTCATCTTTAGTGGTTGCTACAGCCACCTCAAGCGGAATAACAAATTGCTCCAGGACCATGAGCCACTGCTCAGCTTCTCCGGTGACGTCACACAACCGCTCGGTTCTGACTACATGCGGTTGACTATTGGCGCTAGTCCATGTATGGCGGAGGTACATACAGAATTCATAATCGTTGATTGTCTCAGCTCGTATAATGCCATCCTCGGACGACCGGCGCTCAACAAGCTTAAGTGCATCATCTAATGGCACGGGCAGTGTGAGGGGAAGCCAGCAGGTGGCACGCGAGTGTTATTCAACGACTATAGCGCGGTCAACACGCCGCCATGATATCCTGACAGTGGGAAACCAGGCACCGCCACCAAATATCTTCGAGGACCCTAGGGATGAGGAGGAGAAGTATGTAAGGAAGGAGCCGGTCAACCCGGACACATCCTTGAAAGTTGTCTGCATCTCAGACGAGCACCCTGAGCGGACAGTCCGCATAGGCGCCCAACTAGACCCAGAAGTGGAGGCAGAACTCATTCACTTCCTACGTCATAACGCCGCCGTCTTTGCATGGTCCTACGCGGACATGCCAGGTATCTCCCCTGAAATTATCACTCATAAACTGACCATCAAACCCTCCTTTTATCCCATCAAGCAGAAGCGGAGGGCCTTCGATGAGGAAAAATACCGGGCAATCGGAGAGGAGGTTGCCAAACTCCAGGACATTGGATTCATCCGCCAAGTCATCTATCCCCAGTGGATCTCAAATTTGGTAATGGTCAAAAAGCCCAGCAGCAAGTGGCGGATGTGTGTTGACTTCAAAAATCTCAACAAGGCATGCCCAAAGGATAGTTTCCCGCTACCTCGTATCGATCAGTTGGTTGATTCAACCGCCGGACATGAGCTCCTCAGCATGATGGACGTCTTCTCCGGATACAATCAGATCAAAATGCACCCCAACGACCAGGAATGCACCACCTTCACCACCGACAAGGGCCTCTACTGCTACAATGTCATGCCTTTCGGTCTGAAGAACGCCGGTGCAACTTACCAGCGGTTGATGAACGCCATGTTCGCTGAGCATCTGGGAAAAATCATCGAGGTCTACGTGGACGACATGCTAGTTAAGAGCATAAAGGCCAGTGGACATGTGACAAACTTCAGGATCATAGTAACCATTCTCTTGGCCTATGGTATGCGCCTCAACCCGGAAAAATGTTTCTTTGCGGTCACCGCTAGCAAATTCCTGGGATACATCATCAGCGAGCGGGGCATCGAGGCTCACCCAGACAAGGTGCAGGCCATCCTTAACCTGGCGGACCCCGAGTATAAGAAGGACGTCCAGTGCCTCCAGGGCAAGTTAACCGCCCTTTCTCGATTCATCTCTCGACTCACTGATAAGTGTGCCCCATTCTTCAAACTCCTCAAAACAACGCACAAGAAGGTCATCGACTGGAATCCAGAATGTCAGGCGGCGTTCCAGGGCCTGAAGGAATACCTGGCGGCAGTCCCTCTCCTTTCTGTCCCTGTGCAAGGAGAAACCCTATTCATATACCTAGAGGTATCCGCATCGGCGGTAAGTTGCGCAATTGTCCGAAGGGAAGGCCAAGATGAGCTCCCAGTTTTCTACGCCGGCAGAGGCATGAACGGAGCAGAAACAAGATATCCTCCCTTGGAGCAACTGGCCCTCGCACTTATCGTTGTCGCCAGACGCCTCCGCCAATACTTCCAAGCTCATACGATCCATGTGTTAACCAATCAGCCGCTAAGGCAAGTGATGCAAAACCCCGAACATTCGGGGCGCCTCAGCAAGTGGGCCATTGAGCTCAGCGAGTTCGACATAGAATATAAGCCAAGAACCGCCATTAAGGGCCAGGCAGTGGCAGATTTCATCGCTGAACTCACCAACCGTCAGCCAGAACACGGTACTGAGCCAGAACCCGGACCAGAAATGGTAACCATTGAGGGGGCAACTCCCCTACAGTCAGAGTGGAACCTGCATGTGGACGGCTCCGCCAGCGCCAAGGCCAGCGGCGCCGGAGTCATTTTAGCAGGACCCGGGGGACTGAACGCGGAGTACGCGTTGAAATTCAACTTCAAAGCTTCAAACAACATGGCGGAGTACGAGGCACTTATCGCCGGTCTGCTCCTCGCCATTGACTTAGGGGCTGACAGCGTCAACATATTCAGCGACTCTCAATTAGTCGTTAACCAGGTCAACGACAGCTTCCAAGCCAAGGACCAGCAGTTAGCGGCATACTTGGGATACGTCAAAACGTTGCTAAAAAAGTTCAAATTTCACACCATCACACAAATCCCCAGGGAAAAGAACGCCAAGGCTGATTCACTGGTGAGACTGGCAACCGCCCAGCCGCATCAAAGTCCGGCGGACACAAAGGTGGAATGCCTTGACAAGCCAAGCATCACAAAGACCCTAGCGGAGATCTTCAACATTGAAATCAACCCCAGCTGGATGGACGAGATCACTGCATACAAGCGCAGTGGCACATTACCAGAGGATAAGGTCAAGGCACGCCAACTTCAGCAGAGAGCAACCCGCTACAATATCCAGAATGGCAAGCTTTACCGCCAGGGGTTCACTCACCCCAACCTCCGCTGTTTAACCCCAGAGGAGGGAAAGGTCGTATTGGCAGGAATCCACGGCGGGGAGTGCGGAAACCACTCGGGCGCCAGATCCCTGGCCAATCGCACAATGCGACAGGGCTACTTTTGGCCTACGCTTGGTGAGGACGCCCGGCAGGTGTCAAGATCTTGCCACAAATGCCAGCAGTTCGCTGATCTCCCACATGCACCGGCGGAACCACTTTCAATCATCATCGGTCCATGGGTTCACTCTACATGGGGCCTCGATTTGATGGGAAAATTCCCAACCGCCAAAGGACAGTTCAAGTACATCATTGTTGCTATCGACTACAACAGCAAGTGGATAGAGGCAGAGCCACTGACGGCCATCACTACCGCCAAGGTCATTCACTTCCTCTGAAAAAACATTTACTGCCGCTATGGTGTCCCACATACAATCATTACAGACAACGGCACACAGTTCAACAACGAGGAGCTCATTTCATTCACCGCCAATCTGGGCACCAAGATGAGCTTCGCATCTGTCGCCCACCCCCAAACCAACGGCCAGGTCGAAGCAGCAAACAAGATAATCAAGAAGCTGCTAAAAAAGAAACTCGACACTGCCAAGGGTTTGTGGGCGGAAAAGCTTCCAGAAGTGCTATGGGCCATCAGGACGACTCCATCCTCCGCCACTGGTGAAACCCCTTTTTGTATGACGTTCGGAACTGAGGCCGTTCTGCCTGTTGAGGTAACTCAACCCACCGCTCGGGTCGAGTGCTACCGCCCAGAGACCAACGGCGATGGCATCAACCTGGACTTGGACCTCCTAGAGGAAAAACGACACAAGGCCCATTTGCAAAACCTGCAAAACAAGCAACGAGTATCGCGTTTCTACAACGCCAGAGTCAAGGCCCGGAACCTCCAACTGGGGGACTGGGTAATGAAGGAAGTCATTCCACCGCCAACAAAACTCCGCCCAACTTGGGAAGGTCCATACAAAATAGTAGAAGTCGTTGGCCCAGGCACCTTCTACTTAATGGACAAGGATGGCGTCACTACGACCCACCCTTGGAATACCGAACACCTTCGGTATTACTACAAATAGTCATGTCGCTACCCAGGAGCATCTTGACTTAGCTAAATTTTTGTTCAATATTTAGCTAAGGGAAGCTACCCAACGGGTACATCCCCACTTTTGTAAACACTGACCAGTCAGTTATCAATGAAACAAGGAATTATTCAAACCATTGTTACCAAGTCTAGCACTGAGGGAAGCTGGCAACGCCAGTAATCGTCAGCGGACCACGTCCGCTACGTTGTGCACTTGGACCAATCTTAATTCTTTTACTGTTTCATTGATTGCAAAAGAAAATCCTAAGTCAAAACTCTAGCGGTATAGACATGTCATCACAAAACATCAAAAATTCCATAATTCATATATTCAGGGCTGGGACTCCCCACCCAAAAATATTCCTTACATTCAAAAAAAATATATATATATATATATTCAGCCTCAGCGGCTACACAAAATCATAAGAGAGCAAGTCCGGCATCTCAGGGGTTGGCCTCGGCATCGCCTCCTTCGGACTGCGGCGGCTGTACGCAACTTACTTGGTCAGTCCCTCGAGCGGTAGGACTTGGCGTCTCTATGGTCCCATCCGCCGGAGTATGATACCCACTGCCTGAGCTGCCGCCTCCTGCTGAGGGACTGGGTACTGGCGGGATTTTCTTCGTCGGCGCTACATTCTTTGCTTGCGGCGCCTTGGGCAGGGACGCCTTCGCCCAGTCGATGGCACCCTTCGCTTTCAGCATCTCCACGTTCGCTATGGCGCCGGCCTTCGCCGAGTCATTCATCGCCTTTTTGTACTCCGCCGACTGTTTGAATTTTTCCACAGCGGCGGCGGCGGCTCGGCTTCCCTCGTCCCTCAGCCGGGTCACCTCACCCTCCAGTCTCTTCACCTCCCCTTGCCTGGCGGCAGACTCCCGCTGCAGGATATCAATTTTCTTATCCTTGGCAGCCACCCGCTCTTGCAGCAAGGCCATGTCTTGCTCCAGCTTGGAGACATGGTCATTTCGTTCTACGTCCCGCTGGATGGCCACTTCTAGCTTGCCACGAGCGTCCGCAGCATCGCAGTCCGCCTTCATCAGGCGTCGCTCCACACCCGCCAGCCTGTCCTTGGCATCCACCAGCTCCCTCTCAAGTCTCTTAACCTCCTCCCGGAGCCGTACCTCAATCCGGGGTTGCTTGGAGGCCGCCAAGAACATTTCGTTCAGCCCAACCGCCAGGTGCCCAAAGGCTGAGCTAAAGGGCGACTGCTCGATCGCCGTTGGCCGCGTCATCCCTGCTAGACCGTCGAACCCCAACCGCTCGCACAGATGATAGAGAAACTCCTGCTCACTGTCGGTCATGAACTCGGTGAAGGCGGCGAAGGAGTCCAGATCGCTCACAGGCATCTCTCTCTCGGCCGTCACGGGGGCCTTCAACGGGTCTTGTCGGGCCTTCTTCTGCATATGGACCCCGAGGGTCTCGTCATCATCCTCCTCCCCGGCCGAGTCACATTGGCGCCGCTTCCGCAGGATTCCCCTTGTATCTCCGGTGGGCGCAGGCCTGGGCCCCTTGTGCGGTTGTCTCTCCACCGCAGTAGCGGCAGCCCCCGCCGGCTCCACAACTCTTTCCTTCTGTAGCCCACGTCGAGTGGCGACCACTCTTTCCTTCTGCGGCACGGTAGAGGACCCCTTTTTACCCCCGCCCGCATTTCCACCCGCCTGCACGGTGGGCAGACTGTCGGCCCCTAGGTGGGAGTGGTGCGGCATGGGCAGCACCACCGGAACCTCGGATGCTCTCACCGCCAGAGTCTCCGGGTTCACAACTGTCATTTGGGCCACCTCCCCTGAGGCATACATCGCCTCCAAGAAATTGTCGATCTCAGTGCGGTCCATGGCTTTGTCAAAAGCGTCGCGGCTCGCTTTGTTGCCTGGCGGAGTATCTGAGCATATGCAAACACCCGTCAACTTTAACCAAGTTATCGAGAGATACAATGTGGCGGAGATCTCTTACCAATAGCGCGCGTTAGTTGTTGATCGACCAACAACTCCCAGCCGGTGAGGAGACGGAAGTCCAGCAAATTGTGATTCCTCCAACAGCCTTTGATACGCGCAACACGGCACTCTTCCTCACGCGTCAGGTTATAACGCAGTCCCGCTACAAAACAAGAAGAGAGGCGTCAGTAAAACGGTTGCAATACATATACAATAAACCGCCAACTATGTTCAGCGGAGATCGACGGACAACCTCGGATTGGCTGAAACTCCGACTTAATCCTAAACGTCGGCTCCCCCTCGTTGGACTCCGCTTGATACTCCCACCCCGTCGTTGCCACGCAAAACGTCCCCCGCCAGTAGGACATCGAATCCCTCAAATTCTCTATCAGCTTGGGCGCTCCCTGTCGGCTGCTCAAATTTACTTGCCCTCTGCAACCTTGGAGATTCACGTACACCAGTTTGTAGAAGTGCAGTCTCTCCGCCACAGTCGGTCCCTCACACCCGGATAGCCGCCACAGTGAGTTCATCGCCAACATCAACCGCCACATGTTGGGACAGATCTGCCCAAAGGAGACGCCGAACTCGCACACCAAGATCTGAAGGTTGGGTACAAGCGGGAACGTCACTCTTTGGCGGAATATTGCCTCGTGCACAGCGGCGAACCCCCCTGGAAGAATTGAGGCCTTCTCGTCCGCCGTCGGTTGACGAAGTTTCACCACTCCCGGCAGCCGGTATATCCGCTTCATCCGGTTGACAGCGGCGGCAGTCATCTGCCCTCCCGCCTCGTCAACGGGGGTCCCATCCTGGAGAACCCATGCCGACTCTGTTTCCTCCCCCGTCACATTTCCCTCGTCAGCGGAACCACTGGCGGCGCTGTTGCTTACTAGCCGCTCCTCACGCCTATTCCGCGCGGCGGCATCCTCACCCGCCCTAGAACTCTCCGGACGCGACGTACGGCCCATGACTACTTCCCAGGGTATGGTTTGTAGCGGCTCGATGTCTAGCGGCTCTGGCAGTGAGGTTCCTGCACGGGCAGACGAACGCAACGAGTCAATAAAAACCCTATCCGCCGCACTGATTGACACGTCAGACCCGGAGTCCTCACTGCTCGAGATCTCTACGACGTTGGCCATCCCAAACCCTAAAACCCAAATCAGTTAGCCCACAGAAGGATCTAACCTATCCCTACATCAGGTATACCAAAGAACACCAAGAACAGCTACCCAGAAAATACCAAAATATGAACACACCCCCTCAACCCAGATTCCACCATCTAGCAAAACCCTAAGTGTCAACCCTCTGTCAAACACCATAACCTACCCCCAAATCTCACCCTACACCCCCGACGAACACCAAGATAACGAGTTCACACACCAATCCCAGAAATAGCAACCAAACCCATAAATCGACAAAAACGAATGCGACAAGAAAGATAACCAGAACACTAACCTCAGTCGTGACCTCCCTGGCGTAGTGATGCTCGCTATGCTCCGACGACAGAAGTTTTCATCTCTCCGACCACGAGAACTCCACCAACGCACGGCACTCTCTCTCTTCAATCTGGGATGGGCAGAGCTTGAAGGCGAGTAAGGTTTGAATGGTTTTCGCAATGTCCATTCTTGATGCGTTCCCCCCCTTTTATGTCCACATCAGAGGCTTTTGGGCCGTCCGCTAGAAAACGACATCACACCCCAGCCGTACACGTGTCCCCTGCTCGCACTAACCCTCCGGATTAACCGAGGCGTCGCCTCGGTTACGAAATCCATCATTACTCGCATTAATGGCGAGAAGACGGCCAGACTGAGGAGACGCGTCTCCGCACGCTAACCCTCTAGTTATTTGCCACGTGTCAACCGCCGTCAGACGAGGCGTGTCATGGAAGCAATCACAAATACACCCTTCTCCAAGTGACTGTCTCCGCTGAGCGAAACCCCGCCAGCGGAATTTCTCACTTGTCATCTCCAAGTGACTGTCTCCGCTGAGCGAAACCCCGCCAGCGGAACTTCTCACTTGTCATCTCCAAGTGACTGTCTCCGCTGAGCGAAACCCCGCCAGCGGAATTTCTCACTTATCATCTCCAAGTGACTGTCTCCGCTGAGCGAAACCCCGCCAGCGGAACTTCTCACTTGTCATCTCCAAGTGACTGTCTCCGCTGAGTGAAACCCCGCCAGCGGAATTTCTCACTTATCATCTCCAAGTGACTGTCTCCGCTGAGCGAAACCCCGCCAGCGGAATTTCTCACTTGTCATCTCCAAGTGACGGTCTCCGCTGAGCGGAACCCCGCCAGCGGAACTTTTTACTAGCTGTCATTCACGAAGTCTCCCAATAGCGGAACTTCTCCCTTGTCATCATGCAAACGGGGCGCCTTCCGCTACACACCTCTAGCGGAACCCTCTTTTATCTGGCAAGTCGCGTACTTTATTCAGCGCGGTACCGCTCCATAAAGTAACGCCAAGCACGTCTACTGGACGCTGTTTACTGCTATAACCAGCGGGGGGACACCCGCCAGCGGCGGATCCCGAAGCCACGCCTCATTCTGACAAACGACTGCCACACGGCGTTACAGTCAGATTGTCCCTACGGGACACGGGGACTAGTCAACAGTCTACGACGGCCCTGATCAGGTACGTTGACCCCCGTCACTCGGGTACTAAAGATTGGGCTCGCTACCCAACACCCTCTGCTCCGTGCAGCTCCCCCTCACCAAACAAATTTGCGACCATCCGGAGGTCCATCTTAGCCGGGGAGTGGGGGACTCCCTGGGGGGCCTAGCAGGGGCCCGCCCGAAAGGGTATAAAGCGTTTGCTCAGTAAAATCCATGGCTAACAACGCACTGACGCTAATTATGCTTTTGCAAAGTCTAGCGGAAGAAAACGCTTCGAACCGCCGATCAACTCCCCAACCAAGATTGCCCTCCTTGACTGGGGACTTGGGGGACTTGTACCTACATGTACATTTGCAAAGCATAATTAGCTATAATGAGCCACGCTCATTGTACCGCCAGAGGTACCAACTACCGCCAAAGGAGTGACCCACGGATAGGCAGCCAGGCGGGCTACAGCCTGAGCACAAGATTACCCCGGGATCACCGCTGGCACGCCGCCACGCGCTGCGCCAAGACGGCATCAGAAGTTACTGAACTGGGAACTGAAGCACTTCAGTCCCACATCGGAAACAAGGAGAAGATCGGACCTCTCCTCACCTATAAAGGTCCTATTCTCTCTCTTCATTAAATTACGCATTAACTACTCATTTATTATTGTGCTACCTATATGTGTCAACTGACTTAGGCATCGGAGAAGTGAAGACCGCCCAACGCGGTCTCCCTCTGACGCCCTGTCTTTCATTTGGTAGCCAGCAAAGATCATCAAGTATACAGAGTAGCGGTCCGCCCACCGGACCTGCGTTAAACGGAGGTTTGGCTACCGCCAGACTTTGAGCATTAACAGAATGTGATGCTTTGGGAGGGCAGGTTTCAATCTTCAAATGATATCATGCTTGGCAGCTTTACTTGGCTTGAAGAATTCCAAAAGGCTAGGAAAAATGATAAGCTACTGGTCCAGAAAGTTTCAAAGAAATGGCAAGCGGCTGCAACTTCTAAGCTCAATATTAATGGAGTTTTTATACTACAGGAATCGCATGGTGGAACTGGAGGAGTGTTACGGAGCTCTTGTGGGACTTTCCAAGCTGCCTTCACACAACACAACCAGTTTATCATGTCAACTCGGCAAAACAAGTTGAATTGTTAGCTATCAAGGAGGGCTTGCAGTTTATCAAAAATATGCACCTAAGGAATGTCATTCTTGAGACTGATTGCCTAGTAGTTGTTCAGGAAATAACCGGTACAGCAGTAGATCTATCTGAGATGAGTAGCCTAGTTCTAGACATTTAGAGGGAGTTGGAGGCCATGCCTGGGGTCTGGCTCACGTTTGCACCCAGAACCTGTAATAGGATTGCTCACAGACTGGCTAATCTTGCTTTTGAGTCGAAACAGCAAGCAACTTGGCAGGGAGCTGCTCCTCCTTGTATCATTGATCTTGTGTTACAAGAATGTACTCCCACTTCATGATTTTGAATAAAATATCCGTACTTTCCTTCAAAAAAAAAAATCTATGTCAGATTATTCTCTATATATAGTTAGGGAAAATTTCACAAACAGTACACCAAGTAAAGGCCACTAATAATTATTTTACATAAAGTTTCAAACTGATCATTTTGGTACACGAACTCTCGAGCCCGACCCACTATGTAGACACGACGTCAATGACGCCGTTAATTTGAGGGGTATTATGGTCTTTTCAGTTTTTTACTCTGAGCACCCGGCTTTCTTTCTCTGGGCACCCAGCGCTCTCTCTCTCTCTCTCTCTCTCACTATGGGCACCCATCTCTCTTCCTCCCTCCCAATCCCGATCACCTCTGCAATTCCAACCTCAGATTTAGCCTAATTCTGACCACCATTTTCCAACAGGCAAGGTTCGGCATCTTTATCCTCATCCTGACCAGCCATGTTCTTACTGTAGGTTTCACAAATGGGCTCGTCATGAAATACTGATATCCTGAAGTTAGAGATGAACCAAGCAACTGAATCAAATGCTTTATTTTCAATCGGATACTGGCAGCCGATGGCTGCAAAGTAGAATTCAGAAAGCAACTCAGCAGAAGATGTATTTTTCACATTTGAATTACCAGATATGTTATTCACATTTCACACCAGTAAACCTCCTATGCCATTTCCTCCAGAATTTCTCACCGGTGCTTTTAAAATTTGAAGGTGTCCACCATCAGTAGTTGTTGCCATTCCTTCCGCAGACAATCCTTTCTGCCCCCAGTTTACGTATGGGTAAGACAAGTACCTAATGTTCTTCCTCTCTCTCGACTCAGCGCCTATTTCAATCATTCCTTCATTTCCACCATCACCATTTCCTAGACTGGAAGCATTGCTCTCTTTCACTGTCGGTGATATCACTAGGCTAGTCTCTTCAATTTCAGAAATCCTCTTCATCTTTCTCTTCCTGGACTTTGAACTTGAGATGGAAGTTTTATCAGCACTGCCCCCACCAAAAAGTTGTTTAAAGCTTTGAGAGAGAAAGGAGAGGTAGAAACCCTGAGCTGAGAGAGAGAAAGGGGAAAGTGTGAGCCACTAACTATTTCAGATCAAGCAAACGAGAATCAAAGGAGGAGGAGGAGGGCGGAGCCAGCGACATGGAGATTTCGGTGACTGGAATTCTGGGATTCTTTGATTTTGGGTTGGTTCTTCATTTTGGGGCTTTTCCATTATGGAAATTTTGGGGTTTGAGAGAGACTGAGAGTCGTGGGCCTTCTAGAGGTGGTGGAAAGGTATGGAGCCGACCTTCTGGTGGCGGCTCATCTCCGGCTTGATAAGCTTCCGGTCGCGGCGGCCATGGATGGAGAGAGTAGTGGGTCTGTGGAACAAGAGAGAGTCTCACGTACAGTCAAGAGAGTCAGAGAGAGGAAATTGACAAAAGTACTTAATTACCCTCAGACAAATGAAAAATGACACAATGATTAACGATGTCAATGACGTCGAGTCTACATAGTGGGTCGGGCTTGAGAGTCCGTGTACCAAAATGATCGGTTTGAAACTTTATGTATAAGAATTATTAGTAGCCTTTACTTGGTGTACTGTTTGCAAAATTTTCCCTATATAGTTATCTAGAAGGCCGGATAATATTATGTTAGTGATGGAGAATGCAATGACTGTTTGAACAAAATAAGAAATATGTTTGACAAAGAAATCATCGGAAAAAAAATATGTTTGACAAAGAGAATATTAATATGGAAATATGGGATCAGCTGATCAGCTCTGAGTCTTCAAGATAAATTGCCCTGCCCTCCCTCTTCTGAGGGCTCTTAGTATGGGCTGATGTTTTCTTTGTTCCTTTGTTGTTTTTGTTATGAAAGTTCTCATGCCAAAAATTTAAATAAATAAATAAAATAAGTAATTACAATTCTGTATCTATTTATTCGATTAATCAATGAAACTTGTCCTAGTTTCCACTCTAATCTCATTATCAATCAATGTCACACACTCACATGGCATTGCTTGCGCCACTTTCATCTCTCTCACTAGGAAAGACTGAAGATATTGACTTGTAATTATATGTGTGTGTGTCTATATATATATATATATATATATATATATATATATATATATATATCAGTCACTTTCTAAGAGCCTGTTTGCTATGAATAAGTCGGTCATATTGTTTTATCAAAATGATTTCATTATAGGGTAGCTAAATTTGCTTTTTGTTAAAAACGCATGAATTCTTCAGCGAAATTCTAAGCTAAGAGACGATATTATTTAGAAAGAGGGATTACCAATAGGTTTTGATTAATAATTAGGGATAAATAATTAATAATGCAGTCTTGAGAAGTGCCCGAGAAGCACTCATCTTCAGTTTATATCTCAAGAACATAACAACTTCGTCTATAATTATACCACGAGCGACACTATTACTGTTTCAAACTTGGGGCACTAATTGAAGACACAAAATCGGAAGAGCCAAAACTCTCATACTTAGTCTATGCCACAATCAGTCAAGTGTGTATTTTGTTATACTATGAGCAACACTATTACCGTCTTAGATTCGAGAGCACTAATTGAAATGTACGAAATCAAGAGAAAGAGCCAAAGCTCTCACATCCTAACCTCACACTCGATGCCATCATATTCATTTAGCGAGTTTACGCAGCAAACTCAACTTGTACGTTGTACTGTTGCCATTTGCAACCTTCTCTAGTTGTTATGCTATAAATGTTACAAATTACGAGTTATCTAATTGTTAATTGGTTAACCAATTGCTACATAATAAACATTACGTGTTCCATACTTCCTCTTTTAGTCCGTGGCCAACTACTGCTAATAACTTATTGGCACCTTGTTGGTGGAGTTAAAATGGCAAATGTAATTATACTCGAAGGTTCATAGTAATTGTAAATTATAATAAAGATCGAAGACAGAGCTAAGAAAGGGACACATTTAGAGTTAGGACATGCGTTCGGCTTTTGGGAAAAGAATGACTGTCCAAAATGTAGCATCTGCGGCAGGCAAGTACCTTGTTCTTGAGCACAAACTTTTTGACTCTACAGGTTGCAAAGGTTGGGATTTCGCATGATATTTCGAAACCCTTCTTCTTGAAAAAAAGCCTCTCAAGTTTGCTCAAGATGTTGAACAAAAAGTTCCCTTCTTTTTTGAAAATTTAATTGGAAAATGTAAACAATGCAATCGTGTGTTCCATGAAGATGGAGTATGTTCTATAACTTCTGAAAAAGCTCAAACTATGGAGGTCGTCAAACCTGTGACACGCCGGCTTCAACTAGGCATACCTCGGCACAACTTCACAGGTAACCATTTTTAGAATGGTACTTTTCAATTTTAGAGTGTCACTACTCTCATTTTACCTCCTGTAAGAAGAACCTTATTTGGGTGATGTTGAGTCAAACAAGGCCAGAAAGCCTATTGTCATTCGTAGTGCTGATTTGAGAACAACCAGTGAGAGTGATGCTCTGGCTACTGTACTAGTTATGTAACCATAGTCTTGAAATTGGATGCCAGAAACTAATGTAACAGCAGGTACCTATGAGCGTCATACAACTACAAACCTCAATTATCGAGCCTAATATACAAGAAATGAATCTATTACACTGACGGCTAAATGCAGCTGAAATTACTGTTGCTAAATGCAAAAAGAAGTTTTTGCCAAACGTTTAGGCACCGGCAGATCAAGTGACATCATCAATATATATTTACCTCTTCAATCCCCTTATGATATGAAATTATTACCTAGCCTTTAGCAAAGTAGTAGATAGCACATGGCTTGCCCAACTGAGTATGCAAATCACTACGATGTTTTCTTGCTCACCATGTGCTGTAAGCAAGAAAGAACAAGTAACCGCAAAAGATGGCAAATCAAAATCAAATCATCCGAGTTACCGAGTACCATCAAGAACATGCTTATCATGGTAACAACGTCAACAAACAGGTGCATGATTCAGTTTGATGATAGATACCAAGTCAGGGCATTTGAGAGTGAAATCAGATAAACAGAGTGCACAATTCTAGAATATTAAATTGTCATCTATAAAACAGTATATTTCAGAGATGAAACTAGATCCTATTTACAGGCCGACCTGAACTTTTAAAACCGGATATCTAAAGTAGCTACATCAAGTTGCAATTGCAATTGCAATTGACATCTTGACCTGCTAACTACAACTCAGAATTCCAATCATCACTGAATGGCAGAAATAGAAGCCCAGATTTAAATTCAGGGCTTATGCCTTTCCTCGGAGGATGACATGCTACTGGAGGAATTTGAGGCACGTTCTGATAAGGGTGGCTTGGAGTCACCACCTTCATTACTGATGAGGTTTTCTTCCCCATGCTCGGGTGACTTGGGACCCGACTTGAATGCTTTCACAGGATCTGTAGCATTGCTAGAGTCCATCACTAACCTGCTCTCCTTTTGCTCCTACCATACAAAATCACAAAAAAATTATGAAGTTGAGCATTATTGCAATAGGCAGAGTCATGAAGATTCTTTTCTTTTTCGAGTCACAACCATAATGTACTACTTACTCTCTGCAGTGCTTCATGCTCAGCCTGAATTCGATACGGTACACCATGTTTCTGATACACATTGGTCTGTGCCAAGTCTTCATCAATGTCACCGGCAGTGGTTGCAAAAGGATGATTGGAAGGAATCCACCTAATTGTATCCGGGTCAACATCAGCAGGTATCGAATCCCCTTCTTTAAGGAACATTGTCGGTCTCTTCCACTGGTATGCCCGCGACCTCCTCTTTCGATGGATAGCTTGTTCCTCTTTCGTAAGAGTAATTGGGGCAAGGCGATAAACCTTTCCACACATCTCTATAGTCGAATTTCCCTTACCAACTTTAACCAATGGATTATTGAATGGGTCATCGTACATGAGAGGCTTCGAACTGTCAGATTGAGCATCATCCAAGTACGGAAACAATGCAACATAAGCAAACAATCAGAACTCAACAGTGTTTCACAGTAATCTCCTGTAGAAGCTTATACAAACACAAAGAGAGAAAAGTGTTGAAAGGATTGGGAATCATACATGCCTCTTCTATCGGACCTAAGCTGACCACGTCTGACAAGATCAGCTACAGAGCCTTGACGATTGTTCTTCGACTTCCTGACCATGAATACTCTCAGAGCAACCACCAAAAATGCAGTTGCAATACATAAACCAATTGCCAAATTCGATCCCACTCGTTGTCGTATCTGATTATTATCAAGTTGTCAAAATGTTGCTAATGTGCAGACACTGGCTATAAATATAAACCCAGAACAAAAACCCTGTATAATCCTAACAAACCCATCATTATATAAACCCCTATTTGATATATGAAGGTTACCTTGAAAACAATGGGAGAGACTGAGCTGATCATTCCGTGGAACTTGTCAACTGGGTCTTTGAGGTTTATGGTATACTTGTAGTTCTCATCATTATGGGCATTAGGGTTTTCACCATTAGAGCTACCTGAGCCGTCAATGGCTCTAAGTAGGAACCTGTGAGTGGGTTTTAGCCGTCGAGCCCAGATGAACCGACCGTTACTGGACCCGAGTTCGGGTCTAAACTTTAGTACCAATGCAGGTGTTTGATGCTTTGAGACCCAAATTGAGGTCTATGATTCAGAAATCAAACACAGGATTGAATCGGTGAGAAATGAATGCAAATAATTATGTTAATTTTGGTTGGAACGATTGATAAGACGTATAAACAAAGGAAGGAAGAAGATTTTGCAGAAAGAAATACCTGGAAGGAAAGGGAGTGGAATTGGAGAGTCGAAGTGGAAGCCATTAGATGATGGAGTGCTTCAGTATCATACTTTGAGAGAATGAACCTCTATGAATGGTTTTGCAGATGTTACCATTTGTGCCAGAGACTCGGGTGCCATTGGTAATTGGTAGGGCTCAACAAATGCAACTTTTACCAAGTTACCACTCAAGAGTCAAAAGTTCACCAAATAATAAATATTTACTTCACTCAAAAAAAAAAATTTCTTTTTATGAATTCGTTTTTTTGTTTGTTTTCTTGGTTTAAGGAATGACGACCATCTGATAATGAACATTATACAGTGCAAGATGATTGAATGAAAAGTAATGAAACAAAACAAAATGTGCATCTAAACTGAAAAGTAATCAAGACATGAATAACCAAAACTACACTGATGCTGAGCAGTGTGAATGTGGTAATCACTATAACTATATCTATAACTGTAAACGTGGTGGTTGTAACCAGAGAGATACACCCTAGGAGGATTTCCAAGCCAAACTAAGGTGATACTCCCAAGAAATCAAAGGCGGTCAAGGGTGTCAAAAACTTGGACCAAAGCAGACAAACTCTTAAGAACCATAATCATAAGCCTGTGTCCCAGATCATCGCAACCCAAATTTTATCATTGGCTTTGGGCTGTTAGTCCTAGGGTTCTGATGTTAGCTGCTTTTGGGGCAGCCCCCTCTGAGTAGAGTGGTCCCAAAGGTTTATGAATAAATTCGGGTTGGATCTTAAATTGCTCGAATAAAAACCAAGTAGTATCAGATTACTGGTTACTTTGTGCTCCTCAAAAACGCTTGATCACCTTTATGTCGGTTGCTCTAAGGCTTCATAAGCAGTGACGCAAATCGATCGTGCCCGTTACAAATGGTCATTGTGTATTGTTAACCACATTTTTGCATTAATAGATTGACACCAAATTTCCTTAAAAAAAATAAATAATAATAAATAAATAAACAATTTGGAAAAGTGCAAAAGAGAAAATGGGATCGGAAATAGTAAAATTAGCACTGGAGTAAATAGCAAAATACTCCAAAATTACCCTTAAGCAAAGCTTCGTCGGCTCCCCATGAAAATGTATATAGCATATTCCACCACCGGATCTCTCTCTCTCTCTCTCTCTGAGAAAAATCTACCCTTGACAGCAAACCCTATTGGGGCTTAGCGCTGTCGGAGCTACTTCATTGCCCAATCCTCACTTACAGTCTCTGCTACAAACCCCTCTGGTTTTCCTTCTCTCCAACCAAAATTACTTCTTTTTCTTAATTTTCTTTCAATTTCGAACCCTTGTGGATTGAAAATCCTTCTCTGTTGGTGGAACCTATGGCAACAGGTATATCTCATAAACCCTAATGAACCTTTTGGATGTTATAATTGGGTTGCAATGGATTTACATTTCTGCTCAATTTGAATTTGATTTTGCGTCACTGTTTCTGGGTGAGTTTCAGAGGAAGAGGGAAAGGGGCACAGGAAAATTGAATGGGATGATAAGGAGGCTTGTGGGCACTACATGGTTCGTTTTTGCCCTCATGATCTTTTCGCCGGTACCCGAAGCGATCTAGGTCAGTTTCTATTTGAATCCCCACATTTTCTAGCACTAGATTTGGTTGCTGAGAAGACCTAGGAAAAGAATTGTTTGAATCATGATTCGAAATTTTGGTTTTTGATTCATGTTCTTTTCATATGTTTGCAATGTGGGAGGTTTTGACAGCCTAACAGTGAGGTTTTGGTTTTTGTTTCAGGACCATGCTATAGGATACATGACCCGAAACTGAAAGAAAGGTGAGTAGCTGGATTTCATTCTTGTTTAGAGTAGGATTCTCTTATTGGAAATGTTATTCGCGGTTTAGTTGTATATTTAGTTTGAATGCAAATCATAAGATGTTTATTGTTTTGCATGTTAGTTTGATTGTGTAGCGTAATTTGTTCTAAAGAAAAAAAAAATTTCTTTTCTATGAATAATAGTTGCATTTGTTTGGAAGGAGAGTTTATTTTGCAGTCCGAGGTATTTTAAGCTCTTGCTGTTTCTGTTCTTTATTTTAATCCAAGTGATGTAAGCGTCTTTATCATTTTCTTCATAGTAGGGAAGAAGAATCTGTAGCTTCCAATATTGAGCTAGATGACTAGAATATTTGCATGCAATGTAGTGTCTTATGTATTTCAATTCGCTAAATAGTTATGCTAATGGAAAGTAGTATGCTTCCCCTTAAATCATACGTAAAGCTAATAATCTTGTATCATAATCCATAACCTGCTTTTTTCTTTTTCTTTTCTTGTTCCCTGCTGGGCTGTGGTTATGTTTTCTCATTTCTGTTTTAATGATTTAGTTTTGAGAAGTCCCCAAGACATGACGAATACGTGCCCAAGTTTGAAGCTGAACTTGCACAGTTTTGTGAGATATTGGTAGGTTGCATGTCTTACTGTTGTCTCGGCGATCTATTGTTTTGTACCTATAGTTCTTTGTCATACTCTTCTTGCCCTGCAGGTGATGGATTTAGATAGAAGAGTAAGGCGTGAACGAGAACGACGTTCTCTGGAGGGGGAACCTACATCACCAACTCCCTTGCCAACTAACAAGTCTGAACAGTTATTTGTCCTGGAGGAAAAGTTAAAGAACTTGCTTAAGCAAGTGGATGCCCTTGGTGAAATTGGGAAGGTGGATGAAGCTGAAGCACTCAAGAGAAAGGTGCTGTTATTCTTGCTATACTCTTTTGTTAAGCATTTGTTTCATAATATGCCAATAAGTTTTCCTGGAAATCTGCATCCTGCCAACTTATCATTGTATTTTATCTTCATAATATGTCATAGCATGTTTTTGTTTGGTGGACTTGCAAATATTAATTCTAGGGTAGATATTTTGATAATAATGATGTGCAGAATCCTGAAGTCAGTGAAGACCAGGATGGTTCTACTCCCCCTGCTGTTACCATCCAATCAAACTGGTACAGTATTTTACTCCAGCACATCTCAGTCTATGGAATAGCTGCTGGTTACTGCTTATCTGCGTCATTGCTTTCCATCATCAACAAATGGGCTGTGGTAAAATTTCCTTATCCTGGGGCACTGACTGCTTTACAGTATTTTACAAGTGCTGTTGGGGTCCTCCTCTGTGGCTGGTTTAAGTTCATAGAGTATGACTCGCTTGACCTCCTTACTATGTGGCGGTTCCTACCAGCCGCAATTATATTCTACCTCTCTCTCTTCACCAACAGCGAGCTCCTTCTGCATGCTAATGTTGACACTTTCATTGTGTTTCGATCAGTCGTTCCCATCTTTGTTGCAATTGGAGAGACTCTCTTCTTGCACCAGCCATGGCCATCAATGAGGACATGGATCTCACTCGGGACTATTTTTGGAGGAAGTGTGATTTATGTGCTAACAGATTACCAGTTCACTGTCACGGCTTATAGTTGGGCTCTAGCTTACTTGATAAGCATGTCCATTGATTTTGTATACATAAAGCATGTGGTAATGACCATTGGTTTAAATACATGGGGTCTTGTATTGTACAACAATCTTGAAGCTCTTCTACTGTTCCCATTGGAACTACTTGTAATGGGTGAATTGAAGAAGATTAAGCATGAAATCACAGATGAATCAGATTGGTACTCGTTTGGGGTGATTTTGCCAGTGGGGTTATCGTGTTTATTTGGTTTATCCATCTCTTTCTTTGGGTTTTCTTGCCGGAGGGCTATTTCTGCAACTGGATTTACTGTTCTGGGTATTGTGAATAAGCTATTAACGGTTGTGATTAATCTGGTTATTTGGGAGAAGCATTCGACACTTGTTGGTACTGTGGGGTTATTGATATGTATGGCAGGTGGTGTTATGTATCAGCAATCTACAAGCAACAAGCCCAAAGTTGTGAATGAAGTAAAGGCACAACAGACTGACGAAGAACGACAAAAGTTAATTGAAATGAACAGCAGCTCAGAAAGAAACAACAAAGACACATGGGCTATGGGAAATGAACGAGGAAATGAGAAGTCTCCTTCAAGGTAATATTGTCTTGTTCGGTTGCTTCGGCATTCTATTTTCTGCAGAGCTGCATTCTTCATTGCTAAGTCTCCATTGGCAACTTCTCGTTGAGATGACTTTAAGATGGTTTTTGTTTCACAGAATATCCTTGTTTGACATTTGGGTTGAGATGAGTATTGGATATGACTTGGAAAACCCTGATAAGACAAAATATTGTATTGATTTGTTTTGTAAACCTAGATTGATTCGGTAGTCCATAGTGAAAAAGATGAAATACCATTTGTAAACATAGATCGATCGAATAGTTCCAATAGCAATGCCTTATTTGTTGATATGGAGACGTGCTCTTATATCAGAATTTTCTTCATATATCCTGAAGGCTTAGTGCTATGACAATGTAATTGTTGAATCTACTCAATGTGTATCTAGTAGGTAAAATTTGCATGTTTGATGTTTCAGTTGCAGAAAATAAGTCACCTGTTTTGTTTAGCTATTAATTTATTTTTGTCCCAAGTTTGTAATGCCTTTGATAGTGCAACTGAAGTTGTCCAAATCCAAATCCAAACATCAAATATTATCTTCCTCTGTGAATGTATAGTTAGGAGGAGGAGAACTTATATGGACATGAAGAAGACTTGAAGTCTTGCTATCCAGAAATCAACATTACTTTGCTGCCTGGCAATCTATATTCTTAATACTTGCACATATTCTGATGCATATATATTTTGCTTGAAAAGGGATTCGGTAGTAGAAATTAACATCCACGAGGTAGTTATGGCTAGCTTTTCGTGGTAACATATGAAACAAGGGTTAGGATCAGCATTCAGCATCCCAATTGACATTTTTATGGAGCTTCGAAACGTGAATCAGTAAATGTTTGTCCTTCACAAAGTTGAAGTTATAGTTTAGTACAGGGGAACAAGAAAATGTCAGGAATTCGCTACTTGTAGCCAGTTAGTATTCCTTTTTCATGTAATTGCGGTATTAAGTGAAATCAACTGAAAATTTAGTACAAATGATCCGATTATAGTTAAACTTTTTGCTGCAGTATGCGTCTCTGTAATGTGGTTTCCACCAGATGAGCAGAGTGTGGTTAATTATATGCTGAGATAGATAAACATGTATGTGGGATCTGTGGCGCAATGGTAGCGCGTCTGACTCCAGATCAGAAGGTTGCGTGTTCGATTCACGTCAGGTTCATTTTTTGATTTTTTTTTTTTTTTCCCATTCAACATATTGATTTGCTCTCTCTGTTCTTCTGGAGACAGACAAAAGAGATTAAAATTGAGTTGTTTTATCATATTCCAAGTTTCCAACATATTGAATTCGTTACCAATATGCCTTTTCTGGAACTATAATGTGGACCAGCCATTGTTTTGTTTTATTTAAAGTTTCAAACGATGCTCTCTTTTTTATTCTGGAGACAGACTTTTGAGATTAAAATTAAGTTGTTTTTGTTTTTTTTCATATTGAATTTGTTGGTTAATATGACGTTTTTTAATGGAAATTATAAACAATTGTTTTGTATTATTTGAAGTTTCAGGTTCAAGAAATGTCAGTCTAGTTAGCGTGTAGCTTGCTGAAGCTACTGCATGCTCTGCGGGACAACCTTTTCAAAGTCATAGAAAAAGGATACTAATTTATCAAAGTTGAAGGCAACTCCACATGAAAAGTGTGATATTTCTTGGCGTATAAAACATGTCATCAGCATGAAGAATAGCTTCTCATATATCTCCTTCAGCCATATCTTGAGATAAGCTAATTTCATGGCAAGGTTACACACTTGGAATTGAGAAATTCATGAACGTGAGAGAAAATGAATTGGTATCAGAATGAATCATTTTGATTATGCTGTTTATTAACTATAAACGATATTGTAACAATTTATCCTGAATTGGAATCAAAACTAGTATAATTACTAAAACGTCCATACTTGATAAGTGACCTAAACCTTTACCTTACAAAACATCAAAACTCGAAAAAGTTAAGTAAGAATTACTCTTTTTCATGAGGTTTACTAATCCGTACGTGAATTTTAAGAGATTCAGTAGCTTATGCATTACCTTTCTTTGTTAGATTGTAGATGTAAATTGAATAAGCAAAACTCATTCGGTACATATGGCTAAAACTAATTACTACTGTAATTAGAAAATGAAAACTTTTTCAACGATGTACCAAACGGTCCAAACCTAACTTTCTTTCTTTCTTGAAAAAAAAAAACTCATCATAAGAAAACACATAAGAAGTTAAAATTGAGTTGTCCTTTTAATGAGGTTTACTCGATCTGTTGGTAATTTTATTTACGAACTTATGCATTAACTTTCTTTCTTATATGGTAAATGGATAAATGAAACTCATCCTGGATATATATATGGTTGAAATTAATAATACTATAATTGAAGACTTCTCCACCCATCCTTACGTAGTTACGTCGATTCTGAAGACTTCTGCTCAATTGGCAAATAAATAATAGATGAATCCATGATTAAGATTTGTCACATTCTTTCTATAATCAGATTATGACTAAAACTAGCTAATTTGCTACTATATATAGGTGCAAGCAATAATGAATGAATTTTTAGTTGACTTAATGATGAATACTGTTGTCAACTAGTTTACGTGCAAGAAGAGTCTATAACATCAAGTAATTAACAAAACAAAGCAAGATTATTGAAGGAATCAAAGCGAAGAGTTCAAATAGTTAATAGACTACTTGATCGTCCAGAGGACCAGTGGTGTGTTCTTTATATAGTCTAGACCAGCAGTAGTAGCTAGAGCTAACAATGGTGACTTTTCTTTCAAAGTTTCAGAGAGTTGTAAGCGCCTACTGCACAAGCAGTGTCTATCCAATTAGACAGTATGGATTCAAATGCTCCATGCATTCACTGGTAGAAATCACCTCAAGAAAATCCATCAAACCATCATCTCCAACTCCTCATCAAAATAGATATCTCAAACTCTCTCTTTTGGACCAACTTCTTCCTCCTACCGTATATGGAACCATCCTGTATTTCTACACCCCTACCACCAACCACTGTGATCATGATGTTGCACTTTCGAAAGTTTCTGAGACTACTTCTAAGCGCTTACAAGCTTCTCTATCCGAAACCTTGGTTCACTACTATCCACTCGCTGGCCGTCTCAAAGGCACTGCGTCCATTGAGTGCAACGATGAAGGCGCACATTTTGTTGAAGCCCGAGTTAGGTGTCAGCTTTCAGATTTTCTTAAACAACCTGATCCTGAGTTACTTAAAAAATTCATGGCAGAACATGATTCTAAAACTGCTCAGATAGCCTTGGGTACTTGTGTCTTACTTGTTCAAATCAGTGTTTTCAACTGCGGAGGAATAGTTGTTGCTGTATCCCCTTCACACAAGATTGCAGATGGAATATCCCTCCACACATTTGTACGATTATGGGCTGCTATAAATCGCGGGGAGTACCATCAACTAGTTCTACCGAAGTTTAATGGAGCGACTTTGTTGCCGACTAAAGACTTGTCCACCATGCACAACTTCTTAGGACCAATCCCAACTCAAACTTTAACCACAAGAAGGTTCGTGTTTGATGTGTCAAAGATGGCAAGTCTCAAGGCTGAAATTGGGAGTAGAATCCAAAAGTTCACCCCGACGAACGGACAACTCGTTCTGGCAATCATCTTAAAATGTGCTCTTGCTGCTTCTCATCAATCCAAGCCTGATGGAGATACTACTTCAAGGCTAACAGTATTGTCCCAAATGGTAAACTTGCGCAGAAGAATTGTACCAGAAGTACCCGAAAACGAAATGGGGAACTGGTTTTGGGCGCTTTCCCTGTTATTCAAAGAAAATGAGACAGAAATACACGAGTTGGTGATCAATATGAATAAAGGATTGACAAACTTCTGCAAGGAGAAAGCAAACAGATTTAAAGGTGATGACGGATTCTTGGTGGTGTCTGAGTCTATGAGAGAAAAGGCTGATCTTTATACAGCAGAAAAGGGCATCAACCTCTACAGGAGTACAAGTGTGTGCAAGTTCCCTCTGTATGAAATCGATTTCGGGTGGGGAAAACCTACCTGGGTTTCTAGCCCAAGTGAACACAAAAACTTTATTTTGCTGCTGGACACAAAAAGTGGTGATGGTATTGAAGCTTGGGTGACACTTGATCAACAAGAAATGGCCATTTTTGAGTGTCACGAGGAGCTCCTTGCATTCAGCTCCGTTAATCCCAGCGTCGTTAATTAGTTTGAATTATCTTCCAATCACATTTTCCAGTTCATATCAAAGACGCAACTCTAAGATGTGCATATATATCTTCCTCAGTTTTATTATTATTTTTTTAGTGATAATAAAATGTGTAATATTGTAGAGTCAAAGTGTTACTGAATTTATGGCAAAGTTTGTTCTTCATGTTTGGTTAATTATGAAACTTAATTAGTGTTTGCTCTTTATTTAGTTTTACCTCAAGTGGTGAGAGGGGGATATATTTCTAGATTAATAGGATGATGAGTAACATTGTAACAAGACTAACAACTTCAAACTTCAGATTTAGAATTGCAAAGTAGTTTTAATCTAGATAAGACTGCAGAATAGCTTCCGTCCTAATTGTAACCACTTATATCAAAGATGGCACAAATCTCCACATAGTCCTCAATCATCTCAAAGCACAAAGGCATGTATGCAACACATATGAACGCATATACTCCCCATAAACTCAAACAGTAATAGATCGAGAATTTTACAATCCTTCAAGAGCTAAGCAAGGAACATCTCATGAAAGGTTCTCAGATGAAACAAAGGCTCATGCTTTCTTCAGATTAGAGCAAGTTCACCCGTTGGGTTAATAAGTCAGGGTTACCAGGTCATTGGGTCACTAGGTCAGTACACTGTTCACTGCCACTGGACATCTGTTTCCACCAGTTATGTTTGGGTCACTGGGTCAGTTACTGTTCATTGAATATTTTATTAATTTATTTAGTTTAAATGAGAAAATATGATGTAAATAAATAGTAGTGATGAACATTTTGGAAATGCAACCAAAGATATTTTTTTGAGTAGACAAATTATATCTCCACCGACACTTTTTTTTTTTTTTTTTAACACTCCACCGACACTTTTATCACACACCACCAACAATTTTTTTTTTATTCGACGCTGTTTTCTTCTAGGTCTCTTTAACCCCAGAACGCAATTAATGGACATCTATCAGATTGAGAAGCACAGCTGGTGTGTCTACCAGGTACCGATCTCAATTTTTTTTCTTTTCTTTTTTCTTTGTATTCAAGTGTTGATTTGATTGGTAAACATCATGAGAATTCATATAACTTCTTCTTGAAGTTTCACTTAATGTGCGTAAATGTTATTTCGCAACAAACTTCTGAACTCATGTATTATTCTTGCAGGTTGATCCTGAATCTATTATTGCTGGTAAGGCTGCTATTGAAAATTTGTTGGGTGGCATTGGCTATTTCTTTGGCCAGTCAAAAATTGCCCTCCCTAGGGATGTGAATGTAAGTCATTGACAACTTCTGTGGACTATTGGTTTCCCTTGAATACCTTGCACTTCTCCTTTAACTTTGCCAAAAAAAAAAAAATTGTTTTCTTATTTCGACTTTATCCTCTTGTTGTTCTTATTCTATGGAAGTTAAGTTCTCTTAACCAGTTACATGAGTATGCTAGTGATTACTGCTGAGTTAATACAAGAATCACAAACAAGGGTGTTCATAAGATTAATAAGATATTAGAAAGATAAGGTTGAATCATGATGAGTGTTTTCTCCCTGGTTCCTTAATAGAATCATAAATTGAAGGTGACCATTCTTGTGAGAAACTTCTGGCTGCACCTTTGGAGCTAGATATACACTTCTTTGTACTTAATATCAATATTTATCAATGTATACAACTGTACATTGACAAATTATACAGTCGGGCATTTCCTTGTGCAGCTGGTAAGTCAGGATGATTCTATTTTATATTGGCCTGCTGAGCTTTACACAGCTGTTCCAAGTCGACCCTTCTTTCTAAGGGGATTTTTGTGGGATGAAGGCTTTCATCAGCTCTTGATCTGGTTAGTTGTGTAAAGTTTTTCAACCTACATGTTACTCTACATGCCTCAATTACAGCTCATTTGCAAGTTTCTTGTAAAATATTAAACATGGCGTTTTATTGCACATATACTGAACAATTTTATTTTTTTTTGTCTAAATTTAGCTTGTATTAGATGACCTAAAGGATCCACCAAAATATATTGTACTGTCTATCTACTTTTGGCAAATGGCAAGTCTTTCCTATATTTATTTTGGACATCGTAGGACACTAGTTAGATCTGATGAATATTGATGGATGGATTCCACGTGAGCAATCAATGTTTGCAAAGGCCGCCGAGGCGAGCCCAGGGCGCTCTCTGGTGTGAGGCGACCGGAAAAAGCTTCGCCAGATCAAACTCAGACGTGTTGTTGAAAAAGCCGTTGTCCAGGTGATGGAGAGTCACTTTTTACAGAGGCGGCACCTCAGGCAGGAGAGCGAGCAAGAAGAAGTCGCGAGGTTTTTTTTTTTCTTTTTCTTTCCGTCAGAACGACGTCGTTTTGACAATTTTTTTTATTTTATTCCCCATACAACGCCGTTTTCTTCTAGGTCTCTTTAACCCCAGAATGCAGTTGACATCTATCAGATTGAGAAGCGTAGCTGGTATGTCTACAAGGTACCAATCTCAATTTTTTTTTACTTTTTTCTTTGTATTCAAGTGTTGATTTGATTGGTTCAAGTCTTGTTCCCATCCCAATTTTGTTTAGTTTGGTCTGTTGGTGCGTTCTTTGCTTGTGATATTAGATCAGTATGGTTTGCTCTTCTTTTTTTTTTTTTTTTTCAAGTCTTGTTCAGCTACTTTCTTTTCTTTCATATTCAATTCTTGGTCTATTGGTGCATTGATTTGCTTGTGATATTAGATCAGCATGGTTTGTTATTCATTTTATTTTATTTTTAGGGTTTAGGGGTTAAAGAGACCTAGAAGAAATAAGGATTCACAAGCAACGCCGTTTTCTTCTAGGAAACGCCTGAATTGACGAAGTTTGCTATTCGTGTCCTTAGCCTGACATGTAGTACGTGCATCAGGATGTGAGAGGAATTGGAGCACATTTGAGTCGGTAAGGTTATTTGGTTAATTGTTATTAAGTGGTCCAATTATATAATAGGTTGAATGTTTCTAATATCTATTTTTATTTTTATGTTGGTTTTAGATTCACAAAAAAAAAAAAAAGGAATAGACTTGAACATAAAAGGCTAAATGCATTGGTTTATATGAAGTACAACTCTTTACTAAGAGAGTGAAACATTAGAAGAAATGCAAAGAAGCTGCTTGATCCTATATTAGTGAAAGAAATTGATTTCCATGGTGAATGGATTTCGGAGATGGAAGATCTGGTTCTTCCAGGTGATCTTTCTTGGCTTGAAGATGATCTATTTGAGGTCGATGCTATAAGGAATGTGCCAATTGAATGTTATGAACAAGGTTTGTCAACTAGAATGCCTATTCATGTGGAGCCACTAGAGGAGCCGATCTTGGATGATTTAGGATTTGATGGGCACGATCTTCATGCTTCTTACTCACCTTCTCCTAAAAGAAAAAATGATGAAAGCTCAAGTAAGTATCTAGTTTACTATATATTTATATACATATATATCAAATAATTTTAATCTCAAATCTTATATCTAGGTAAGGTAAGATCCAAGAAGAAAATGAGAAAATTTGCTGCATTACTTAGGGATGAAGATGATGAGATAGAAGACCTTACTTTGCCTCCACACACTGATACAGCATTGAACATTGATGATTGTGATGACATTCATGTGGGTATGGATGGATATGATAATTATGATTTGGAAGAATGAAGTGCAGTGTTATTTTTCGAATTAATTTAGTATGAAACTGTGTATTATTGAATTTAATGTTATGGGAGTGCTTATTTGGAACCTTATTTAAGTATATTCATATTATTTATAAATGTAATGTATTATTATAATTATTACGGGAAAGGCGGTCGCCTCAACGCCTTGAGGCACTCACCTCGCGAGGCTCTAGGCGGTTGCCTTCGCCTTCGCTTTCGCATTTGAAAACATTGATCACAACAGATATCTCAAGCTCTCTCTTTTGGACCAACTTCTTCCTCCTACCTTATACGGAGCCATCCTGTATTTCTACACCCCTACCACCAACCACTGTGATCATGATGTTACACTTTCGAAAGTTTTCGAGACTACTTCTAAGCTCTTGCAAGCTTCTCTATCCTAAAAACTTGGTTCACTTCTATCCACTTGCTAGCTGCATGTCTCAAAGGTACTGCGTCCATCGAGTGCAACAATGAAGGGGTATATTTTGTTGAAGCCCAGGTTAAGTGTCAGCTGTTAGGTTTTCTTAAACAACGTTATCCTAAGTTATTTAACCAATTCATGGCAAAACATAATTCTAAAACTGCTCAGTTAGCCTTGGGTACCTGTGTCTTGCTTGTTCAAATCAGTGTTTTCAACTGCGGAGGAATAGTTGTTGCTGTATCCCCTTTACATAAGATTGCAGATGGAACATCCCTTCACACATTTGTACGCTTCTGGGCAGCTATAAATCGCGGTGAGTACCATCAACTAGTGCTACCAGAGTTTAATGGAGAAACTTTGTTGCCGACTAAAGACTTGTCTGCCATGCACAACTTCATGGGACGGATCCCAACTCAAACTTTAACCACAAGAATGTTCATGTTTAATGTGTCAAAGATGGCAAGTCTCAAGGCTGAAATTGGTAGTAGAAGCCAAAAGTTCACCCCGACAAACGGATAACTAGTTCTGGCAATCATCTTGAAATGTGCTCTTGCTGCTTTTCATCAATCCAAGCCTGATGGAGATACTACTTCAAGGCTAATGGTACTATCCCAAATGGTAAACTTGCGCATAGAATGGTACCAGAGGTACCCGAAAACGAAATGGGGAACTGGTTTTGGGCGCTTTCCTTGTTATTCAAAGAAAATGAGACCGAAATACACGAGTTGTGGTGATCAGTATGAAGAAAGGGTTGATAGACTTCTGCAAGGAAAAAGCAAACAGATTTAAAGGTGACGGCCGATTCTTGGTAGTGTCTGAGTCAATAAGAGAAAATGCTGATCTTTATAAAGCATAAAAGGGCATCAACCTCTACAGGAGTACAAGTTCCCTCTGTATGAAATCGATTTCGGGTGGGGAAAACCTACCTGGGTTTCTAGCCCAAGTGAACACAAAAACTTTATTTTGCTGCTGGACACAAAAAGTGGTGATGGTATTGAAGCTTGGGTGACACTTGATCAACAAGAAATGGCCATTTTTGAGTGTCACGAGGAGCTCCGCCTTCCACCTTTTTTTTTTTTTTTTTTTTCCTTTCAAGTGTAATATTGTAAAATATTCCAAGTGTTATTGAACAAGTATGCCAAAGTCTGTTCTTTACGTTTGGTCATGAAACTTGATTAGTGTTTGCCCTTTATTCCTTATCCTTGAGGTTAGTTCAAATGGTGAGAGGGGTTCATAAATTAGGTTAAGACTACACTAGAGCGGGATTTTATTTCCCGTCCAATGTAATAAAAAGAAAATGACACAACATTATCTAGTTGCTACATAAGCTGGCATTAGATGCTTGGTGAGTAATGCCTTAACTGTCCATCGGTTAAAGGTCTTATTCCAAGACTATGGAATATGATGTTAAACTTTATCTAACTACCTCGCAAATCATGAAACATTTCTATCCTAGTTTTTCTGGTTTTATTTTTTTTAATGTTTTTTATTAAAATAGTAGTAGTATTACAAAAGAACATATCGTGGTCTCACAAATAAGCTTCTCACACATAATACCACACTTCAGAAAAAATAATGAGTAGAGTAGAATAAAATGTAATAACCCTCTATTGCAAGCTCCTTTTCAAGCATCTCTTTCTCTCATGTGCTTCAAGAAGCGAATTTTCTGGCGAATGCTATTACTGCTACTGGTCATGGATCGACTCCGAGAATTTGGCTTAACAGTCTCCCTGCTTTCAGCGCACTATTGGGATCAGTTTAGTTTTGGTTGCCCAAGAGGGTTTTCTTTGTAATGCCTTTTCTTTTCTTCTAAAAAAAAAAATGTAATAACCCTCATATCCAAATTACCTGTGCAAATACCAAAACTACACCAAAACTTCTAAAACCTAGTACCATTTGGTCTATTGGCATAAGTGTTGTAAGGCCATCTCCAGCTGTGGGGGGCTAAAAATAGCCCCTTGGCTAAATTTTAGCCCCCGATAATCACTATTCATGTAAATAGTAAGGGCTATAATTTCTACCATCTCTAACCCTTAGGGCTATAAGTTTAAATGTCATGATATTTTATTGTTTTTCATTATGTATTAATATATAGTATTTTATAACTATGCTACTATTTTCACTCTTATATAATTATTTTTTTGATCAAATGTTATTAATTTTTTAGATCGTGCCATGTGTCACGTTGTAAGCAATTATTCGGATTCTTTATTAAATTTTAGTGAAGAGGTAGAAAAAAATATGAGTGAACGTGAGAAATGAAAATGAGAGTGAGGAGGTATTTATATGAATATTTATATTTTTTAAATTATTTTTTTCAAAATTTACCGTTACATTTCAAACTGAAAAAAAAAAATTAAAATAAATAAATCAATGGCTAGTCTTTAACAGCTAGCTGACTTCAATCTCAGCCATTAGTTTTGTTCATCAGAATTTTGGGCCACCAGCGTGGTCCCCACGAAGAAGAAGCCCAAGGGCTAAACAAAGGGCCATGTTTAGCCCAGCCCTTGGCCCTTGTAGCCCCCCAAATCAGTTTTTTGTTATAGCATAGCCTTGGGTTGGAGATGGAAAATAGTGTTTTTTGAGCTATACCAACTCCTTAGCCCAGAGTTCGAGATGGCCTAAGTGGAAAGTCTTCGTCACTTATGAACGAGTGTCCTCATTCACCAAATTAACTGATGCCTTTTCAAGGCAGAGGTTTTCCCTCCAATTGAAGATCATTTCTTTCATGCAGCAGTTCTTTCTCCTAATTGTGCAATGCCGGATACCCAATCTAACTTTACCAAGCCCAAGTCAATAATCGAGAACGACGAAAAGATTAAGCCTGGGATAGCAAAGTTTCAGTAAAAAAAAAAAAAAAAAAAAAACCGTTTTCCAAGCTACAGAATCGGCTCTGTTATTTCAGCCAGCACCACCATACTGCCACGTATATATATTATTACCACCTTATTTAGGTGCAAAATGTAACTCACACCAACCAGAGACAAAGCATCAGCTACACACTACATAGTTTAGCATCAGAATCACAAAATTTTTAACAATCCATGACAGCATCAGGAATTGCCATAAAAACGCCAGAGACGTGGCAAGGTAGAGAGTTATGGAGAGCGAAATCACAAAAGAAAGGTATCAATAATGGCCAGCTAATATGGCAATTTCATTTTTCACTAATAAATTTCATCAAAGTGACTCTCACTACAAGCAAATAGAATACAACATGTTTTGCAGAAACAAATGTCACCTCCAAAAAAAGCATTCTAACTTTCGCTTCTCACAAGTCAAATCTCACATTCCATCTACCATTAAAATCAGCATTGAGTGTCCAATTGTTTTCCCTGATCTGAGCATATGGAACCTGAAAAGGGGGAGACAAATTGAATAAGCCCCAGAAAGTTAACACCAAAACATATTGGAGTGACCCTAAAAATGGGGAAACAGAGAGAAAAGACTCGAGCGTGGAATTGAATTGATCCAGTAAGTCCAGTCTTTCCTTCAGCCATTCAAAAGGGGAACAACAAGGTTAAATAATCTGAGCTCCCTTTGTAAACAAAATTTTGAAGAGAAAGAAAGGAAAGAGAAAGATGAGAGAAAGACAAAAGAAATTAAGGGAGCAGGGAGGAAGGAGGAGTGAGGAGCGATCAGGCTTTTTCGTGTGGCCAAGTGAGGATTTGAAATAACTTTCGAATTTGAAGATTTCAAATCCAAATCCACAGCTCCAAATAACTATATCCAACCAGGGCCTTATAGAGCCAACAGAAAATTGTTTACATTGTTCTGAGGTTGTCAATCAATTGGTCATCAGATTAAAACTAGTGCTGGGATATATGAATTCGGAACAAATGATCCCAACAATGAAAAACAGGACGCACAGAATCATATGAATTAGAGCTAGGTAACATTACCTTTTCAATCAAGTCATACCCAACTTTAAACCTGACATCTTGGTCCTTCTGAAAGTTTAAAATGCACCAGGACAATTCAGCTGCTCCTTTGGATCCTCTCTGTCAAAAGAAATCACAGCCAACATCAACACATACACAAAAGGTTCCAACTCTCCACAACCTAGACATCACATTTCGGCAATAACATCACTCGATACCAACCTCTCTAAAATCTTTGTCAAGATCATATTTTCCCTTAACACTAAAGCTCAACAGGCCATCCGTCGTCACAGGGAATGCCTTCTTCCCGCGGAGAGTGTAGCGAAGCTTATCACGCTTATCATAATGCAATCCAGCTCCAATGCTAGTGTAAAACTATAATCGAATTGCATTGTCATTTTCCAAGCATGTCAATAACAAATGATTAAACTTCAAGAAAGGAATAAACTTGATAACTCTAACACTAAACCCCCCTAAGAAAAAGTATTGGGTTTAAACTCAATAACATACATCTGGGTAGAAGCGCCTAACAAGAGCAGTAAAATAAGTTGGAGCTCCAACTCTAGTGTCTAGCTCTCCATGAACCTGAAGCAGAATTAATAAAAGGAACAGCAATCATTGAATTACAGTGAACTAGGGAATTGAAATTGAAACAGAGAGGAATTGGGGAGTGAAGTGAAATGGGTACCTGCAAACGGGTTTTGGAATCGAGAGGTAACTTCTGCTTGGCGTGGATTCTGAGAGCTTTGGAATCTCCACCGTATCTGAGAGAGGTCTCCATTCGGAGGTTTTGGAGTTTTGAGAGCAATGAAATTCGAAACCCTAGATAACTGGATATGGCGGAGAAACAAAAGACTTCACAAACACTTCGAGTCCCTATCTCTGGGAATAAAGACCACGAGTATAGTGTGTTTTTTCTTTTTTTTCTTTTTTCTTTTTTTAACTTTTTACTTTTTACTTTATTCCCTTAACTTATATTTTATTTTATTTATTTTTTTGACCAAGTCCTGCGGTATTCTGAAGCTTTTAACAAAGGACCACAGTAATCTGCAGTTGGGAGGTCTTGTCAGAATGTTTCCTCCGCCTAGCAACAAAACAATAACCTTGTGGATCAAGCGCTCCAACCTGGACGCTCAACCACTATCCAAAATTGTAAACATACAGATTTGGATTTCGTGGATAACTCCATTTAATTAAAAACTGAGAGCAATATGATCTTTCTATACTCTACATTTCCTATATTTTATGAAATATGTCATTGAAGCATTTTAAACTCATCGTGTCACTATAACTAAAACTAAAGTTGTCACTCTCTCCTTCTCTATCGCATCACTACACACACAGGCCAATTCATCACAGAATCACAATTCAACTCGGTGCATGTGGTATAACAGACAATTCAACTCCACCTCTACTGTTCTTTTCATCGGCGTGCTCATGAAACAATCCGAACGATACATTGATGAAGGTTCGCTTACCTATAACTCATCATTTTGTAATGAATCTGTTATGGACATAGAATTTACTATGTTATGCTTGATTGGAACAGCAAGTTCTTTTTCTTGTCTATATAAAATAGAGCTTCTCAGTGCTTTGGAGGGATAATATATCTATTTTTAGTATTCGATTCATGTTTTATCCATATCAAGTCCTATTAATTTGTTAAAATTTTACGAGTTGAAGTTTATGGGTCCGGATCAAGGGACACATTATTTGACACAATTTTTTACACTTAATTTTATCCTTTAGATCTAAATTGATCAAATGGTTGTTATTAGTTGTGAGTATGATTTGGCAAGTGACATGGCAATAAAATTATTCTCCAACCAAAAAGATAAATAAATTTAGTTAAACAATTTTTTTTTATAAAGAAAATCAAAGAAAAATGTTTTATGTGATCCAACTCCAGAAGAACATGAGTGTTTGAAAAGAAAAACCCAGGTTCATGGCAAAGAGGTGTGCTCCTTTTTTCAAATAAAAACACCAATCTGAGGTCATATCAAATTCAAAATCCACATCTAATCTGTCTTTTTAAATAACCAAATGAATCTTCTTAATTGAATGCCTTAACCAATAGGCAAAGCAATCGATCAAGTTAATATCTATGCAGTGAGATTAGGGACCTAAGCAAATCCTAATTCTTTGCTTTTAGAATATATAGGAAGGAATCAAATACTATGATTCGTAATGAACTACATCCATATCTAAACTCTTCTTTTCCCTTTCTTCAAGAAGAAGATGATCTTGGGTATTTTTTTTTTTTTTTTGTAAAGAGATGTGGATTTTTAATTTGATATGACCTCAGATTTGGTGTTCTTTTTTTTGAAGAGGTTGTGTTTTTATTTGAAGGGGAACACACATCTTTGACATGAAGGCCAGCTTGGTGTTCTGAGAATGAAGGTTTTTTTAATTTCTATTTCTACTGCATGCATTTGTGCTAGTCGGCGGTGTTCATATATGGAATTAATAGAGTATTGATGGTATAGTGTTCAGGAATCTGCTTTTTTTTTTCTTTTTTTTTTACTGTGCAATTTTGATTTAAGATTCGTGCTATTTCTGCTTTGAATTTGCTTCGAAATGAATCATGGGATTCTTCTTGCTATCCTCTGTTATTCTTCTTCTACAGTTCAACTTCAATCAAGTAAAACTTTTTCTTTGATTTTCTTTATAAAAAGAATTTTGTTTAACTAAATTTATTATCTTTTTGATTGGAAAATAATATTATTACCATGTCACTTGCCAAATCATACTCACATTTAATAACAATCATTTGATCAACTAAGATCTAAGGGACAAAAGTAAGTGTAAAAAATTGTGTCAAATAATATGCCCCTTGATCCGGACCCGAAGTTTATATTAAGAGTCTGCTTGGTTGTATCGCTAGTTTTATTGTTCATAAGATCTGGGAATGAAGTTGCTTTTTCAGTTTTTTGTTACTATGTGAGAAAAGCGGACATGTGTGCTTGGTAGACTAATTTATAGCAAAGAAAAAAATCACAGATTTTTTTATTTTGAAAGACAAATTAAATAATGTTTTAGGGAAACGGAAATTGGGAGAGAATTGAGTCGTACTTTCATTGATAATAGGGGCCTCTTTATATAGAGGATTACAATGCATAGAATCTGAATTGTACAAGGAAAGGTAATCATACATTGACTAGGAATCTCTAAGATTCTTCTAGATAAACCCTATTACCACTAGGTCAAGTAACCTAGAGTTTGGGCCAGACACATAATCTGGATTTACTTGAACACCCCCCCTTGTGTCGCCCAAACGTGGTGCTCCTCTCGTTGCCTCATTAAAAACCTTGCCGAATAACAAAAACCCAGTGGGACAAAAATAACCTCGGTCGAAGGGGAAAAAGAGCACAACACACCCTTCACGTTTCGAGACCATACGTGTAGACATCTCCCCGTGATGTCTGCATCTCCCCCTGATGACTATGGTCATAGGAGTTCAGATGACTTCCGCAAACGATGCTACCAACACGTTTCTCGAAAGTGAAATTTAGGCAATGACTTAGTGAGCAAGTCTGTCACACTGTCCTTAGATCGAACCTAGTTCCCTTTGATCTTGAGGAGAGTCTGTTGTTGCTGATTATGCTTGGTGTTGTCGCATTTGATGTAGCATTGCTTCACTTATTGAAGATAAGCAGCATTGTCCTAAATGCTTGTAGGCTCATCTGTGGTAGACTTCAAACCACAATTGTTCGAACATGCGTAATTATGGATCCAATCCATATACATTCACAAACCACTTCGTGAAGAGCAATAATCTCTGCATTGTCTGAAGATATAGCGACTAGGGTCTGTTATGTAGACCTCCAAGATATCATGGTCTTTACCCATGGTGAACACTTAACCAGTTTGGGAATGACCTTTGTGTGGGTCAGAGAGATACCCAATATCAGCAAAACCTTCCAAAACACATGTCGTTTTGGGATGAGAATAGAGGACGCAGGCCAATGTTGGCGGCGTTCTTGGTGTGTGATGAGTCCGAATCCATCTTCTCTCTGTAGGGATAAAGCATGCATGCCTATATCAGTCGTACATCTCTAGTATCGAAAGATATCTTTTACACCAATCCAATGGCGTCGCGTTGGCGCAGAGCTATATCTAGCTAACAAGTTCACTGCAAATGAGATGTCTGGTCTTGTGCATTGGGGTAAGTACAATAATGCGCCTATTGTACTCATGTAAGACACTTCTGCCTCTAGCACATCTTCGTCATCATCCTTCAGGCGAAGAGGATCATTTTCAGGAACAAGACTACGAACGATCATGGGGGTGCTTAAAGGCTTGACCTTGTCAAAATGCCTAAGCATCTATCAACACGATGCTCAAGTTTCAAACTGAGACATAATCGTGTTCTCCCAAAATCCTTCATCTTAAACTCGGATTTCAAGTGTTCACCGGTTTCCCTTAACTCTTTAAGGGCTTCCAATGAAGATCATGTCTAACATGAACCGCGATAGAATCCGAAACTTGTTATGGAAACGCGCGGGCATATCCCTTCCCAATCAAGTAGTCATTTTAGTGAGCGTTTCAATCTTATTGTAAACGCGCTCCGTGGTCTAGAGCCACTTGACTTGGGTAAATGAAGTTCACCATGAACCTTCATGTATATTCCGTATCTAAATCCCCATAGAGATACGTAGTGACCACATTCGTAAGCTGCATGATCAGTTATTTGGAAACTACCAAACTGATAGAGTAGTGGAGTGCAATGACATCCATTACGAGATAATATGTCTCATCGTAGTCGATTTCAGGGCGTTTTGTGAGAAGTCTTGCACCATAAGGCGAGATTGTCATCTCTTTTTCTCACCACGCTTTCTAACGAAGACCCATTAGTCAACAAGTTTTATGATAGGAAGTGTTGGCATCACTGGCTCGAAAACCTTCCTCTTCGTTAGAGAATCCATCTTAACCTGGATCGCATCTTCCCATTTAGGCCAAATTTCTCTACGTTGGCATTCATTCATCAACGGAGCGTGGTTCGATATCATCGGACTCAACAAACTCATGCGCGATGAAATGCGCAACTACATCATCAATTGTGATGGAGTTTCTATCCCACGTCTCATGTACACTAGTGTAATTTTCATAGAGCTCTATATTCTCAGGAATAGGTTCTGACGTTGAGGCGTCCCCCAACGATAACCATAACCCGGAAGATACTCATGGGACGGATTTTGAGTCTTAATGATCAAAGGATTGGAATGTGCCAAAGTATCCTTCGAACCCACGGGCCTCCCACGCATCCTAGTTGGGGCCATGACCTGTAACGCCAGAGTGCCACACTCTTTGGCGTTGGCGCCATGCCTACCTCCGTGTAGGGTGGCGCTACGTCCTCTCGTAGGGACGTACTTCCTTGCAGGCATATTTGCAGCAGATGTGTGATCTCGTCACTTTAGTAGGGATCGAGATGAGACATAGTGGGGACAGACCACGACAATTCCTGTCGTTCCTGCTGAACATCCGTGTTCTTATCTCCCCCCTAACGACGGGAAGACTGTCTCATCAAAGTGACATCCGCAAATCTAGCGGTAAGGAGATTGCCTAGCAAGGGCATTAAGTGGCGGACGATTGTTGGAATCTCAAATCCAACGTCGTTGCCCATTCGTCTGAAAGGACCTATCATAGGGCGTTGTGGCGGCGCAATTGGCACATAAATGGCACACTCAAATATGCGTAAGTACGATACTTGTACCCAGTCACTAGCTGTAACGCAGAGATACATTTAGTGGTGGTAGGTCGTAGACGAATTAGCATAGCTGCATGCGATATTGCATCACCCCAAGCGAATGTAAGGAGATTGGTGCGCATTACCAATGTCCAGACTACCATCGTAGTCTTTTCCGCGAGACCATTTGGGTTTGTTCATGGGAATATGATGTCCAACATCAGTCCCAATGCAATAACCATCGAAAATCTTCGATGTAAACTCTCTAGCAATGTCAAATCCAATTGACTGAATATGATGATCCGGGGAGTGAGCCCGTTGTTATATGGTATGTGCTAGGAGTGTAGAATAAGCAGCTTTTACAGGTGGACAATGACACAACACGTGACCAGCGTGTTTGCGTGTCAACAAACATCATGAGATATTTAAACGTCCGCAGGTTGGTTGAATCAGTCCACAGAATCTTTACGGATTCTATGTAAGAACGGAATGAGTATTTTGGGATTATTTGCGTAGGACGGTCTCGGTCCTAATTTCCCGAAGGAACAGGCTTTGCAAAACGAGCGAGGGGCCTTAGAAGCAACCAATGAGGATGTTGGTTGGGCCTAAGCGTCCGTAGCGCTATTAGAAGCAAAATGTGTGACTACATCACCCATCATGGCGTTGGAACCATGGAAAGTGGCATCCATGGCATCTTGACCATGGGGAGAATCATCCTTGGCGTCATGACCATGGGAAGGGACTTCCATGGCGTCATGGCCAAGGGTAGCGCCATTTATGGCGTTGTCACATGAGACTTGGGCGGCCCTATGGCACCTCAAGATGGCTGCAGCGCCAGATGCTGCAATTGTTGCGGTCTTGCTAAGTCCAGGAATCAATTTTCGATTCTTGCTTCTTCTCACTCTGAAGAATGGATGTCCATGTGAAGTCTTTAGTATACGGAGGATCATATCACGACCAGGATGTCATAGTCGGTCATGCCAAAGCCAGTATGCATGTGTCAGAATCCAAGAGATCTTCTCTTATAACTTTATTGGATTTAATATCTCAAATAGTGACATAGAGTACACTAGAGAGACACATAAACTTCTCTAAGATGCGCCTTTGTTCACAATCATTAGAGGTATTGCAAAGGAACTCATTTCCGTTCTCTACATGCGTTTCCGCATGGAATCCGTTGGTTATTCATAGGTGCGATTTGCCCTTGGAGCGTAAAGAGTTTCTGTGACAGTAATCAAGATGCCATTTGGCAAGGGGAACTTGGGCTATTCCATGTCCTTGAATTAATACTGATGGCCCAGCCATAGTAGTCACAAAGTCAATGCTCATAATCAAAATAGAGTCATAATGAACAGAACTCGAAATTTTATTCATAAGCCAACGGAGTACATCATTGTCTCTGAACCATTAGGAGAATCTAACCCAAATGCTAGCTAATGCAAAATGGCAATTGCCCATTACATCTCTTGGAAAAATAAAGACTTAAACAGAATTGGCGATCTATTGATCCCAGCCAGATTTGTAGTCTTCAACCCTTCACTCTAGATCATCTCCTTGATCTTCTTGTTCCACATAGTGAGCTTCTTTTGCTTCACAATATGCTTTGTAGGCGGTGTCAATTTCTTCACGAGCTCTACAAATGTGTGCCCAATGACTGGATACTCCACATCGAGAACATGCATCTCTTTGCTCGGACTCCATTGATTGAGGTGCTTTGAAAGCGTCATTTAGATGGCTCTTAGTGTTGGTGGCGCCACCAACATGGCCCTCTTGCCTCCCTCTCTCTTTCCACGTTGACCTCTTCGGTTCCGTGTTTGCCTATTTTGGCGGTTACCTTCCCAAGTAGAGCGATTATATGGACCAGAACGTCCAGAAGTATCCCTAAGATTAGGGTTTCGCTCTTGGCGCCCTCTCTTAGGGGCGTGACTATAATTGGATTCCGGAATAAGCTCTGTTTCTACGGATCTCGAATTATAGTTCTTCACAAGGATGTTGTCATGCTTTTCAGCGACATTCATAGCTCCAACAAGCTCATGAAACCTTGTGATCCGTCCTGCAGTAACATCGATTCGATAGTTCTTAGCAACCATCAATGCAGAGACGGGGAAGGTAGAGAGAGTCTTCTCAATCAACATCGCATTTGTGATCTCTTTACCACAAAATTTCATTAAGGATTTAATGCGAAGTGCTTCCGAGTTGTAGTCAAGAACTGACTTGAAATCACAGAAGCGGAGGCTATGCCATCTCACTTCTAGGTCAGGAAGCAGGGAGTCACGGACGTTGCCAAATCTTTCTTCGAGTGAGACCCACAGCCTTCTGGGCTCTTCTTCATTCATACACTCGTACTGGAGCAAATTATCCATATGACGAGTCATTAGGATGGTGGCTTTTGCCTTATTTGCCTCTAAGGTTGCTCTATTTGCTTCCAAAGCTTGAGCTTGCTCAATAGTTAGCACGTCCTGACTAGGCTCGAGAATCATATCCAAGATTCCATCGGCCTTGAGATGCTGGTGGACATCACGAACCCACCTGTGATATCCAGAGCCAGTTGTTTCCAATGGAGCGAAGTCCAGTTTGTTCAGGTTATTCATCCTGAAAGAGAACAAGAAATTAGGGTTAGTTTCGGAGCGAAAAAGACTACCACGAAAACAATAGAAATTTCTGAGCGTAGTCGCTTCCAAGAAATTTAGGGATTTCTGAGCGTAGTCGCTTCCAAGAAATCCGATTCCAAGAGGAATTGGATTAGATCTAGACAATGATGTGTTTGTGGTCGATCATAACATCTCAACAAACTCTAAGTTTGGAGGACTCTACAAGCTCCAAGCTTGGAGTGAGCACGAACCCCCACAGTTCGGCTATTGGTCTCCCCTATGAAGAAGAAATGGTGGGTAGAAGAAGGGAGGTTGCAAGTCCCCGAGAAAAGAATAAAAAACTTCAAAAGCGGGAACCTTTAGAAAAGTTTACCTCTTAGGATTGCAGAGGTCGCGGGGTTGCTGGCGTGTCGCGGGGTGCGGAGTCGTGGGGGTCGCGCGAGGAGGTGAGCGTTCGCAGGAAAAGCAAACGCTCGCAAAGGCAGAAGGCAAGCAGGGCTTGCGGGCGCGAGGACAGGAGGCAAGCGGGGCTTGCAGGTGCTGCAGGGGCAGCGAGGCTAACCTGGTAGGGTTAGCGTTGAGTTGTGACGCGGGGATTGCGGGGGCAGTAGTAGCACAGGCGAGGCTAATCCGATTTTAGGCTTATAGCTAGGGTTAGGGCTCGTGCTGATAACGTGTTTTAGGGAAACAGAAATTGGGAGAGAATTGAGTCGTACTTTCATTGATAATAGGGGCCTCTTTATATAGAGAATTACAATGCATAGAATCTGAATTGTACAAGGAAAGGTAATCATACATTGACTAGGAATCTCTAAGATTCTTCTAGATAAATCCTATTACCACTAGGTCAAGTAACCTAGAGTTTGGGCCAGACACATAATCTGGATTTACTTGAACAAATAACAGATAATTATTTATTTTTCATGACTCATCTAATGTTTGGTTGGTGGAAAGGAAATGAATCAATTTCCTTTCCTTTGGAAAAGTGTTTCCGGAGGGAGGGGGGAACCAATTTCCCTCACTTTTTCCTTTCCTTTGGGAAAATGTTTCCCTTCCTTGGCTGTCCCAAACGCAGGAAAGGAAAGTGTTTCCTTTCCCAATGCCCACTTTCCGGGAAACAAACATGGCCTAAATTGTTATTAGTTATTAATGAATAATATTTAAAGCATAATTTTAATATTTTATGTTTTTATTATTTTATTTTGTTTTTTACGTTTTTATCCCTGATGTTAAAATGTAATCTATGATATTTTAATATTTGAGGGTTATAAAGGTAAAAAAAATCAGTTTTGGCTAACAAAACCTCTTCTCTTAATAATAGTGTTATTAATGAATAATATTTAAAGCATAATTTTAATAATAACTTGGGTGGTCATGCATCCATCCTCTAAATGTATAGGGGATATAAAAGGTAAAAAAAAATCAGTTTTGGCTAACAACACATCTTCTCTTAATAATAGTATTGAAGTGCGACTACTTGCACAAAAAAAAAAAAAAAAAAAATACTTACTCGCACCAAAAAAAAAAAAAAAAACGTGAATACTGCCCAGTAGTCCGTCACTGAGGCCGCTTGATTACAAAAGGACCCAAATGCTGCTGACGACGTCGCTTTGAAGAGGGAGAAGAAAACCCAAAACGTTTGCGAATTGCAGTTGAGTTTGATGCGAGTGAAAATCTGAGAAACACAGAGACAGAGAGAGATGCGAGACATGGGTTCGAGGTTTGGTCTGTTCCTCTTGGCAGTTTCCATTCTATGGGCACCTGTGCTCTCCGATCTAGTCATCTCCAAAGTTGACCGACGCGTAACTCTCTCATCTCTCTCTCTCTCACTCCTCATTGCCCGATTGTGTTTCTTCAAATTTTCATTCACGATTAAATCATAGAGATCTCTCCCTTCCTTCTTGTGCATCTGTTTTGTTCATGCTTCTCATTCCTTATTATGTCACAAAGTGTTGTTATTGGTTATATTTTGAAGTTTCGTGTGTGTAATGGGAGTAGTGACAGCTGATTCACTGATTCAACGTTGGTTTGCGTGCAGATTGATTTGACATCACAAATTGCGCGCATCACTTCCACACTCAAGGTACCTGTTTCTCGTCCTTCATTGATTTCTTATTAATAGTGGATGTTTATGGTTGAACATGTTGGAGATCAATGAGTCGTCGATTCGGAATGTCTTTAGCATATTTTGAATTCTTGTTTGTGTTTTGGAAATTGATTTAGTAAAAGAATCGTCCTAAGAATGCAGAGGAAGTTTGTGTTTCTAGACCCAGTTGGAAATTGAATATTTGTATTGAACTCTACTCATAGCATTACCATGAATGCTGTGCAGGTGGAGAATGAGGGAAGCGACTTAGTCACCGAGGTTTTGTTGGCATTTCCGGATGTTCAGGCAGAGCATTTGGCACATGTGGCGGCAACCTCCAGTGTAGGGAAAGGAGGGAAAGGAAAAGCGAAAGGTTCTAGTACTAGCTATGCTGTTCAACCTGTTGACCCTAAAGGCATGCCTGCTTCCTTGACTTTTTACTCGGTAACTTTACCAAAGGGACTGGGCAAGGGCGAGAGCGTAACCTTTGATGTGTTGGCTGTTCTCACCCATACGTTGAAGCCATTTCCGGAGAAAATTACGCAGGCTGACATTCAGCTCCTAGTGTTTCAGGATACTGCACACTACCTCTCTCCTTATCCAGTCAAGGCACAAACACTCACTGTTAAATTGCCTGATGCAAGGATTGAATCTTATACGAGAGTAGACAATACAAAGAATGTTGGTTCAGAGATCAAATATGGTCCTTATGAGAATCTCCCTCCCTTTTCATACTCACCTATCGTTGTTCATTTTGAGAGCAATCAACCCTTTGCTGTTGCTGAAGAGTTGGTGCGAGAGATAGAGATTTCCCATTGGGGTAATGTTCAAGTGACAGAGCATTACAAATTTGTCCATGGAGGTGCCCAAAGCAAAGGAGAATTTTCAAGGTCCTTGTTTATTTGCATTTTCTTGTCAATACTATGCTAGCCGGGACTTTGGAGTTTGATTTTTATTCTTGGCCATTTTTTCCTGCAGGCTCGATTATCAAGCCAGACCTCATGTGAGAGGTCAATATGCCATTAGGCGTCTTGTTGCAAAGTTGCCACCTAGAGCTCATTCTGTCTATTATAGAGACGAAATTGGTAATATTTCAACATCTAACTTATGGAGTGATTCTAAGAAGGTAATAAATTTAAGTTAAGTGACCTATGTTTATAGTTTTTAATTTCTTTATTCCTGATTTTGCTTAACTCTTCTATGTGATTGCAGACAGAACTAGAAATTGAGCCTAGGTATCCTGTGATTGGTGGTTGGAAAACTGCATTTACCATTGGATATGGTTTACCGCTTCATGACTTCTTATTTCAGTCTGATGGAAAACGCCTCGTTGACATAACTTTTGGTTGCCCTATGAATGAGGTGGTCATCAACACTCTCATTGTGAAGGTTGGTAATGTGATGATTTATTTAAACTAGTTTTTCTAATCCTTTATTCCTCAACTTGTGCCAGCTACTTTATTTGTTAGAACTTGGATGGCTATACTCAATTGCTTTCGTATAAACTACTTTTTAGTGTGTAGGGTGTATCTTTTTGTATTAGAGAAGCATTAAAAGAAGAATTGTAGTAAGATTATGTAAAAAAAGACATTTTCTTTATGCTTAATTTTGGGATTGCAAACCACAGGTTGTTCTGCCTGAGGGTTCTAGAGATATATCTGTATCTGCTCCATTTCCGCTGAAAGAATCAAAAGAGGTATTGTCGACTAAGTTCTGATGTCATCCTATTCACTCTTGTACATATTTTTGAAAAGTTTTATTACATCTATATCAAAATGTTTTTTTTTTCCTTTTCCTTTTCTTAGTGGAATATGGGTTATTCTTTTTCTAATTCAATACTATGACGACTCTTACAGACAAAATTTTCCCACTTGGATATTGCTGGTAGGCCAGTGGTTGTACTGGAAAAGACTAATGCTGTGCCAGAGCATAATCAGAAATTCCAGGTATTACTATTGCAGTATTGCCTATTTCTAATTAACATAGCATGAAAAAATGGATGGTTACAAAATAGGGAAATTAATTTTATATACATATATATATATATATCTATATCTATATCTATATAGACACACACACACACACACATATTTTTAGGTAAACGTTATAAATGGTCCCTGTGGTTTAGGGTGATGTGTGATCTTGCACATGTGGTCTCAAAATGTTTAATTTTGGTCATGTAGTTTAATAAATTGATCCATCTTTTGTCCAAATATCAGACATTCGTCCAATTCCATTAGTATGCACTCACATGCTCATCACATGAGCGGCTAATACTGTCTTTTCATTTTAAAACATATTCATCCATTCTTCTTCACCCATGTTTCAACTGCATCTCTCGTCCCCCAACTAACTGTTCCTGAGAACACTAGAAGCAATTGAAGAACCCTAGTTGAATTGATACCAGATTAAGCTTCAATTGCTATAGGGTTAATCACATCACATTGGGCCAAGAGAATTAGGGCAATTTGCTACAACCTCTTCTTCCTCACTACTCTCACTACCTCAGTACTCTCCTCTTCTTGCTTCATGACTCTGCCACGACCACAAGTGCTAGATGAGGTTGAAGTTGCAATGGCCAAAGGGACATGGGTCTCCTCTGTTTTTTTTTTTTTTTTTGATGAAGTCACAACTGGTTCTTCTTCTTCTTCCGTTTCCCAACCCAAAACTTAAGATCCAAAACCCAATACTATTTCTAGGTGAGATTGAGAATCAGCTGAAGTAGAGATTAAATTGACCTTGAAGAACCGGCCAGGTTGAACCTCTCATAAAAAACTTGGAAAGTTTCTGGAGAGGAAAACCACCCATCAAACATGTACTATAAGACCTTCTTTGTGTTTATTACCAAGGTATGAGAGAGAAGCCCTCGTCGTTTAGTGGCATAAATCTCTCCTTTGTAAGTGGGAGATCCTGAGTTTGACTCAAGGACGACCAAAGACACTTTTGTGGAGTGCCGATTATGGCTTTCTAATTTATAGTAGCATGTTTATTTATGTATATGTTTGCTAAGAGAAAGACGTTAGTGGAAGGTATATTGGAGAAGAGCTGCTCTGTTTCCTGCCACTTATTGCGGTTATCTCACTCGTACCCGACGACTCTGTCATATTGTTGTTGCCTTTTTGTCCCCTTGTTCGTTTTCTCTGTTCTTTTTTTTTTTTTTTGTTCTTCTTCCAAGACATTGTTATTTCAATATCATGGACTGTACACATCCCAGTTCATAGACTTTAGAACTTCATTTTTATGGAGATGGGTTCTTTTAGTGTATGTTTCTGTGCAATTAGTAATAGTTATTTTAGTCATAGGCATTGTTTTTCTCTCGTATAAAATTCCAGGGGTGGTGAAGAAGGCCTAAATTCTATAGGGGTGCTTGGTGCTTGCTGTTTTTTGGGTCATTTGGCTGGAAATAAATCAAATAGGGTTGGGGATGACCAAGAGTATTCAAAAGGGATAGATTAAGTTTTGACCTTCCCTTTGGGCTCGGGTTCACTAGTTTTTCTGTAAAATATATTTTAATTAATTAATTTAGCTTTGTTTAGGCGGTTTGCTTGTTTTATCAGCTTTGTTGGGTGAAGTTTTGGCTTCCCCAAGGGTTCTTGTGTGTCTTTCTTGTCCATGCCGTATACTTTTTCTTTATTCTAAGCAATGAGTCTGGTTTCTTTTCGAGAAACAATGAATCATCTCCTTCTGATCATTTTGATAAACAAACGACATTCTAGGAGTTTCCAAAACATTTACCGAAGTGAGCTTCTCACTTAATTAATTGCTTATGTTGATCTGTGGACCTGTTTTGGTATTCCCTTATAATTGTCCTCCATTTTATGTTCCTGCTTTTTTAATGCTTAATTTGCAGGTCTATTACAAGTTCAACAGCCTTGCGATGCTTATGGAACCTTTGATGTTGATTTCTGGATTTTTCTTCCTGTTTGTTGCCGGCATTGTATGCATGCATGTAGACTTGTCCATCTCCAAATCTTCTGCTTCTTATCTGGCAAAACTACAGTGGGATGAAGTAAGTCATTTCTTAATCAGTTTCTGTTTATAATTTAGAAAACATTTATTTATTTACTGCTGTGTTGTTCTAGGTGCAAGCAACAATTCAGCAGATTCAACATATTATCAACCGAGGCCTCGTGATACATGATAAACTGGAAGCATCTTTACGTGATCTTTCTCGGACAGGGGACATCCAAGCCTGTAAAGCAGCACGAAAAGCAGCTGATGGTTCGTTGAAGGAGCTTTCCAAAGAGATTAAGCCCTTGTTGGCATTCTTGCAATCATCTCAGCAGGCTGCTCACATACTGCCCAAGGTTGGTTTGCTTTTCGATTGTTGCAGTTATATATTTGTAGAGATTTGGGTAAATAAATGAAATCTCACTGAACATGATGTTTGGAATGAAATATTTGTAGAGATTTGGGTAAATAAATGAAATCTCACTGAACATGATGTTTGGAATGAAATATTTGTAGAGATTTGGGTAAATAAATGAAATCTCACTGAACATGAAGTTTGGAATGAATCTCAAATGTTGGTCTAGCTTTATTGACGTTGGATGTCGGAAATATATTTTTTGTCTATGTACTATCGAACATTCAATTTAATTGGAAATTATTTCTCTGTGCTTGGTATTTCATGTCATGCAGAGTTGTAGACATTTTATCACGCTGCACATCTGTTAATTATTGTATTTAATATTGCTTGTTTATATAGGTGGAGGAGCTGGTGACCAAGGAGAGAGATTTGGAAGAAAGGTTAATGGCGAAGCACTCTACTATAGTGGATTGCTACGAGAAGAAGTATGGAGGAAAGGAAATTGAAAATCGGGTTGCTTCACAGCTGCAGAAAATCACTGCCTTGAGGAAGGAGGTTGACGATCTTCTTGAGTTTATTGATGAGATATAAGAAATGGGCGCATTTTTTCTGCGCTTGTTATAAATTTTCTTCTGGAACTAGTTAATGATTTCAATAGAAGACTTAGGTAATTTTAGTTTTATTTTTAAGTACATTGTACTAAAAAGTTGAGGATTCAGTTAATTTTGAAGAACTTAAATCAAACTCAGGCGTCAAATTAAACAGATACATTTGATATTTCTAGCTACCAATGAAAGGTTAAAGACAATCTCTGCGGCAATTTTTCTCGTTAAATTTTGACTGATCTTTGTTGTATTGACTTTTGCTTCTTCCTTTCCTGATATATTGAACTTGTTTATAAATCAGCTTTATATTTTTCTTAATTGCTTGCGGCATCTTAATTTGGCATAACCTTTTGACAAGCCATTCTCAATTTGGCTTATGCATGTCTGATCAATGTCTGCGGCACCACCGCCACAAGGAGCGAAGAAAAGTTTTATCTTTCATATGCTTGCAAGTGAGATTGGGAGATTTGGCTCATGCATAAAAGAAAGCCATATTAATTAAGGCTCCGCCTTATGATCTGCAACACCACCGCTCCAGAGTAAAGGAAGAGAAAAAGCTTCAATTAGCTATTTGTTTGTCTTCCTTTTTAAGTCCCAGCTGGTAGCTTCGACATTAAACAAAACTCATGCTTTCATAATTTAGTTTTGCTTAAAGGCTAACACAATCTTTTGGTTTTATTGTCTGTTGAAGTTATCTGTGTGGAGCTCCTTTCGTTTTCGAATTGCAAAGAAATTAACCTCAAGGCTCAAAAATCACCGTCGTCAAGAGAAAAAGGACTGCTCTCAGAGTCTTCCAAGCTGCTTTGCTGCTTTCTCCTTCTGCTTTTCCACGCTGCTGTGCTCCGTTGTGTCCTCCTCCTTTTATTTGGCTACAAGGGCCTTTTTATATTCAGCATGCTTTGGTTGTCGAGATTGAATGGATCTCACCCATTTTAGTTTGAGTGGGAATCATCTTCTCTGTAAAGACCACGCCAGCTTGTATTTATCTTCTATTTGATTTCTCTGTTATGTGGAGTCTAGGAGTTTCTTTGCAGATAAGCTTGATGGAATCATACTTTCCTTCAATTATATATTTCGTTTGGACTTTGAACACAGTCCTACACTCCTACGTACTCATTTGCTTTTAGTCTTCTGATAATCAAAGCAAACTATAACTAGCTTTATGAAGAAACCCAACAGTAGCTAAATTGCACAACTATTTGAATTAGTATGATTGCATTATTTTAAGGTTTGCTGCAACTATTTGGACTGTTCCAATTTAGCAAATATAATACACGCAAAAAGGTATATATTAAAATGTTGATCACTTTTTTTTTTTTTTTTTTTTTTAATATAACATGCCTCTCAGTCTTTTTTTTTTTTGAATATAACATCCTTCCTGGGAAATGGACGTCAAAGTACATTGCTGGCATTTATCTTACTCTGTTATTTTTATTTTCCTAGGTTGCTTATGTAAAAAATGATCCAAGTGGTGGAAGTGAGGTTGAAACATCAGGACCTGGAGGATCTGTACCAGACTATTATCCACTATTGGATATTACGGTTTTACATATGATTTTCAATTTGTTAATATTTTTGGATGAATTGGGGATTAGGTTGAAAAGGTTGATAAAAGTGTCAAGGTTACAGTTATTGAGGAAGACGACGAGGACTGGTCGCTTCCTCCCTCCAAAGTTACTAACAAGTTGGGTGATGATTCCATCTTAAAGGCCTTAGAGGTATTTTCTTGTTCTATTAGTTATTATTTTTCAGTGAAAAGCATTGGTAATTGGATTCTGGTGCTTGTGTTACCTCTGTGGGAAATGGTTTGATCAAGGCATCTAGCTATAGTTTTGAGTTTTAGATAATTTTGTTTGTATCTAGTTGATTGTGGATTTCAAGATATTTTATTCCATTAGTTGTCAATTTTTTGAAGAGTACATAAGAAAATAGTTTATATGCATGATAACTGCCCACTTTTTACATAATTGAAGATATAACTTTCATCATTCATGTGGATGCCGTGCTTACTGATTGTACTTTCTGTACAGACTAGTCACTGTACTTTATATTATAGCTGCTGTTTCAAATCTTTTTCTTTATAATGGATGTTGGTATTTGGTTTTGTTTAATTATGAATCAACAATCATTTTGGTTCTAATTCTGCTAAAGCAATGCCTCAGACCCTCAGTGGGTGTAAGCTTGTTGTATTGTTTATATGCAACTCTTTAATGCTCAAATTACTCAATGTCATAGTTTATTAAGTAGTTGATAATCAATTTGTTCCTAAGTTAGCTAGGATTCAGGTTAGTTGTTTTATATATGAATTAATGTATAATATATGATCCAAAAACACAACCTGCAGCTAGAGCCGCCTGGAAACTGTGGTTCAGCTTTTTTCAAACCAATCTTATGCACCTAATTAAAACGTCAAGATTTCTTTACTTCTTAGGACACCATGTAGCTCTGTTTAACATGGTAGGACATAACCTCCTTAAGTAGCTATATCCAGGTGGAATTAATGGAATTCACCTTAAATAGTAAGGTTCCATTATTCCTGTGCATGTCGGCATTTGAGGCTAGAGGAATAATAGTGCTTTTGAAGGAGTTGAGCATTCTTTTAGGGAGATCAATGTCAACCTATTCAGATGGTTATTTGAGTAACTGCTTCTATGTTCTTCCTTTCTATTTTGTATATTTTTTTTCTTTCAACCCTTCTAATATTTTCTGTCTACATTTATGAGTTGTGTCTGCTCATGCCTTCAAAGGTTGATCTGCTGATGCTTCTTAGCTGCAGTAGTGTTGATTTTTTGTCAAACAAGAGAGCTTGATTGGTTTCTTGCATAACTGATTGTTGATTGGTGATGTGATTAATTTTCTGTGCAGCTATCTATCGAGCTACTCGGGAAGTTTACACTCTCAGGTCGTTGAACCAAGGTCAGTTTTGAACTTTTGATTCAAGCTTGTTAATGTTTTATGAAGTTCTTTTATGTGATCCAAGTTCAGTTTTCGCAACATAGGACTACCATTTTATGCTAGACATGATGACGTGACTTTGACATCTTGATTCTCTACTTTAAATTGTTTCTACTATGCTATGCATTTTTCTAGTTCAAGCATATTGAGATATGTTACCTGGGTTCAAGCTCAAGAAACCTTGCATTCAATTACAACACCAACTATAACTATTGGCAGCTTACCTTGTATTTATTTGAGCCACACTTGAGCCTTACATGAATGTTCTGATTTTTTTTTTTTTAATGTTCTGATTTTTCTGTATTAGTTTTAGAGTGTTGGTGGTCTGAAAACATATAAAGAGGAGCCCCAAGGAAATCATAGACAAGCCATCATGGAAAAAGAATGGGCCAAATATGAAAGAATGGAAAAAGAATGGGCCCATTCTAGTTTAACTTAATCGCATGGCCTGTCAAATACATCAAGGTGAATTCGGCTGTCAATTGAGGTACATTAATACATATTCTCTTTTAATTGTTCTGTTATATCTTTCTTTCGATTCTGATGTTAAACTCAGACTAATCGTAGTAATGCCTATCTGGTATACTCTCTAGTAATAATCCCAGCTGTGCTCAATCTTGCATTGACTCTTGTTTATAATCTCAAGGTTTCTTTTAATTGTCCTGTCATGTCTTTCTTTTAATGGTTTTGCAGTAACTAGAAAGTTTGATTAGTTTTTGGCTCGGTAGTAATCTTGGTTAGTGTTTTTGTATGTTTAATGAGTTGGGTTTACTTCAAGTTGGGATTTCGATTTTTATTTAACTGCAATGTGGTTGTGATTATTGCTGTTTGATTCATTAGTTTGTTTGGGATTGGAATTTGGTGGTGTGATTGATGAAATTGATGACCGAAAGTGGATTTTTTTTTTTTCCTTTTTTAGTTATGCCGAGAGTAATGAAGTTGTATCTAAGACAATGCAGACTCATTATGCTCTTAAGGCTGAATCTTTGAGACCCATGCTGGTTTGGAAATTGAGAGTAATGAAGTTGTATCTAAGACAATGCAGACTCACTATGCTCTTAGGGCAACTCCAACCTTGGGGTGCCAAACCAGATTTTGGGCCATTTTGAGACTTTGGATCTCCAACCATGTGTTTTTGGGGGGTCTGGTCCTATAAATATAGGACTTGGACTCATTTGTAGTCTCATATTTGAGACTTTTCCAAGACCAGGACTCGGTTACTGTACATGGTGGCCAGCCCACTTGCTGTCTCAGCCCAAATGCCGAACCAACGCGCCGAGAAGAAGAAGTGACGAAGACGCGCGCGCCAGCTGAAGGGAAGAAGAAGCACGCGCGCCACGGCGCTGGAGAGAGAACGCACGCTGCTTTTTTGTCTGCAGATGTGGGGCCCGCCTCTCTGTTCTGTCCCCTGGTGACCGTTGGAACCCCCAACGGTCATGAAATGATCGGTCCTGATTGATCAGGTTTAAAAATGGACGGTCCGATGTGCATTTTTTTTTTCCTGAACGGATCTATTTTCGATCTGATGGCTCAGATTTGAGGGAAAAAAACTCATCTACGGCTCTTATTAATTGAAGGGTTATTATATCCTTTTTGTTCCAAAAAAAAATAAAATAATTACCAGAAAATTAAGGGAAAAAAATCTACCCGTTGGAACAGTGAAGTGTAGGAAATTGAGACCCATGTTGGTTTGGAAATTGAAAGTCCAAATCTTTGAGACCCAAATCTTAGAGCAAAGTTAGTAGAGAAGACCAGGGACCTGCCCATTTTGAAATGAAGGGAGGGAGATTAAGGTGTTGGTAGTTCTTACTAGTTCTGTTTGATTATGAGGTCTTAGACTCTTAGCACTATGGCAGTGGATCCTGCCACGAATTTTGGTATGGTATTTGTTTTGACTTTTATGGATTATTCATTTGGACTGATTGAAGGACCAACTTCACTAATTCTTAAATTGTTATTGCTTGTCTTTGTAGGCTCTATGATGTACGACTTCTTTATGGGAAATGGTTGGCATGTGGCATCATATCAAGCTATAATCAGCCTAAGTACTCATGTAATCAATCTGAAGACAATTCTAATCTAGGTAGCATGTTCTATATTTGAAAACCAGTTTTTTTTTTGAAATAAGGGCCGGTGCGGCTGCCCTCAAGTCTTGATTAATGAAAACCAGTTTAATTATATTATGATTTTGTAATATGAAGTTACTTAATTGATATAATTTACTATATGAATGCTTTTGTTTACTATGCTTGAATGAAAGGGTTTAATTGAAAGTATTGTCTATTAGAAGAGTGCATGAATACATCTTTTATGACACGCAAAAAGGCCTTTTAAGACACGCAAAATGGTCTTTTACGGCACACAAAATAGTGTTTTACGAAGCGCAAAAAATGATTTTTACGGCGTACATTTTGTGTGCCACAAAAAAATTTGTCTTTTACGACATGGTCTTTTACGACACGCTTCTTTGTGTCGTAAAGTTGTCTTTTACGGCGCACATTGTGTGTTGTAAAAGACCAGTTTTGCTGTAGTGAACTTGTGGTCATGTAATTAAGTGCAAGTGTTTCTAGCAATTGAAAAGCCAAATTAATATAGCAAATGTAGCAATTTAGCAATTGGTTATTAGGACAGGGTCATTTCCAATATAGCAAATATTGAAAAAAAAAAAGAAAAAAGAAAAAGGATTTACGAAGGCATCATTGCAATGTCACATAAACCACCTGGCTTATCCACATTTCTTTGAAGTAGGAAATATTCATCTTCATCACCCCAGTTCGGGCCCTAAGAATTCTTCACTAAGTAGTCTGTGTCATCTTCATCTCTCCCGTACCCAACAATTGTAAAAGCGTGATAGCTACGTTTTTTCATTGGTAATGTTCTACATTCTCCAAATTCATCTTAATTTGTGTACACCATTTTTGTAATACATGATTGACTTGGTGACCTCCATTATGGCTGCGATCGGTTGTCTAGCCACATATTTCTTCATACGATTTTCATCATTTGCAGGTATGGCTACGTAACCAAATACATGCGCATAAGGATTTCTTTCCAAATTGGCGTTGCATGGTTGGTCCTGTCGATGAATGGGTAAGTGATCTCCCGGTTGATTCCGTAGTCCACTGCATATTCAAACCCCGCTTGTGGGTGACCACCGCCAATTGTGCCATTGAGTCCCCAATAAACTCTAAACTTCCATCGAGATCTAGTACAGTCTACAATTTGTTGAGAAGACAATGCAACTAATTCGCCTTTTTCAATTTTTACAATTCCTTCGATTGCTGCTGCTGCTACCAAATCCCAACAAGTATCTGCATGTGCATAGATGTGTGAAAAAAAAAATCAAAAGAAATACATGTCAGTAGCTGTTAGGAGTAAACAATTTGTCTATTTGATCTTTTTTTTTTTTTTTGGAAAATTAATAAATTTATTAGAGGATTAAAAATAAATTTTTGTAGTTGGGAACTATTTGTCTATCTGATCATTTATTTTTTAAGTAGTGTAGCTGCGACATAATTATTATTCTTACCCTCTTGTTGCATTCTAACTCCAGTGACAGCTCCTTCATAGACCCAATTTTTGTAGTCAGGAACCCAATTGTCGAACACAGTAGAAGTATTGTAAGAAATCTCCGGTGCTTCTAAGGGTACTCTCACGCAACCTTTGGGGAGTTCATCACCGGTTTGATCACCAAATATGTTCAGCGCAGGTTCAGTGTTATACTTGGCTTGCCATTGCTCAAAGTTTTTCTTGAAAATTTTGTAACGCCTCTCCTTTTCTGAATTATTGGAGTAGACGCGGTTATGCTCGGCTATCCACTCTTCAAACTTTTGTGTAATATTGATTGTGGATTTCTTGTATTTTTCAGACGATGGTAGTACTCGGGATGATGCAATTGTCACATTTCTTAGCTTTCAAAGAGATTGAAAAGGAGGAGGATTGCCACATTTCTTAGCTTTCAAAGAGATTGAAAAGGAGGAGGAAGAAGAAGAAGGTGGCGGATGAACAAGAGAGAAGATAAGGTGAAGGGTGTGTTTTACAATGTGATTGTCTTGTATTTGTATAGTCTTGTCACACAAATCCTCCTCTCCACCAACTTTAATTTGAGTCTCCAATCCATTTCGGTGAAGAATAGTTTGGTCACACAAATCCTCTTCTCTACCAACTTGAGTCTCCAATCCATTTCGGTGAAGAATAGTCTTGTCACATGAATCCTCCTCGCCACCAGCTTGAGCCTCCAAGCCATTTTGGTGAAAAAAACCTAGTTCATACTGGCTTTGAATAAGTCTGAGACATTCTTGAACATGTTTCTAGGGTCTTCTTGAACATTCTTGAGAGTTCATTGTGCATTATGGTTTCCCAATCCAAGTTGGTTAAAAAGTCATATCCAAATTAACTTTGTACATGTGGTCCACAAAAGAGTCTTTATGAGAGAAAAAATATTAAAAAATGATCTTATATGCAATTAACCCTATTTATTTATGTTTAATATTTCATTTTTGCATATTTATTTTACAAGGGTAGAATCATATATTTTTTTGTTGGCAATCATAGAAATTTATAAAATAAAAGAGAGAGCAGCTAGGGTGACATGAAGCCAAGACTTTTAAGAAATTAAAAGATAACCAAAACATAGGCGCATAATCGATTAAATCAAAGATCAAGACGCACAACAGACGCAGAGATCGAAATGACAAATTTAAAAATGTGTAAGTGAAGAACCAATCTTTTTTTATTTGATCTTATTATTAAATTACGAGAGATGCTAAACCCTAAACCCCATCCGGCCATCCTAATTTTCCAAAAAAAAAAAAAAAAAGACACTGAATTGTTGTTTTTGGTCTCAATAGAGCTAGGTTGGAGATTTCAGTCTGTTCTTCACTTCCATCTTTTCTTGTCCTTGTACGTACAATGAAGAAATCTCACTTCCACTCCTCACCCCTCCCTTCACTCCGTCGCTTCTACCTCTTAAACCCCAAGCCCCTCTCCTCACAACCACCACCACCGCCGCCGAACCCAATTCCACAACCCTCCGATTCAACCCAAACCCAACTCCTAAACACTCTTCTTTCCCACAAGACCGATCCCAGTTCCGCTCTTGACCTCCTCAAACGCGCCGAAGCTCACCCAGGCTTTGTCAACGGCGTCGACACCGTCGCCGTCTTGCTTCACATCTTAATGGGCTTTCCAGAGACTCGCGGGCGCGCCAAGACATTGCTTAACCGCTACGTTTCCGGCGACTCCGGCCCTCCTCCTCCTCCTCCGGCAGTCTTTCTCGATCGTTTGCTGGACTGCGCAAAGAGGTTTGGTTTTGATTTAGATTCTTGGGTTTTCAGTTACTTGTTGAATAGCTATGTTAGAGCCAATCGAATAGGGGATGCTGTTGATTGCTTTAATAGAATGGTGGAGCTTGAGATATATGCTGGTGGTGTTGAATATATGAACATTGTGTTGACGGCATTGGTTCGGAGGAATATGTTTGAGGAAGCACGAGAGTTGTATGGTAAAATGGTTGACACAGGAGTTGGCGGTGATTGCGCCACTCTACATGTCATGATGCGTGCTTGTTTGAAGGAGGGGAAGCCGGAGGCGGCCCGGGAGTACTTTCGGAAGGCAAGGGGGAGAGGCATAGCAGCTGATGCCGCATTGTATGATGTGGCAATTGGGGCTGTTTGTAAGACTCCCGAATCGCGTTTGGCTTTGGTGTTGTTGGGTGAAATGAGAGAAATGGGGTGGGTTCCTTCCGGGCGTACGTATACTAGTGTGATTGGGGCGTGTGTGAAGCAGGGGAATATGGTGGAGGCGCTAAGGCTCAAGGATGAAATGGTGAGTTGTGGGGAATCGATTGATTTGGTTGTTGCTACAAGCTTGATGAAGGGTTATTGTGCGCAAGGGAAGTTGGATGCTGCTTTGGATTTGTTCAACATGATTATGCAGGATGGACTTATTCCTAGCAGAATCACTTATGCAACTGTGATAGGATGCTGCTGTAAGAATGGGAACATGGAAAGGGCATATGAGCTTTACACCAAAATGAAACAGATGGGTATTTTGCCTGATGAGTTCATTGTGAATCATTTGGTGCGTGGATTTTTGAAATGTCGGTTGCTTGAAGATGCGTCTAAGTTGTTTGACGAGGCAGTTGACTACGGTATTGCAAATGTCTTCTTGTACAATAATTTCTTAGCATGGCTTTGTAGGGAGGGTAAAGTAAGCGAAGCCCGTAGTTTATGGGATAAGATGATGCGTAATGGTGTGATACCTAATGCAGTTTCCTACAACAACATGATACATGGCTATTGCAGAATAGGGGATATGGATGGTGCAAATAATGAATTTTTGGAGATGACACAAAGGGGTTTGGAACCTACTGTTTTTACTTACTCTATTTTGATGAATGGGTATTTCAGGAACGGTAATGCCGAACGTGCTTTTAATGTCTTTGATGATATGGTGGATGCAAAGAAAATCCCCACAGGCTACACAATTAACATTGTCATTGATGGCCTGTGCAAAGTTGGCCAGACATCTGTGGCAAGTGATCTTTTGAAGAAATTTCTTGAGAAGGGTTTTATTCCTGGATGTATGACTTATAATAGTATTATACATGGGTTTACCAGGGAGGGTGCCATGAATTCGGCACTGAATGTTTATAGAGAAATGTGTGAAGGTGGAGTCACTCCAACTGTTATCACTTACACCAGCCTTATTAATGGGTTATGCAAAAGCAATAAGATAGATCTTGCTTTAGAAATGTGGCATGAAATGAAAAGTAAGGGCATCAAAATGGATGTTACAGCATACTCTGCTATCATTGATGGGTTTTGCAAAAGGCGAGACATGAAAAGTGCCCGCGAACTTTTCTCGGAACTTCTGGAAGTTGGTTTATCTCCAAATACAGGTGTTTATACTAGCATGATTTGTGGCTTCCGGAATGTAAATGACATGGAAGCAGCTATTGAGTTACATAAGAAAATGATAACTGAAGGCATTCCATGTGATGTGAAAACGTACACTGCATTAATCAATGGACTGCTAAGAAAGGGTGATTTACAATCTGCATCAGATCTTTACTCAAAGATGCTTTCGAAGGGAATTACACCTGATATCAACACATATACAGTTCTAATAAATGGCCTTTGTTGCAAACGACAATTGGAGAAGGCACGCAAAACCTTGGAATACATGAATAGAAGGAGAATGACTGCTAGGGTTCATATTTATACTGCTTTGATTGTTGGGCACTTCAAGGAGGGGAATTTGCAAGAATCGTTTAGGTTGCACGATGAAATGCTAGACAAAGGCCTCGTACCTGATGACATTACTTGTGATATTCTTATAAATGGAAAGTTCAAAGGCATAAGTGCTCTTCCGAGGACTTCATGAGTCTAGGTACTGGTCGGTTATTGTTTGATCATGCTTCCAACTTTTGTTTGCTCATCGGGTGAGAAATTACTATGACCTGGAATGTTCATAGAGTCTCTTTCACATCTCTTTGGGAAATATTATTCCAGGCTTGACTTTTATGGTTGTAACATTACAAGTGGAATCAGTCATCTTCATTAATAGGAATCTCAAATAGATTCTGAAATCTGAACCTGCTACCATCCTCTTCATCTATCGGACTGCTGCTGGAAATTGGATGGAGATGCAGCTCAAAGGTACAAATAGCTTGGATTTTATCCCTTCTGTCTTTTTATTGTAGTTCATCATGTTATGGTTGTCCTGTTGCACAGATTAAGTTAGGTTATTTAACACCCATAATGCTTTGTATTTTGCAATTGAGATTTGTTGAATTGTACCTAATATGTGATACTTACAGTTTAAATGTTGAGGTGTTTTTGACTATAAACTGACCTTACATCCAAGGGCGTATCTAAGGGTGGTGATCGAGGAGGGTCAATTGACCCTTTGACAGTCTGAATTTAGCTTTTAAATATCAATTTTGTGTTTCTCTTTTAAATAATCACGGAACCACACAAGTCAAGAAACTTGGCAGCTTCACTCAATCATTGCATGACAAAACACAAAAAAAAGAGAACCAATTTATTGGCATGGAAAAGGCAAATGGTGAGTTGGGTTGGGTTGGGTTGGTTTAGACCGTTTGGAACTTGCTCTCCGAAGATTAGTAGGTTCCACTGTCCTCCACCCTCTTGGATTCTCCTCTTGGTTTTCTGGTTTTTTCTTATTTAATCACTAAACAAAAACACACACACAAATACACACACTTCTCCTAGTTATAATTTCATTGTTTAAGTGTTTGCTGTCTGAGAATTCTGAGTTTAACTGAGTTGAGTAAGTGAAGTGGGTCAGACATGAGAGTGTTGACGGTGGTTGAAGGGTTGTTGGAAGAAGCTGTTTAAACCCAACTCACTCTTTCTCCATGTTTCTTGATCTCGATCGAGTTTCTGAGTTGCTCTGGATCTTAATCTGCCAGATTATATTACTAAATTTCTAAAACTTGAGGCTGTAATTTGTCTGTATTACCAAGATTCGGCCTAAGCTAGTCCTCACAACACTTGCCGTTTTAAGATACCTGACCTGTTGCTGTTAGCTGTATTGTCTTCAAAAGGCCTCTGCTTTTTATTTAATTTCAGTTGTGGGTGCTCAATGCTCACTCACATTTAGGAAGCTCTGAACTGTGCCTAGCCTCACCTGGAAGAGGTAAGCAATCTGAACTCTTTGTGTTCGAGTTGTTTTAGTCGTGTGGGTTTGAATTTTGGGTTAGGAAAAGGTTTCTGATCTGGGTCTATAGTGGGGATGTTTTTATTTTTAGTTTTCTGATTTGAGTATTGATGCTTCCTTCAGGTTTGATTGAGATTGGGGGTTACATTCATTCATTGGTGAAAACATGAAGGGAGCTGCGCTTGTGGCTTTTGCTGCTACAATTGGTAACTTTCTGCAAGGATGGGACAATGCTACAATTGCTGGTACTTATTTGAAATTTTTTAGCTTTCTTCAATTCTTGTTTTTCGTAGGCTCTGTGCGTTGTGCTTCATTGAATCTTTCCAGTAATTCTATCTGGTTTACGCATTTCAATCAGAGTTTGTCCATTTTGTTGTGTTCAGTTCATGTTTTTGCTTGTTCTCATTTAGTGCTCATATTTCAGGGGCTATTGTTTACATCACGGACGATTTTGATTTAAGTAGCTCGGTAGAAGGTCTTGTTGTGGCCATGACACTCATCGGGGCAACAGTTATTACAACATGCTCAGGAGGCATATCAGATTGGCTTGGTCGGAGGCCAATGCTAATAGCATCATCAGTTCTTTATTTTGTGAGTGGCTTGGTGATGTTGTGGTCACCCAATGTGTATGTACTATGTCTTGCAAGGCTATTAGATGGATTTGGAATTGGTTTAGCGGTTACTCTTGTCCCAGTCTACATATCCGAGACCGCCCCATCAGATATAAGGGGATCGTTGAATACTCTTCCACAGTTCCTTGGTTCAGGAGGCATGTTTTTGTCATATTGTATGGTTTTCGGGATGTCGCTGTTGGCCTCGCCAAGCTGGAGACTGATGCTTGGGATTCTTTCCATTCTCTCTCTTATATATTTTGTATTAACCGTGTTTTACTTACCTGAATCTCCTCGATGGCTTGTGAGTAAGGGCAGGATGCTCGAGGCAAAGAAGGTTCTCCAGAGCTTGCGTGGCACTGAAGATGTTTCTGGTTTGTTGCTTATTCTCTGGTTTGCTCATATTTTGTATATGTATAGTGATCTATGTTTTATAATGCATAGCGCCATAATTTAGCATGGACTCACGCACTGACTTGTCATACTACACGTCATATATAAATGCAATATCTTCGACAAAAAGCTGCGTAGCTTCTTTACCAGTAAAGGATGGTGGAGTTCCCTTTCGTTCTTCCTTCCCTTTCCCATTAAGCATTAATGTTGACTTGCTTCAGACAAATAGCTTTCATCTGAAGAAAAGGTTTAGGCATTTAGTCAAACTTTTATTAATGCTTGTAATGTATTGCTTTAGAAGAATTATCCGTTCATCCTGACACAGTGATTTGGTTGTGATGGATAATCTAAATAAGGAAACAAGTATAGTAAGATATGCACATGACTTATTTCTTCAGCATTGCTCTACCTTAACTTTTATATAGGGTTTACTTTACTGACTACATATAGATTATGCTTAGATTCTTATATGTTTATTTCACATTAATAATTCTTTTTATCAAGAACCGTTAATACTTCTCTATTCTGGGTCTGGATTATCGGTGGGTTTCATAAATGATGTTGAGAACATGAATCCAACGTGCAAAATGGGGGTTCATATTCTCAACTAATGAGAAGTACACTGATATCAGATCCATACTAGCATTTGCACAAGTGCTTAAAGCCAATTAGCAATAGGCCTTTCTAGGCATGTAATAAGGGCTGAGATTATGTGCGACTGCTGAGTAGTGCATCTTCAAGGGCACAAACTTTATCATGTGGATCTCGCTAATGCACCGTGTTTATAGGTGAGATGGCTTTGCTTGTCGAAGGTCTTGGAGTTGGAGGTCAAACATCTTTAGAAGAGTACATCATAGGCCCAGCTGATGATCTTGATGGTCAGGAAACAGCTGACAAAGACAAAATCAGGTTATATGGACCCGAAGAGGGCCTTTCCTGGGTTGCCAGACCTGTAACTGGGCAGGGTTCTTTTGTCAGTCTTGTCTCTCGCCAAGGAAGCTTGGCAACCCAGAATGTGCCTCTAATGGATCCTCTTGTCACTCTTTTTGGTAGTGTCCATGAAAACTTCCCAGAGGCAGGGAGTATGCGGGGAAGCATGCTCTTTTCTAACTTTGGCAGCGTGTTCAGCACAGCAGATCATCCACGGGGTAAAACTGAACAATGGGATGAAGAGAGCTTGCATAGGGAAGGTGAGGACTATGCATCTGGAGGAGACTCAGATGACAATCTGCATAGTCCTTTGATTTCATGCCAGACGACAAGTATGGAAAAGGATATGGTGCCACCTCCTCCTTCCCATGGTAGTATTCTAGGCATGAGGCACAACAGCAGTCTCATGCAAGGAACTGGGGAGACAGTTGGTAGCACAGGCATTGGTGGTGGGTGGCAGTTGGCATGGAAGTGGTCTGAGAGACAAGGCGAGGATGGAAAGAAGGAAGGAGGATTCCAGAGGGTATATTTGCACCAGGAAGGAGTCCCTGGCTCACGTCGTGGGTCCCTTGTGTCACTTCCTGGTGGTGATGTTCCTGCAGAAGGCGAGTTCATCCAGGCAGCCGCTCTGGTCAGTCAGCCTGCTCTGTATTCGAAGTCACTTATTGATCAGCATCCTGTTGGACCTGCAATGGTTCATCCATCAGAAACAGCTTCGAAAGGACCAATATGGGCTGCTCTGCTTGAACCAGGGGTTAAGCACGCATTGTTTGTTGGAATTGGAATCCAGATTCTTCAGCAGGTTTGTTATACCAAATTTTCTTTTTATCTGATCTAAATTTTGTCCTTAAGGATAGCTAAAATGTGCTAATTACCTAGTTCAACTTTATGGAGAAATATTATTAGTAGTCGAGTTTCTCTGATGTTATGCTATGTTAGTCATGATATTTGCTTGGCCAGTCCAAACTCCAAAGGATGCGAAAAAAATGGCACATCAAATTTTCTCTCTCTCACTATTATTAGTCATATTTTGCATATATTTCCTTTTGGTCAAGGTTCATCTTCTTTCTGTAAGTAGTGACGTTTGTCTTGTAATGCTCTTTGGGGTAAAGCTAACGGCTAAATGTTAATATAATTTTGCAGTTTTCTGGGATAAATGGAGTTCTCTATTACACTCCTCAAATTCTTGAAGAGGCTGGAGTCTCAGTTCTTCTTGAAAGCTTTGGTCTCAGTACAACATCTGCATCTTTCCTCATCAGTGCATTCACAACTTTGTTGATGCTTCCTTGTGTAGGTCTAGCCATGAAGCTCATGGATATCACTGGTAGAAGGTGATTTACTCTTAACATGGTTTTTTCTTTTTGAGCTGAACTGTCATAGATTTTCAACTCAACAAGGAAGAATTTGCCTTGCCATCAACACCAAATACTGGTCGTTGTCAAAATAAGCCAGCCTGCGTCTATTTCTTGACTTAACGTTCTATTTTATAAAATTATAAAAGTAACGTGTGTGTGTGTGTGAACTGTGCTGTTGATAGGATTCTTGACAATCTACTAAAAATCCAGAACCCTAGCTTATTTTGTGCTTTAGAGGAAAAGTTGAAGTTTAAATCTTAGCTAATGCACTTCTTATTGCAGGATCCTGCTACTGACTACACTTCCTGTGTTGATTGTCACTCATTCTTCTAGTCATTGCCAACTTAGTGACCCTAAGTTCAGTCGTTGAAGCCGCAATATCAACCACTTGTGTGATAATCTATTTCTGTGTCTTTGTCACGGCCTATGGGCCAATCCCAATTATCCTCTGCTCCGAGATCTTTCCGACAAGGGTGCGTGGTGTCTGCATTGCCATCTGTGCCCTGGCATACTGGATTTCAGACATTATCGTCACCTACACGCTGCCAGTTCTGCTGGATTCAATAGGCCTAGCTGGTATCTTTGGGATTTATGCAGTTGTTTGTGTCATCTCTTTGGTGTTTATCTACTTGAAAGTTCCAGAAACCAAAGGCATGCCCCTTGAAGTCATTACTGAATTCTTTTCTGTTGGTGCAAGACAAATTGCTGCTGCCAAAAATGAGTAATCAAGAACAGTTAGTGACTTCACCAGTTTGGCTGTTCTCCGTCTTCTGTAAGGAGATTTTGTTCCACGCATTTGAATATTCATAATGGATGATTCTTCCATTTTTGATTGTGTATGATAAACTAGATTATTTTGGAGATTATACTTGAATCTTAGAAGAGATGATTGATTTATAACTGTGGGAACACATCCAACACTGCCCTTATTTAAATAAGGCATTCTACAGTCAAATATGCTGGATTTTGTAGGCATGTTTGCTGGTTCAATCACACTGTTTGGAAAATAAATACACACCTGCCTCTCTTTATTTATTTATTTATTTTTTTTTAAAGGGGTCTGGAACCAAATTAAGCTCGGAGACTCATCCTACGTCGGTTATTGTTTGGTACTGGTCGGTTATTGTTTGGTCATGCTTCCAACTTTTGTTTGCTCATCGGGTGAGAAATTACTATGGCCTGGAATGTTAATAGAGTCTCTTTCACATCTCTTTGGGAAATATTATTCCAGGCTTGACTTTTATGGTTGTAACATTACGAGTGGAATCAGTCATCTTCATTAATAGGAATCTCAAATAGATTCTGAAATCTGAACCTGCTATCATCCTCTTCATCTATTGGACTGCTGCTGGAAATTGGATGGAGATGCAGCTCAAAGATACAAATAGCTTGGATTTTATCCCTTCTGTCTTTTTATTGTAGTTCATCATGTTACGGTACGGTTGTCCTGTTGCACAGATTAAGTTCAGTTATTTAACACCCATAATGCTTTGTATTTTGCAATTGAGATTTGTTGAGTTGTACCTAAAATGTGATACTTACAGTTTAAATGTTGAGGTGTTTTTGATTAGGGAAAATTTCGCAAACAGTACACCAAGTAAAGGCCACTAATAATTCTTATACATAAAGTTCCAAACCAAACATTTCGGTACACGAAATCTGAAACTCGACCCACTATCAGTACACGACGTCAATTTTTGACACCAAAATGTCCATTATGCCCTCAGTTCTTTTTTTTTTTAATAAAATTTTTTTTCTGTTATTTTTTTTCCTTCGCTTTTTTTTTCTGTTATTTTTTTTTCCTTCGTTTTTATCTCTTTCTTCTTCCTTCTTCCGGGCTCACTCCCTCGCTTCCAACGCCGCCCTTGCCCTCCAATTGGTGAGATTGATGGTCCTACAGCTTATATTTGTAACTCAGCCAATATTTAGTCATGTGAAAAGAAAGAAAGAGATAAAAACGAAGGAAGAAAAAAAAAAAACAGAAAAAACGAAGGAAAAAAAATAACAGAAAAAACGAAGGAAAAAAAAATTTATTAAAAAAAAAAAAGAACTGAGGGCATAATGGACATTTTGGTGTCAAAAATTGACGTCGTGTACTGATAGTGGGTCGAGTTTCAAATTTCGTGTACCGAAATGTTTGGTTTGGAACTTTATGTATAAGAATTATTAGTGACCTTTATTTGGTGTACTGTTTGCGAAATTTTCCCAATTTTGATTATAAACTGACTTTATATCCAAGGGCGTTTGACAGTCTGAATTTTGCTTTTAAATTTCAATTTTGTGTTTCTCGTTTCACATAGCTTGTAAAGCCTTTGTTGACCCCTCTACCTCTTTCCAAATTCTATGACTTTCGATTATTTTTTTTTGTTTACTTTTTAGTAAAACATCCAAGTTTCAATCGATTTAAGCCACGAACATAAGAAAAAGTCATAAAATTATCATTTATTGTTTACTACGAAAAGTCAGTTCTTTTGTACATGAAGATGGTAAGCTATTTTGATCATATTCTTGACCCTCCTTGATAGGATTTCTAGATACCCCACTGTATATATATGTATCTATCTGTTTACCAACAATAGGCAGTCAAAAATCTAACCATAACCGGCTTAACATACACAAAATTGAAAATTCCATTCAAGAATCCCTCTGCTTTCAACTTTTAGATCCAGAAATAAAGAATTGAGGTACTGAATGTATGGATCAAAACCGAAATTATTACAAATGCTGAAGAATCATTCTCAAGTTGCCTATGTCATCTGGACCTGGGACATGGTCCCCCTTCTTCTGGGACTCACGTTTCTCTTCTTTGAAAGGAGTAGGCAAAGTAGCGTCGCAAGAAGCACTAGTAGTACAGAAACGAGAGCAATCAGGATGCTTGTTGTGCGTCTTTGGCTATGACCCGAACGCTCTATGTTGCAATATACACACAGTCAATATGCTCCCAAAAGCTGAAAGAGATTGAGGAAGGGAGGCGGTAAAAAAAAGCCTGGAAGCTCCAATATGTCAACAGATAAGCAGCAGAACCCGCCGGGTTAGCACTGAAACCCACATGGGCTAATTCCTTAGATGCCTTGGAGAGGTCGATCTCGAGCTCAAGAGCTGGACTCGGAGGTAGGTTCTGGGGCGAGTACTCGACCCAAACCCGAAAGGCCTTCTGGTCGTTTCTGTATTCAACCCAAGCGGTCACCTCTCTCCCACTTGTACGGTCAAGATCTAGAGCAACATAACGTGGCTCGGGCCGACCCTTGCCCGTTTCAATATGGTGCTTTAACACGCCAATGTGACTGACGTTCACCTCGTCACGTCCAGATTCAAACAGAATGGCCAGGTACGAATCTTGGCCAACTTTGCTCATCCTATAACAGTGACTTTATCATTATCTGATCAACTCCGTTTCTAACAATACTATTTTTTTCAGACAGATGTTAAAAAGCTTCACATCTAAGGCATTGACAATTTCCAGATTCCACAGCATTAGTATAATGACAGAGAAGTTTGCAAGGAAATAAACCGGTTTCAATGAAAGCACATCATTTTTTTTCCACTATGGAATTCAAAATTGTAAACATTTAATCCGTCTGCAATTACAAAACACACACACCACTTCTTCTTATATCTCAGTAGCATATTACGAATCTACCATAACTGGCTGAAGATGCACAAAAGAATCCCTATGCTTTCAACTTTTAGATCCAGAAATCAAGAATTAACGTACTGAATGAATGAAATCTGGAACCAGCATTTGTAGGAGTCGCCTATGTCATTTGCACCTGGGACATGGTCCCCCTCCTTCTGGCACTCGCAGCAATTTGCTTCTTTGAAAGAAGCAAGCAAACCAGAGTGGCAACAAGCGCAAGTAATAGTACAGAAAGCAGAGCAATCAGGATACCTGTTGTGCGTCTTCCGCTGTGACCCGAACCCTCCAGGATCGAATAAACACAGTCGACATGCTCCCAAGAGCTCTCGGGGATTGTGGAAGGGAGGCGGTCGAAAAAAGCCTGGAATCTCTAATTCGTCAACAGATAAGTGGAAGAACCCGCCCGCTCCACAATGAACCCAACATGGGCCAAGTCCTCAGAGGCCTTGGAAAGGTCGACCCGGAGCTCGATTGCCGGAATCGGAGGCTGAATCCGGGCGGAGTAACCGACCCATGCCCGAAATGATTTCTCCTCACTTATGTATTCTATCCACGCGGTTACCTCTCTGGTCAGATCAAGATCAAGAACGACATAAAGCGGTTCCGGCCCATTCTTGATATCGATATGGTGTTTGAACACCCCGATGTGAGTGACGTTCACGTCAGGTGCAGACTCAAAGCGAACGCCAACGTAGGTGATTGAGAGAAGCCATGCCCCACCCGGAAGAACAAGATTGGGTGATTGAGAGAGAGAGAGAGAGAGAGAGAGAGAGAGAGAGAGAGAGAGAGAGAGAGAGAGAGAGAGAGAGAGAGAGAGAGAGAGAGAGAGAGAGAGAGAGAGATAGAGAGAAGAAATGTAGGAATGTTTTGGCGTTTGCTTGGTTGCTGGGTTTTGGCCTTTGGGACTGTTATGGTGCGTTTGGATGAGAAAATTATAAATTCCGTAGGAATTTATAAATGATGGAATCTTTAACTCCATCAATCTAAAATTCCATTGCAATTTCTATTGTTTGGTTGCATCTATTTAGGATTTGAAATGTGCATGTAATAAATTAACAAAGTTTTTTTTTTTTGATCAAGAAGAAACTTCATTAATAATGAACTGGATACAATGAGTTTTGGCATCATCTCATACACAGAAATGGCCACTGGATTTCACACTGGAACTCCAACATGACTGACTAACGGAGCCAAACAAGCCCCGACTCAACTACAGACTTAACTTGCACTACAATTAAAAGGCAAAGACAATAGGCACAGGCACACAACTTTGTCAACACTAACTCGCCACCCAGAGTCCTCCTGACCTGCCTTTGATCGACCAAGTCTACACTAGTTGTGACTTCGAACCCGACCAAACAAAAATGTTGGACCGTCAGACCTGAGACTAAATTAAACCTAAGACCATTGCCACCTTAATGTCAACACCGTCAATCCACAAAAGCTCCAAATCGCCATCACCTCCGACTCGAGATCAGACAGGAACAATCCCACTAGAAGGCCAAGGATGATTGTCTAGGCCAGTATGCCACCGCCAGACATTTTCGCCACCGCTGCTGATCTAACTCCAGAACAGGAACGACCTCTAGACCGCTGAATAGAAGATTGTCAATGCCAAAATTGCAGTGCACCCGACTCAACAGCTAAAACTTAAAACAAAATCTAGAAAGTAACTTAATGCTGAAAAACAAACCGAAAGAAACTAAACCCTACTAACCAACTGCAGGGAATTATTAACAGCAAAATGCCACTAATTATTAGATAGAAAAATAAAATAAAACCAGAAAATAAAAAAGGACCAAGCTAGGTCCACTAAGTGGGTCTAAGCCCATGGACCACACCCAAGCCCAATTACTACCGCAGACAGCAAGAGAAGCACACCATCCCACATTCCAGGCCCAAAGGTGTCCCGGCAACCCTACCACCACTTCCACCGCCGCCATCACACCACCGCTACCCGCGCGCCAGCCAAAGCCGCAACCCACCTCCATCCAAGTACGCAACAACCATGGCCAACACCCACCTGAATTCGTAAAACCCGCAACCCAATTCCATCCCAACTCTCCAACCCGTTGAAGATCCTTCAAACCTCCAATCCCACCATCCAAATCGCAAACCACACCACCACGATCGGAGGCTTTCACCCGTGCATGGATATGGACCTGCGAAATCAGATTGAACCAATCGCCGGCTGCTGGATCCTGTTTGCCTGTGAACCAATCACAGGCAAATTAACAAAGTTTAAAACAAATAAAAAGATAAAATAGAAAAAAGTCTTGTTTTGGAAATAAAAATTGAATACTGCAAAGGAATTTGTAAATAACACCTATTTTGGTGGAAATTGAAGTGAGGAATTTAAATAACGAATTCTTTCATTTTTTTCCACAGAAAATTTAAAATTACCAATCTGATAATGCCAAACGAGGGAATTGGCTTTTAAGAATTATGAAATCCTCACTTTCAATTAAATTCCATCATTTTTTCTCTTATCCAAACACACTCAGGGGAAACGGATTTAGTTAAAGGAAGAAGAAGTGGGGAACGGATTTTTTTTTGGTTACATGGGGGTCTAGAAAGACCCAAAAAACAAAGGAGACAGCTTAACAAATAACTGAGACATTCCTATTTCTGGTAACTGCACACAAATCATCAAGGTAATCTTCAATGACTTGTGGAGGAGGAGATTCAAGGAAATGAATCCCAATGTTAGTCGCCAACCCACACTTAGAGAGTCCATCCGCGACCATATTCATTTCACGGTAACAATGGCGAATAGTGCATTGCTGAAGTTCCATGAGAATTCTACAACTGCTCAGAATAGGTTTGAGAGGGTGAAGATCATCAACCCCATTAGCCATAAGATTAACAAGCACCTCTGAATCACATTCAACTACAATCTTGCCCCTTGTTTGTTGGGAGGCCATCTTAAGTCTAAGAAGGAGGCCCCATGCTTCAGCAACGATAACTGAACTAGTACCAAGATTGGCATAAAAACCCATAATCCAATTTCTCTGGTGGTCTCTGAGCACACCACCTGCTCCAATATTACCAGATCTGTTTCTAGCTCCATCAACATTTAACTTGAGCCAATCCAAGTCAGGTTTAGACCACTGCACCACAATAGTGTTACTATGATTAAGAGCAGCAGTAACACATTGAGCTTTGAACCAATCAGTAGCTGCATCAATTATGATTTTAGTAGGGTTAAAGGGCATCATGAAGTCAGTATCAAAAATACTTTTGTTTCTCCACTTCCAAATATACCAGCATGTGGAAAGAAAAACACTACTCCATTTTAAGCCATTATAGCAGTCTTCATTGCACAGAGCATTGGCCTTAAACCAACTGACCCAATTAAGAGTCCTAGCTCTCTGAATCTTCTCAATGCAAATAATCCTATTCCAAATTTCAGAAGCTCTAGGACAGTCTCTAAATAAATGGAGGATACTTTCAGGATGTTGGTGACAAATAGGACACAAGAGATCAAGAGTCAACCTTCTTTTAACCCTTTCCATATTGGTCAGCACTTTGCCATGGGACAATAGCCAAGCAAACGTTTTCATCTTGGGAGGAATAGCAAGTCTCCAAATAAACTGCCAAGTATAAGGAAGAAACTCAAATTCATTTACCAAGGTGGAGTAAGCAGATTTAACACTAAACTGGCCATTTGACGAAGCACCCCAAATCAATTTATCAGGACCACTTCCAGGAAAACCAAACGGAATGCTATTAATTTGGTTGACAATTTCAAACTCAAAATGGGAGTGAAGAAAATCAATATTCCAACCCGAGTTAGACCAAACATCATTAACTTTGAGCTGCAAATCAAGATTATTTTGATTATCACTATATTCCAAAAGAGTACCTCCAGGGAGCCATTTGTCAGTCCAAAACTTGACCGAATTCCCATCACTAATGCGCCACATAACACCAATTTTGAGGAGTTGAGCTCCAAAGACAATACTCCGCCAAGTACTAGAGCAATCTGGAGGAGCTTTATAGTTGTTATCTAGGAAACACTTCTGCTTTATATATTTATGGTGAAGAACTTTACTCCATAAACCATTATCATTTTGCAGCAATCTCCAGCTAACATTTGCAAGCATGGCTTGATTCATCATCTTGGCTTTCTTAATACCTAAACCACCACAATCTTTGGGCCTGCAAACAAGATCCCAATTAGCTAGATGAATCTTTCTTTGGGGAAACGGATTCAGTTAGAGGAAGAAGAAGCGTTTTTACACTGACGAAACGCACGTGCCATTATTCCAATTTAAATAATATCTTAGCCATTCAGCTCATCCAATTTAAAAAAAGTTTGGTCAACATGGTCTTGTTAAATCAGATTTGGAAGTAGGAACAACATGCTCTCTCGCAATCGGCTTAATCTGATCGGATCGCAAAGGAAAAGAGGAGGAGGGAATCAGGGAATTGAGGGTTTCGACTCTTCATTCTCATTTCCACGGCTCCAATCGCCGCGACTCCTGCCACCTCCTCGGTTGGCACCGTACGTTGCTTCCAAAAAGAACTTTCCGGGGAAAAAGAGCGAGTGGTAGAAAGTTAGAGGAAGAAGAAGATGGTATTTCTCATTAACAACTAGCTTAAAGCTTAGGCTGCGCTTTAACAGCTTTCAGTTAGGCTTAACCAATTTTTGTAACTGTCTCTTCTTTGTCACCGATTATATTGGGACACCTATCAAGGTGTAATAACAACAGCTGAATTTGTTGACTTCCTCATTGCTTGACTTTGACTCTGATATGGGCCCAGTTTGGCATTGCTTCCTAGGGTGCTTTCGGAACCAAATGCGCTTTTGGGTCTAATCCAAGGTGTTTGGTAAAATCTTTAAAAGATGCTTTTGGTCCCTCTAACTTCTCTCAACAGCAGGTTTTCAGAAGCTACAATTTGTAGCTTTTCAAAATGGCTTCTGCAGACAGAAGGTGAAAAACAAGAATTTGACATAAACCCACAGAGACTGCAAAATCACTAAAGATTGAGTAATTTGGACACAAACCCACAAAGACTGCGGGAAGAAGACGGAGGAGGACAAGCTGAGATGTCGTATCCGGCAAGCTCCAAACCCCAATCTCAAAGCCAAACCTCACCGGTTCGACTCAAAACCCCCATTAAACCAGACCATTCAGACTTTTAGAGCTCTCAAAGTCATCGAGAGGGACTTCCTCGCCACCGCCGAAAGCTTCACCTCTCTCTTCTCTTATGTGTGTGTGTGTGTGTGAATTTGTTGTAATTTGGCTTATGGTGAAACTGGAAGTTCTCATCCTTCTATATAGAATATGTTACAAGAGTTCAAGCAAAAGAACTCACGGTAAAGTGACAATAGTTCTCATACTTCTATATAGAATATGTGCATATGTATTCTACATATCATGACTACGGTTGACCAATTAGATCTGATTCGAAAATATGGTGAAATTAGCTACTGGTCATTTTTGGCTTTCATATACATGCATCTTTATCATTCATCACCTTTGTTCATTTACGAAGACTGATTACCAGTTCTCCCTCCCTCGGTTCCTCTTGGAAATTGAAATTTGAAGACATCCATCATGTTCAAAATAAAAGTTTGCTAAAATTGACGAAAGCTGTCTATGTTTATGGTTGTTTGTAATATTGATTTTAGGGTGGAAAACTTTCGGAACAGGGTAAACTTTCAAACTTGTTAATGGTTTATCAAAGTTGCTTGAAACATTTCGAGACAATTTTTTTCTGCCTATTTTGGTCTACCCTGCAGAGTATGATTGACCTCTTTAGGTTTGTGTTTTTAACCATCCTAGCACTCTAGCAGCCATCAAACAGACTGGTCTCTTTTAACTATCTTTTCAGAGATGAGATATACCTTGCAGTTCCGTTTCAACATCACCACGGCCAGAAAAATCCTACATCACCATTTTAGTGAATCTAAACATTTTTCCATCAATCTTACATTGTTCGTATGATATTCAAGTGAAGTATAGTTTTGACTTTTGAGTAGCTCACCAGCCTTTCTCAACTCCAGAGGTAAAACTAAGGAAAACAAGTTATCCGAATTACCAAACCATACTTGCACTTCAACCAAATGAAAAAAAAAAAAATTATAATTACTGACAAAATAAGCCGTTCTTTTGAAAGAAAAAACCTGCTCTGCTTGTTTCAAAGGGTAAATAGCATATACTAAAGGAAGTCTGTCAACTGTACATGCCAAAACAAAATCTGTCACTTCATTGATGACAGTTATGCTAAAATGCACAGTTGCACTGATGAACCCTGTTGCATACAGCAATGTCAAATTGCCTATCTGAACAGCATACAGCAAATGCAGATACAGTCAGCTTTTCGCTATCTTTCTATTAGGTACAAAAAAGAATCTTTCAGGATCAAAACTTCTCTCTGAATAATGTTGTTCCAACTTCCAACACAGCCTCTTCTTACACTAAAAAATGAAGAGATGTCATGATGCGGAAGTTAATTACGATGATCTTGTCACATCCTGTATCAGGCTGCTCACTCTCTTGGAGGTGGATTCAGCTGCAAAAGCTCCAGATTTAGCTCAAACGTTGCTCCAGGCTGCAGCAAATGTATTTTGTGAAAATTCCATACCCTACTTATGGTGTATCAATGTTATGTACCAGAATGCATATACGAACATCAAATTTAAACATGTTTATACAATACATCATGTGAATTGCACAAGTAATGGAATCAATAAGCTTTGTAACATGAGTAAAAGCGGACTATGCCAAGACTAGTTCTAAGGTTAGAAACATGTTCACTTTTTGGATCATCCAATGATTTTCTTTTCCTGAATTAAAAAAGATTTGATGCAAGAAACATATTAAAAGATAACAGTACCACAGCCATATAAAATTGCTGACAAAAATGAGTGAAAAAATTATATATAGCACCATATTAAGTCTTGAGTCAGAATTAGTAAAAAAACCAAAGCATTATAACCAGCAAAACAATGATGATTGAAGTGGCTTACAGGAATCTCATTCATGCCCTTTGGGCCATATCCAGCCTCTGGAGGAACAATCACAGTTCGCTGCAAGGAGACCAGAAAATGATGACAAAGGAGCTTACAAGTTGACAGGAGAGAGGAAGGAAAGGAAATGTACAGTATCAAAATGGGAATGAAGATTTCCGAAACTAAATGGACAAGTGATTTCAGAAAGACACAGATAAGACATTGCTATAGCTGTTCTCTGTATGTATATATGTATCAAAATAAAAGAGAAGGCCATCACCTTCCCCCCTACTTTCATCCCTTCAGTTACCGAGTACATTGCTCGTGGGGGTTTTGGTGCAGCTTGTGCAGAAAATAGACCATTTGCGTTGTCCACAAACTCTCGCTTTCGTTCCTTCCCTGGAGTAGCGCCAACTTTGAAGACATATGGCTAATAGAAAAGAAGGAACTGTGCCTTAGCAATTCATTCATCAATCAGAAATTACCTTATGAAAAGCTAGCTAGTTGGTTTGGTTGGAAAGAGGTAGCGCATGAACAATCAAAAGGGTTAACACATCCTCAAAAGTAGGGTGAAAGAACCTGGGCAATAATACGATTTCCAGCCAAGATTTTAGATTCCCTGCTTGATACAGCGGTAATCCCACGATATAAGCAATCAAAGTGAACCTGCAATTGTGAAGTATAAGTCAAAATTTCAGACATGGACAGGTTAAGCACGCACATTCTTAGCATTAACAGCCTAATTAGGCTTATTTGGATCAATATTGGGGTTGCAGTATTAACCGTGTAAGTTGGAAACGAATAACATAATAACTTATCAACCGCACATTACGATACATGTATGTATATGTCAAAAGACATGATAACAGAAACATCTTTCTACTTGCATTAGAGATAGATTCTTGCTATAACTTGATTGAGAGAAATTAAACACCTGAACTGTTGATCCTTTCTCAGCTACTGGACCCTTTCCCTCAACCAAATCATAATATTTCAATCCATCAGCTGCTGAGATAGCAAAAAGGAAATATGGGTTAAATTCAACTAGTACTAACAAATCCCACCGATGCCTTCCCACAATCTTCAGAGCTAGCAACATACACGATTAGTCGTCAAAATAACATAAATGGTCCCAAGGTAATAACTTTAAATGGAGCTAGAACAACACAACTAAAGTTTCACTTGACTTGAGCACTGCATTACGTATATGACTGATAAAAAATAAGACCTAATTACTCCATATTATACTAGAGACGAAATTGAGACCTGAGCACTGCATCCAATGTATTACGATCGCCAATAATTTCTCTTGTTTTTTGCTTTCTTTTGTTTGGTGTACAATACATTGCATGCTCAATGGGACCAAATTTCCCATCAACATACTACTCTGGAAAATTACCCTTCACAGTCAAAAGAGAACCAAGAATCGGGTAACTTTTATTTACATTCAGTAAAAGAAAACCTAAAATCAAAATCCAAATCCCAATGCAAAAAAACAGAAGCAACCATCCGACATCAAGCATTCACAAGCCTCTTTAGACAATGATACACACACAAGCAAAGAAGAGACACAGAGAGTTAAGTGAGTAAGTAATTACGGGTAGTACTGTAGTCTTCAAGAGGGATGACTTTCCTGTTGCGTCTCTCTCTGGCCTCCGAGAACGGCGGAGACGCCGAAATGAGGGTCAAAGCCGGCAGCCAAGTGATGAGAATATTGGCGCATGATCGTCTTGAAATGGCTGCTTCATTTTGCTGCTCTGCCTTGACTACTTGGACTTGGCTTCTCCTAGTGTTACTGGGTTTCCAAGTTGAAGCAGTGAACTGGATTTGGTGGTGCAACTGCAAGCACCTTATTGATGATGCCATGGCCGTTGGAAACTTGGAGTAACAGACTCTGGTGCCAACATTTTATAGGTCTCTTAATACCAACCATATCCCTATCCATTTCGGATGGTTAAAGTTACAATAATGCCCATTCTTGTATCACTGATTTTGACCAAAAAAAATGCATCTCCCAACTCCAATGTCCAATCCCAGACGCCCACGACCGTTTTGTCTATTACTAGTTTACTACTGTAAGTGGCGGTGATGAGTTTGACTCTAGTAAGAGTCGCTTACTAGTAGAGAGGAGGTTTGATAGAGAATATGGCGATTCAAGAGAGGGAAAGTTACAGTTTGATTATTTACTTGTCTCTTATATAATTCTTCAAAAACTGTCCATTAAGTGAGTAGCTCTGGTTGTGGCTAAAATTTGTATGGTGTTGCTAGAGATGCTAAGCGCCAAAATATGTACCTTACCATCTTGTATCTCATTCCCCCAACAGTACTAGCTACAAAACCTATCTCATTACCATCTTAATATATTATGTGTTCACTTCATTCACAAGCATCAAACTGATATTGAAATGAAATAAATTCAGTGAAATTTCTCAATTTCTACAGTTATAATTTGATTTGAATGAGAATTGCACAGACTACAGATGATACACTGCAAAGAATAAGAATCCATATAGTGGAATTTGGTCTCTAAATTATAACAAAACTGTGAAGATGTAGTATTACATAGGAAGAAGAAGAAGATATCGTCGGCCAAAAATAAGGAAGAAGGAGATATCTCTTCACCACATAATTTTAAGCTGATGTTAGTTTGTGATACAGTTTGCTGGCCTGGTATTTGCAGAAGATTCAGTTCATGCTAATTAATTTCGTCAATTGCAATTTCATGTGTACGTTTACATACTGTCACAAAGAAGGAAACAAATGGAAGGTCCTTCCCTCAATTGCAACTGCAGCCTCAACATCTTCTCCCACCTTCAGTGCCAGAATGGAATCACGGTCCTGTTAGTAGGTCATTCTTGCCTTGAACGTCGACACTGGCCATGATGTTTGCCGATGGTCGTGGATTTGATCCCTCTGTTTCCATGTCACTCTGTGGATTTGCTGACTGTCCACCCAGTTTTTGTTTAGTTGTTTTATGCGAGCCCTCATGCTTATTCTTCTTTTGAGCATTCTTTTGCCATTTCTTTAAGGCCTTGTTAGTTTGTTCATCAAAGATTGACTTCTTCATTGTTGAACCCATCTGTACGTTCACAAAATGGAAATTAAGAAACAACGAATGACTTTTATGAAATGCATAACAGAAGAAGCAAGGGTTCAGATGCTTACATGCCATTCTCAGAATAAAAATAGGCTCAATTAATCAAAGAGAAGTGTTACGGGCGGATTAGCCTACTTTCATTTAGAGTCTCATTTTATTGTTTGCCTATGCTATAACAGCTTAATTAAATAAAAGATCTTGATTTAAAATCCTTATAAGTTCAATTCCACAGTATCAGAAAATAAAAAGTGCCTTGAATGTTTAGTGATTGTACCTGTGTAACCAATGCATATAGCGGAAGTGTGATGTAGCTGCACATAAACTGGACGGCAACCCTGATCATAAGGCATGTGTCAAAGCACGGTATAGGAACAACAAAGTATATGTTTATGATGATGATCATATAATCTAGCAGGGAATAATGTGTTCATAAAAACTTCCATGTAGGATCCCATGCTTTACTCGAATATAATAAAAAAAAATGTATCTGTATCAGTAAATGGGAAAAGGAAAAGACATACCCAAGACCAACTCTGACCAATGTAAGATTGAAGTTCTCATGGAAACAAGACCTGATCCCGAACTCATACTGCATTAGGATTCACCAGAAAGCAATTAGAACTCCAGCAGTGACATATAAATAACCACAACGAATTCAAAAGAGGTTCTTGGATTTAGTTGTTATTTACCCATATCCAAAAGAAATGTGTTATCTCAAAGGCATTCTGGACACGGAAATATAAACAATCAGATGACCGAAAATATCAGAAATCATAATAGCAGGGACAAATTGGTGTCTGAGAAAAAAGAGGAGGCTAGTCTACCTGAAACAGGACAAAATGGATCAAATAAAGCACTAGCTCCGGCCAGCTAAACCAAAAATGCTTATCAGTGACTTGCACCAGAGGTATCCCTTGCACCACAGCATGTCTTTCTTGGATTTCAAGTGCCATTTGTGTTATAATTCCTTGCAGCTTTGTTCCAACAGCTAAGATTATCTTCAACCAATACAAATGTCAGCACTCTTTTAGAACAATATTATTGGATTGAACATAAGCAGGACTTTTCTAGTAAAGTTCTTACAACTAGAGGAAGTACGGACAGGACAAACATAGCCTCCCATCCTGAAATGAAAGAAACCTTGAGTAAATAACACCACATCAAATATAATGATAAAAGAAAAGGTCAACTCAGATATAGGAAAAAGGAAACAGAACAAGAGTTAATCACCATGAACATTGAGAAGCAAAAAGAGCGTCATCGTAGTCCATAACAGTGGACTGCCAGTATCATCAGAATGGTTAGCAAAAAGCATACAGTCATCTTCATGAGATATGACATAACTACCTTATGGATAGAACAAAACTTGCTAAAAAACTTGCGGAAACATGAAAAAGAAAAGGTTGGCAATAATATATACCTGATTCCCACAACTACCTTAAAGTCATCTTCTAATGATCTCTTGATATATTTTTGAAAATCAAAGTTGCTTCCAGGTGCTAAATGAACCTATAATAACAGACCATATAGTCAGCTAAAGATACCACTATCAGATGAAGATTCTGTCATAATCAACCAATGAAACTCACAGTGACGAATCCATGCCGCATGGTCAAGAAATCAGCCCTACGAACAGACCTAAAGAATTGTCGGAAAAAGCATACCTGAAAAGTGAAAAAAAAGTTTGAATATTCAAGAACCAGACAATAGTGAAGAGAAAGTCTAGCAACTCCAACTCCAGAGATTCAAAGCAGTAACTTATACAAATTAATTAGTAGTTTCAAACTCTCAAACGAATTGGAACAGAGGAATTAATAGCAGAATTCTTACTAAGTAGAAGGTGAATCGTGTTTTTGTCCAACATCTTGTGTGGTCTCTCACAAATGATGTCTCGTGAGTAAGCCTGAATTTCGTAGGATCTGTTCAAAATAGGAACTCCAATTCAGCACTCAATACAGACAAGTATCCGTATAGGCAGCAATAAAAATTTGCTCGCAGTAGTACATTGAGCTAGTGTCCAATGATTTACCATTGAATTCACTATCATTTACAGCTTCTCGTTCCCACTGCTTCCACCTACGAATCTGGACACATGAAGGGATTTCATCACAAGTTGAGAAACCTCTAGGAAAATTGAATTGACTCAGAAACACAAGAAAACCAAATCAGAAATGAGCATACTGACCTTTAATCTTCCTAGTGTCATGGTTATGGCACCATATATAACGTGAAATACTGCTAAGAAGAAGATGAAGATGTGCAACTGATGTAATCCATTTATAGAGATAAGCGGCACTTCTCCCTGCACCCCATGCAGTACTCAATATTACGATTAGGCAAACAGTAGCTTTATTACTTATTTTCAGAATCCATGTAGAATTTCCAGAAAAGCCATGTAGCATTAAAAATGCCACCACATGTTTAATTTCCGTTATTCACTGAAACGCCATTGTGTCCAAACAACTGCTATCATTAATTGAAAAGCCAACGAACAAAAAAGCTAATTCTGACGATACCAAAAGTTCTGTTGAAGAACCAGAAAGCTACAATGGAAAAATCAAAAAGTTACTGTCATTTCACAGAGAAGTCATTGTTATCCGTCGGAAAAGTGACGACCATTTTTCGAAAAGCTATATACTATCGACTAATTGAAAAGTTATTTTTATTTTCCAAAAAATCTACTGTCACTCACAAAACCTTTTGAAAAGAACATTATTGGTATCTTTCGAACAACTATTGTGGATGAACCAAAAAAGTAATACCAAGAAACTGAAAAGCTACTGCTGGAGAACCGAAAATCTACTGACCCGTTCTCAGGCCAAACCCAACGCAGCTAGATATCAGCTATCCGGTCATCTTTCGACGGCGGACCAGCAAAGATGTGGTACTCTCTCTCTCTGTCTGAGACTTTTTTTTTTTTTTTTTTTTTTTTTCATATGTGGTTATACGAGGGATTTAAACATATGATGACTCAATTGATAATATTAAGTCCTAAATGGAACTTATGAGCAATTTGTATTGATTTTTTTGGTTTCTTATCACAGTCTTAGAGGAATAATAAAACAAAAAATATGATCATATACAATAATAATAATTGTAGTAGAATGAATAATGTATCAAACAGCTGATCATAAGATGTTTTATCGTTCGTATTACTTAATTACCTTTGCACAGGCTTTGCCAGAGCTACCAGCAGCTAAAATTCTGCGCTCCTGCTCATACCATAAAAGCCTGCGATGACCTCCTCCTCCACCACCTTTGTCACCACCTTTGTCACCACCACCGTGATCATCAGGGCCGTTTCTGTAAGGACAGGGCAACATTGTATCTGCATAGTCTTCAGGAATGCACCATCGAGCGATGTACGCTTGCCCAAATGTCAGTAGCAAAGAAATGAATCCCAAAACCATAAGCTCTGCAATCCAACAACAAAAGAACAATTAGAAACAAAAACAGAAATGCAATAGAAAAGAATAAAAAAAAATTCATCTAAAAAGAACTACTCGATCACCTGCTTTAACTATCTCCAGAGCTTCAAGCAAACCGGCTTTTTTTCTACGTTCAAACCACTGAAACCAGCAAATTAAAAGGAACGTAAACCATGCATGCATACACAATTCAAATGAAAAGACAAAATCAACATGCAAAAACATTTTGTTTATTACGTACATGTCCGACCAGGTGAAGAACCTTTTCCAAAATTATGGAAATAAGAATGATGAGGAAACAGACACCGGCGACAGCCCACGTCGGCGTCTGATCGAGCTCTCTGCTGCCTGCGCCACCACCACCGGCCATTTTTGAACCCGACCAGCCACGCCTCAATCAATCTCAACAAATTGGCCCTTATTATTATTAACGAACAATGACAAAGAAAAGAGATCACTAATTTAGCTAAGAATCATCGTGATCATCATCATCAATCACGATGATTATGATACAGAAGAAAAAAAGAGTACTAGAAATCCGGGTTTGTGCTTAATTATGGTGAGTTTTTCTTTCTTTGGTTTTTGTAAGGGAAGGCTAGCCATCAAACAGCTGGCGGCTCCTGGTTGTTCTTTGCTAATGGATTCCAAGACAACCATGTTAGGGGTGTTTAATTTCCTGTTTGCCATTACCATAAATAGAAAACTTGAAACGTAGGAGTTTATGGTTAGCCTGAATGCCTGATTATCAAAGTGGTCGACATACAAAATTGATACAATTTTGAATTTCGGACAATCAATTCCTTCAGAGAAATTTTAAATTTTCAGGTTGAGAATATTAAACGAGATAATTAATTTTTATATATTATGAATTCCCACATTTTCATTTAAATCTCAGAGTTTGTTTCTTTATCCAAATACACTGTCAAAGATTGTTTAAACTTTGGAACTTATACTCCAGACTATGGGAAGGGCCCAAATTAACAACTTCATGAAAACATTAGTTTTTTTTTTTTTTAGGGTGACATTCTCGCCACAGCTGGTTTGGATGCAGAGATTGAAGCTCAATTCATGGAGCAACCCCCTCCACAAGTTATTTAACTTATTTCTAGCTTGCTTAATGACTTGTTTGAAAGTCCTAGAATTAGAATTATATACGTTGAGATTGTAATTTGTTAGGCCTTTTGATCTCTCTCTCACACACACACACACAAAAAAAGGAAAAAAAAAAGAAAGAAACATGAGTTGGTTTTAACTATAGATCCCGTCCAAAGTTCCATACAAGTCATGATTACAAAAATATCTGAAATCAACTTCATATCTATGAATGTGAGAAAAAAAAGTTCTATTTTTGAAATGTAATAAACATCCTTTGGATGTATCCTGTTACCTGTACATGTGAACCCTCAACTCTTCCGGCATTGTTAACATCCCCACTTGGAGAATTCTTCTGCTCTCAAGAATCTAAGAAAATCAAAAGGCAAAATAATTCTGGGAAAAAAAAAAAACAAAAAGATCAATGAATCATATATTAGATTTTGATTCGATCCGAGAGCGGAAGTCTTTATACAAGTCAAACCTATTTTGCCATTCTAAGAATTGCCTCTTCAATATATTATATTCCCTCAGTTCCTTCGACTCAAACTTCATGGGACAAGCATCAAATCTCAATTCCACAGGGCAAAGATCATCAAAGAGTTCTGGTCCAACGCTATCGCTAATGTCATTGGATGTTTGCTTCTTCTCTGACACTTTAGAAATCAAGGTGTCAAACTTGTCATTCTTATAAAGAGATTTTCCCTGTCTACGACAGGTTGAAGAGCCTTTAGCTGCAACCGGCTGATATAAAAAGAAAGGTTTTGACCTTTGAGAGTCGCCCCATTTCTCTTCTCCATCATTAGCAAGGGAAGTCACTTGATCATCAAGAACCTCTTGATCAGAATTGGAAACAGCCATTTCGCTGGCAACCCGCATGACCTCATCACAGCTGCGGCTAAGCTCTGCCTCTACTGAAAATCTGCCTGATTGTTCCTCTGAATTTGGACACCCATTACGAAATTCATGAAGTGTAAGCAACAGAGGAAGAGGAAGTACCGGACCCACAAGGGCTTCACCAGGTTGCACTTTCTTTGACCACTTATTGCTGCGGCAAAACGGCTTCCTAGGCCTCCTTAAAATGAAAGGAGGCAACTGAGATAGGTCTGGTACAGCAGAGAATTCCAAAGCCACCCTCTTTTTGTTCACAAGCACTTCAAGAATTTCAGGATAGTTAGAAAAAGCCAATTGCAAAAGCTCCATGGGTAACTCTGACCACAATCTCCTCAAAACAACTTCATGTATGCTTGCTGGCAAGCTGATGTCATTTAAAACAATTGTAATAGCAGGAGATGATCTTAACTGACCGAAACCGCATTCATGTAACTTCTTGCATAATATTTCATGAAATTCTGGGCTAAAGAGTTCATTCCCTCGAGGAACCTTAGAGGGCTTTTTTATTTTTGCATCCAAAACTTCATCAAGATTGCCATTTAGATAACTACAGAGGTAGTCAAGTTCAAGGTACTTAAATCTCCTAGGAAATTTGTATTCCTCATGTTCGGGGGAGCAGAGCAAATGATCCTTAAAATGCAGCAACTCTCCATGTGATTCTTCTACTTCTTTTATAGAATCCCATGATGCACAATATCTCTGTAATTCTAGCTTTCCTGAGGACATTAGCCTTATCAGTGTAAAACCACCAAATTCATCTGGTTCAGAAAGCAGAGAAGACAAGTCTTTGTTTACAATACCGAAGCCCAGCACTATCTCTTTTTTGCGCTGCCAATCAATCCACTTAGGAAGCGCATCTTTTAAAAACTCTTCTCTTACAAGACAATTTCCACAATGGCATTCCTGACTAGACAGTAAAAGATCTGAAGGGAGCTCCCAGGCATAAAAGGATTTTCTAAGCTCCATTATTTTTGAAGCTACTGATCCTATTGGCATTGGGAGGGAAGGTCCATAGGAAAAGATATTGAACTCACAATTCCAAAATGAACCCAAGATGATGCAAAAACCAGAATCCGAAGGCCATTTATATGTGTCATCCTTCGAGTATGACCTCAATTCTGACAGTCTAAAAACATCAATATAGCTTGCTTTGTCGATGCTATGAGCCCATTGCAACACCGGCATCAATGGCTTGCGCACATCACAAAGAAGTAACAAACTGTCGGAAGCCAAAACAAAGTGAAAACTATCAGAACTAGTCGTTGAAAGCACACGGAACTGCTCCTTTTCAATCGGGGCATACATATGCAACATCTCAATCTTCATCAAACAAGTCACACTACATTCATGGAACCTCAAATCAACTAAGAAAATTGCATCTGAACGTGCAACAATCAAAACTCTAGGATGCCAACTGAACTCACAACTCAACCACTTATAATTTCCAGAACTACCATAACCATTATTGTCCCAAAGGACTTTCAATCTGGTCCCTTTAAAATATGTATTTGAAATATCGTTGTCTAGACGAGATTCCAAATCAAACAAGAATAAAGCACCATTCTCTAACAAAACCACACTCTCTTCCAGCACATGCGGACTCCAACACGCATGTACAACACAGCAAGCCTTGAAGACCTTACCACCCAAATACACTAACCTAACACTATATGAATTCGGACCAAAATCTCCAACCTTTACAATAAACCAATGCACAGAGTACAAAGTTGAAGCCAATAAATATCCAATGTTAACAGGACCATTACCTCTTAAATTGGATAAGTTAGGAAGGGGAGTCACAGAAATCCTTAAAATCTGGTATTTGAACTGACACCTTGTAGTGAGATTGTAAACTTTAACGTCAAAAGTCGATTCTTTTAATACCAGCTCGAACAACCCAACTTGGTCAGAATTCTCACCGGTAGGGAAAAATATAAGAATAGTGTTAGTTTGTGGGCATTGAAGGAATTCGAGACGGTTTCGGAAAGAGGAAAGAATGTCATTTTTGTACTGATGAGGGCCCAAGAAGGAGGCTATGGAGGAAGAGGTAGAGGGAAGAGGAGCAGATTCTGGTGAGGAGGTCAAGAGGAAACGAGGTAGAGAGAGATGAGGTAAAGGAGTGAGAGGTGGCAGGAGAGTGGGGCAAGATAAAAGGAGAGTAGTGCTATTGGGTTTTGGGTTGAAGATTAGAGGACCCAATATTGAAGGGTTTGAAATGAGAAGTGGAGGCTGGAAGACTGATGAGATTGGGAAGAGAGATTTCCATTCTTCGGGTATGCTGTCCATTCTTGGTTCGCTGGGACAGTCCTTCAATACCTACAAAAATTTAAACAAACCTCAAACAATGGAACTAAACATAACAATGGGTTTTTTATATTAAAATTCTTCAACTAATAAATCTATGCAATAAACATACTCCAAGACATAAATAATTGACTATGTAACCAATTCAATCATGAAATTTTATTGTATATAACTCTTCACAAAGAAAAAGAAGCTGGTACCATCTACAAGTCTATGGTAATCAAATGGAATTACTGTATATAGCCATAATTTCCCTCCATTTAATCAACTAGGACCATATTACTAATCTATCAAGTGTACTATTGGGTATAAGAGAAAATCAGTTGGCTGGAACTCAGTGGGGGTCTGCTGCTTTATTAGAAATTAAAAGAGAAATACCCTGTTAAGATGACTAATTGACTAAATATGGTCCTTTAATCAAGAGGACTATAATAGTTAATAACCTAATACGTAAATAAACACCATTAACCATCTATACCATATACAGATGAGGCTTTGTTAAACTCTTTTGCCAAAGACTTCCGGTTATACCTTTTCAACTTAGATACTCTAAAGTATATTAAAGCTAGTAAAATAAATTAACATAATCCCCATAATTTAGTCTCTGCAGGTGGCTTCCTTCTACCTTATTTTTTCTCTTTCCTTTATCACACATTCACACGCATAGAATGTGTGCAGTTTATAGTATAATATGAGAGACCTCATGAAAGTAACTTAAGAAAAGGTCCTGTTATAACCCCTCACCTCCAGAAAGAAGGAAAAAAATAAAAATAGATGCAACAATTAACAGAGGAAAACAAAATGGATAAATACCACCACAGGGAAACCTCTATGTATTGTCTGCAAATGAAAAAAATGAAATATTCTGTATTGCGCCACAGGAATTACTCTTTAATTTTCTTACAAAATGAAAGTACAGGAAGATCACTAACTAATCTAGGAATAATACTGTTCCTTCCTCCAAAGCAATCATGTTTTAGAAAAATTCAGTAGAACATCAACTGTTGTGTCACCCAAGCTGATAACTGTAAGGTGCAAGTACGGTTGGCATATGCATGTAAAGTGAAGCAGTGCTTTATTGGGTTTGGAATTGGAATTGACAGCCTTGATGGCTGTGGTTGGTTTGGTGACTGACTACAACCACTTTTGCAATAATATTATTCCTAGGTCATATCTCCCACTAGCTTCCTGCAGATCATTATTACCTAGAACTAAACCTCCTCCCTTCAACAACTGCTATGATACTTATGTTAGACCATTAGTAGACCTAACATTTAAGACCAACAATATATAACTAACATTTTGAACATGCCCGATGCACGTTCTGTCCTGAGTATTGTAACCAGAAATCTGAACTACTTGACAAATGGAAAGCTAAACTACTATCCAGTAACCCTAAACCCTTGATAATATATGGCCGAGGAAACAAATGACAAAAGCTGCTTCCCCTACCCATTTCTCTTCCCAGAACCTTACCCTTTCCATTGTTGTTTAGACTCTGCGTTCTAATATTTAAAGTAAGATGCTACTTGTAGTTTCCAAATTTATTATTGCATTAAGTGTACACATTTTATTTTTCATAAACATTACACATATATTGGAAGACTTTCAAGCAAGATCATGCCAGTTTTTAAGTGGTATGAGAAGACAGACAATCTGCCTGGTATACGCATGAAAAGGAAAGAAAAGGAGATCACATATTATGCCCCAGACAAGTCTCCTAAACGGCATGTGAGGGACATACACAATGTGCATGATACCAAAATCAATTATTTCCACTGATTAAGCAAATATATGCCGCCTACTTCCTTATGAGTATTGCGGAAAAGCCAATGTGGGATAAACTCCACATTCAGATATTGATTGTAACGAATCCTGTCATCCTGCAGTATTCAATTCTTTAAAATAAAACTAGTTTATTTATTTATTTATTTTTGGCCAATTCTTGGACTTAATTGCAAGAACTGAAACCTTAATATCAACCTAACTGTATCAAAGACCCAAAATCAGTATTTACAATAAGAATATGTAACAGGGTATAAACAAGAAGAAAATGTGAGCATAACATAACCTTCGAATCAGCAATATGAAAAGAGAGGAGCAAAATCGACAGAGTTAAAGAGGGAGGGAGCAAAGAAAGTAGGTAGCTTTGCAAAGAGAAAGAAGCTAATTTTCATAGGTTTATTTCAGTAAAGATTCATACCCTAGGTATCCAACAGTCACTGAATTATCAATTCACAACTCCAAAATCCGAAAAAATAATAATAATAATTAATAAATAAATAAATCAAGAGCTGAAAGATGAGAAAGCACAATACCTGGGTGTGTTGCTGTCTGACCTGACTCGTCAGGCTTAGAAGAAGAAGAAGAAGAAGCTTATTTGGAGAAGGAGAAGATTAAAAGCTTCAACTGCGTGTTGAGAGAGACAGAGAGGGGCTGCGGTGTTTCCCTTTATACGACGCCGTTTGGACCGTGGTACTAATACGACGACGTTTTTATTTAACCATCGAAACGACGTCGTCGCTTGGACCCCTTAAACCGAGCCATACCCCTATCTTCTTCTTCTTGGTTGCTACTTGCTTCTGAGAGAGAGAGAGAGAGAGAGAGAGAGAGAGAGAGATGTCGAAGGCGAAGAAGGAGCTGATGGCGTCAGCGCCGTGGAGGGTACAAGAAGAAGAGGAGGAAGAATTCAGCGACGCGAAGCTGAAAGTGACACGGCAGCAGGCGGGGGCGGAATCAACCATGCACGTCCCTCGCAAGAAAACCAAGCGCGCTCAGGACTATCAAGACGACGACGACGACTCCCTCACTGAGATCGACCCTGAGCTCCGCTACAGCTTCCACCGTAACTATCAGGTACTTCCTCCTTTCAACTTTACCCCTCAGTTTCTCTGGAATTACCGATTCAATGTATCTAGGCTTGTTTGTTTTGCTGGTTAGAGTTGTAGTTTGTAGAGGAAAAATGAAAATTCTCTCAGAAAGTTGTGTCACATGAATTGGAGGCAAGAGATTGTGCACTCTTGTTAATTTCGGACCACAAGGCTGCTGCTGGTGGATTATGCAGAAACAAGTGATGATTTTATGCCGATTCTCTGCCTCACCGGAAGACTTTAATTTTTACTACTCTTATTGAACCCCGTTCCATTTTACTGTGCCTTTGATATACTTCAGATTAGAGCAAACATGTTAGAGGCTTGGGAGAGTGTATAATTTGACACCGATGATCTTTATGCTGCTGCCGGAATAGATAAGGAATACCACGACTGTAAAATTCTGGTCCTGTACTTCAGAGGGATGTGTGCACTGCTTTTATGTGTTTGTTTGTTGGATATTTTAGAGAGGAGGTATTGGATTAGTTCGGGAACTGTATGCAGTTTATAAAATTTCTGTTGGAGTGGGGGTTCTACTGACTAATCTTGGTATTAGGCATCTCTCTAGACTTGGTGAATTATATTTTCTGGGAATGAGAGTAATTGTTTTACAATGGCATTAACATTTTTTTTTCGAGTCATAAACTTCTTATCTTCAGGAAGGAATAATATGGAGTTGAATAGTTGTAAACACTGGAGTGGACAAGACTTCTCAGTTTTCAAATTTAGGAGAGTGATTTTGACACTCAATTTTGCACAGTTACACCCCAGTTCTAATTGCAGAATAGTGCAGCAATCAAAACACTTTGCATTTAACACTAAACATATTCTATGATTAACTTGTCATCTTGTGTTTTCAAAAAAAAGAAAGAAGATTGACTTATCATCTTGCATACACAAGTCCTAAGTTTGAAACAGTTGGTCCTTAGATAAACCTCTTCTGATAGTGTTTTGGAATTTAGAAGACAGTGACTTCAAGTTCAATTGTCTATCTAACAGCTTTTCAGTTATGCTTAAAATGACCGACTTTTAGAACTTTATTCCCTCTGCTTTTATTGTTAGTGGCATTTAGTATCCATGATTCATATGATTTTTCTGTATAATTAATCTGATTTGATTACAACATCTCAATTTGCAGTTCCTTCAACGAGTTTTTAGCATTGATACTATCGTGAAACCTCTTCCACCTTCCATGGCTTACAATGTCTCCCGCAACTTGAACTTCTTCACTCGCATTTTCACCCAGTTTTTTGGTAAGTTTATCTGTTTATTGTGTTTGTAGGTTCCAAGATGCTGAAACATTATTTAAGGAAAAAAAAGAAGAAAAGAATAAACCCTATTTTTTCTGTGAATGAGCTGTAGGTTAGTACTTTTACAAGTCAGGATGTAGCTTACACTATTCCTTTAATTCATTTTGGGGTGTCTACTCCTCATTGATACAACTAGTTTTTTACCATTTTTTTTTTTTCCGTTAGGAACTAGTTTATAACTATTCTGGCAAGAATATCTGTTACTTTTACAGGTAGTTAGTTTAGCCATGACACTGGTACTTCTCGTCTTTCATGCTGATAATTGGTTAAACAGTCAGTCTATGTATGTGGTTTCTTTGTTTTCATGATTAACCAATCTGCTTAATGTGGTTTCTTGTGTGCAGATCCTGAAGGTATAGCAAATGCGCAGAAATCACTTGGTATAGGACAGGAAGAGAAAGCCCGTCGCGTCCGGTGATGCATATTAAGGATTCTAGAATGCAGTAATAAACATTCAGTTCTTGTTTTAACTTTCCTTGGTTTTGTTTGTTCTGTCCTTGATAGTATATTGTTGCTTCATGATCAGAAATTGGATGTTGAAATTTCAATGGCAAAACAATTTAACTCTCGTGCTAACTAGGCTCCACAGGAAACAATCTCTCTATTACTCAGCAACAATGTCTTGGTAGAGTTTGGATAACGGGTTGAGTTCGAGTTTAGAATAATTGTTCATGACACCAATGGAGCAGGCTTAAACACAATACTTAGAATTTATTAAAGGGGGTGAAATAGGCACTCCATTTTTTTTTGTTTTTTGCAAACTACACCCTAATCATGCACATGTTAATTGAAAATACTCATGTTGGATGGTGTATTTGTGACAAATTTCGTTCCCCTTTATTTTAACCATCCTGATTTGTAATAAAACCACGAGTAAGCGTAATCAAATGAAGGAAGTGGATTTAACTAACAAAGGAAAAGTTGATGGAGACACTCCAGAAAGTCAAGACAAGAAAAGAGACATCAAGGACATGAGCCAAATAACCGAGTCGAGAACCAAAAGATGAATAGGCAGAGTTCTGAGGACTGAAGGCAGTGTCAGAGGTAGAGGATACAAAGAGGAATCAAGTCAATCTGGTGGAAGAAGTCATCGAGATTTTGAAGGGGGAAGGGATGCTGAAAAGCCTAAGGTGAGACAAAGAGACAGATGATAAGCTGGATCAACGGGAGAGTGGAAAGAGATACACAGATGATGGCATCTATGCAGAGAGAAGACGTGATGGAGATTACAGAAGGAGGAGTACTGCAGATAGTGATGGAGAGAAGCATAAAGAGAGACGAAGATACAGATGATAAAATTGACCAGCAGGAGAGTGGAAAGAGATATGCAGATGACGGTACATATGAGCACATGGGGGAGATATAGATTTCAGAAAGAGAACTGCAGATGGTGATAGACCCACAGAAAGGAGTAGGGATAGAGAATATAGAAAGAGAAGTGTAGATAATGGTAGCCCTTCAGAAAAGAGAGACGATGAATTTTATAAAAAGAGACGTGCAGATAAGCATGCATGCTTGAGGGATGGTAGAGACTACAGGAAGAAATCTGTTGCTGATGACAGGCGAGACAAGAGAGAGATGAGCCAGTTCATAAGAAGAGAACCGCAGGGAAGGAAGACACAGAAAATAGAAGGTGAGAGGCATGGAAGTTCTCTTATAGCAGATGAAGCATGTGATTGTATAATTTTGAACTTTTACCACACTTGGGGTTTTCTGTGACTTCTCTCTGTAGCGAGTTGAATCAGTATTTTTAAAAGGGAATGACTGTTTGAACATGACTAATATAACTGCAAATCAGAAATTCAACTACAAGTTTAATTACCTTGCGGGGAGGTAGTTAAGGAACAATGTTATGATAGCAACATAACACAATAACACATGTATTTGGTTAGTAACATCAAACTGGAAGAAACATCCTGGCTCAAATTTTATATATATGAAGAAAGGTGACTAGTGTTTCTCGTTACAGTACTCAAATCAATCTAGAAGAGAACTGATTTTTCTCAGACTCACTTGGAACAAACACGGGAAGCTGGCCACCTCTCTGTGATCTACCCTGTTGATATGTAGAACCTCTGTCATGCTCGGAAGCCAGTGAACCAATATTCCTTGTCCCTCTAGCGGGTGGTTCATTGAGAACAGGTCCACTGAAAAATATGGATTGTCCCGTGTACAATAGCTCTGCTCCTGAGGAGGAACCACCAGATCTGGAAGATGAGACAAAACGTCCAGCTTCTTGATCCCAAAAAACTGACGATCTCTTATTTCCTTGAAGACTTGAGTTACCTTTTTCTGTAGGCATCTGTCCTACATTTACCTTTGCTTCACTTTGCTTTTCTGACAATGGAGATTGATCATTTGATGACTGATACATGGGGTTGAACTGATCCAAGTTTGAGGTTTTCTGCTCTAGAGGAGAAGGGGTGAGACTAGAGACATGAGGACTGCTTAAGTTACTACCAGCATAACGTCCAATTTCAACATCTTCTCTGCTAGCACGACTAGGTGGGTATGAGCTCATAGGAGATAATTTTGATGTCCCAGTTCTACTGTTTCTGTTGTTAAACCCCTGATCAGTACTGGTTGGACTACTTCTTCCACTCACATTACTACTCGATACATATTCAGCTTCATACGAATGATGTTGAGAACTAATTGGACGAAGCACAGATGATGATGCTCTAGCTTTGGCAGCTGCTTTGGTTGCCTCATTAGCATCTAGTTTAGCAAGCTTCCATGCACTTATTCGGACTGGACGCTGGGGTAATTTTTTTGCCTTATCAGGCTGCTGTATTGCATCTGGATCCAATGTCGATGGTAAGCGTCCTGGCTCCAAATGTGGAATAATTTCATCCTGCATCTAGAGAACCCATGAAACAATCAATTTTAACCTTATGAAGGTTATAAGGAACTTGCGATATGATCCCATTGCTGTGCTTGAAACCAATGTCTTACAAAATCATTAGTCACCACACACAGAAGATATCCATTTCTTGTTTATGCATATCATCACAATTAATTATATTGTTAGTAAAACTAACATTTTCAAAATTCATTTTCTGGGGGATAAAATGGCTGCTATTGGTTGATAAATTTTATCCGGATAGCCCCATTTTGTTTTACCAAATTTCAAATTTTCATTTGTAAATGCACTAGTACTAGAAAAGATTCCTATATACATCATTAATAATATGTAATGGTAGTACGTGGTGGTCCTGGTTTATTGTTTTTCTTTTAGGTAGCTCATACCGATAGAGTTCTCTAACTTTTCCAGGGGATATCCTGTCCCCTGTATTGGTTTGTATTGATTCTCTTGTTCCTTTTAGTGAAAGTTTCTTTCCTATTAAAGAGTAGTACCTGGTGATCCACAAAGATCCTTGGAGGGGTGCACCAAGCACCTTTGTATGGCAAATTCATTCCAAGAGAGCTTCTTCCACTCATGGCAGTCACAGCTGAACTTGTTGGTGAAGATGCAATACTTTGCTGATCACCTCCATCCACTGATGGTCCAGGAGGTTCACTTTGTGTTCTCATCGCAACGACATACTCATAGGTTGTAATACCCTGCACGGAAACAATGGTTTTTAATTTTTGGTGCAGTATAACTGGTGGTGTGTAATTTATGAGGGTGACCCTACCTTTCGAATCAAAATTATGTGGAAAAAGAACAGCTCTGCCAGAGGATAAATGGCAAGGAAGGAAATAGCTGTACATAGGGCCTGCAAATATTATAAACGTTTTAGAGGCAGAATTTGACAGAATCCTGTAATCTACAGAGTGTGTGAGAGTAAAAAGTAAAACAAGATAAAGACACAAGGCAGCAAACATACCACCACAGTGGCAAAGGGGGGCTGAGAGAAACCAACTCCAAGCCTATCAGCTATCTGCCTTTTCATACTATTTTTATCAGCAAAGCATCGAACAAGGACAGCAATACCAACACCACATTCAACAATAAGCTGAGGCATACATCCACAAACATCAGACATATGAGAGAATAATTTGTTTGGACATAGAGACATGAAACCATGTTTAAAAAGCAGATATTGAAGACCTTACCCAAACAAGGCTTGCAGCCATAAGAGACACGAATGTGATATAATTTTTCCTCCCCACACAATTATTTAGCCACTGCAAGAAAGACAGTGGTGCTGTTAGCAATGTCATAATAAATAGATATGCTCTTCAAATAGCTAAGAATGCAAACTGAGCACTAGGATAAGTGTCATAGAAGATAGGCTAATCGCCCAAGTATAACACAAGAGGCCATGAAGTGGCAGAGATTAATATATAGTAAGACGTTTAGAAATTACCCGACAATGATGATCAAATCCATCAACACATTTATCACAGCTTCTACAATGTTTGCTGAACTTGCCGACCTACATAAGAACATAACAGCATCAGTTGACCTGGTAATGATGTTTCCCTTCTGTGGTTTAGTCTGTAGAACATCAGGTAACTGGTATTCTGTAACATGAAGAATGAGGCAAGAATTCCTGCAATCCTTCAGCAGCAGAAAAGCTGAACGTTGTCTACAACTAAATTAGAGGATTAACTCCCAATGGATCACCCATGTAGGTAGCACATATGTCAAGGTATACATCCCAGTGCACTCCAAAGAGAAAATAAAAAATGCAAACTTAACTAGAAATCTTGTACCTCAGCATTGCACAAAGTGCAGAAGAGAGGATCCTCTCCAGATTGCTGCTGTAATTGCAAGAGATCTTCACGTTTGCGGCAATCTTCTCTTACAAGACAACCACAGAAGAAACCTCCAACTTTTGAGCACCAACTTGCACCATGGCTGTCCACTTGTCCTCCATTACTGAATGAAATGTTCCCTAATAAAAGCACATAAGGTTCGATCATAAAGTCCAGAGGACAAAGTCATAAGGAGTTGCTAACATCTACAGCTTACGCTGCCGTGCACCGATTGATGGAATGAGTATTATTTTTAACTTCACTCAGGTAGGTGAACAATTAACATCCTATCTGATTGATTATACCAAAAAGGAAGTTATGATTTATATGGGTGGAACCTATTTATTTGTTTGTAGTGTCCAACAGACCATGGAACTATACTATTTTCCACAAGAAAGGGTGGTTACCTTATCATCTTTATGTATCCAATGTCCTTAAAAAATTACCATTGTCCCAATTACATGATGGACCTTATATTCAGTGTGAGATCATAAACCTGTTTTTGGCCCCAATGTGTACTTTAATGCAAGCTTTAGAGATATAAATTCAATTTCATACACTAACCAGGAATACCTGTGTTATTGTTTTCTTTGTGGGAAAATGTCTTGTCAGCTTCAAGTAGTATTCCAGGATCAGCGGGATCAATTGCTGTACACCGAACATAAAGTATGAATACAGAAAACACCTGAAAACCAAGACTAGGATATTAGACAATGATAAGAAGAGCTAACCGATGGAGTGTAAGATTTTAAGGCACTATTTAGCTTACCAACGCAGAATATACACCAATTGCCACGTACTCATAGATGTCATTTCCAAGAAAGGGAGCAAAGAAGGCATAATATGCAACCGTTAGCAAGAAAAAAACGGTTATAGCCACGACCTGTGCACATTAGAAAGAATAATTGGAGTGAGTATAGCATTGTCAGGAAGGCCTGATACAATCAAACAGGCTCTCAAATCTTCACAAAACGTGGACGTAAGAAACCATGGTAATAATTTGGGTACTACAAACTTGTCGATTCAAATCTGGTTGGCTACCTACTAAAAGCAAACCACAATAGATTTACCTTTGACTTATCACTGATGCTTCAACAGTCCCCATTTTCCATTTATATTTTATAAGTTATTATCTCAGTTATGTTTCAAGTTCAACTTAAAACAACTAAACTTCAATCCTCCTAGAGACAACTCACATGCTACCATCTTATGAAACCTGATACTATGGCTTGTTTAATTTGATGAATAATTCATGCATAAGTTAGATCAAAATTAGAATGGGATTAACAAAAGAAGTCAGTTGCTTCTTCTTTTTTTCGCGTGGATGCAGAATTTAATGCAATTGGTACTCCAATTGGGTGCAAGTTCTTCAAACTGTTACAAAAGTGATTGTGGGAGACAGGGGGACCAAAAGCAAAAGAATCACAGGCCTAAACGCATATAATTTAGTAATTTTGACAACTAAAATACAGAAAACACAGAATGCACAGGAGTATATTATTATCAACCAACACTCACGAAATGAAAATCTAAACACATTTCGAAACCACATTCAGAACAAAGATTAAGAGCCAAGCCAATATATATATATATATATATATATGGACCTGAAAAGTGTGAGCAGGGAGTTCCCATCCATGACGGCGAGCCATGACCAAGAACTGACTTCTCCAAATTCAAAAAGGGTCAACACTACCATCTAAAAAACTAAGACCTCCATGAAAACAAATCTTAACCAGTTTCTGAGAAGGACTGGTTCAGAAAAGTGTCCCCATTACTGGTTCCTTGCTTCAGGCCAGAGAAAACAATCCAAGCCAGAAATTAAATATATATTCTCTGTTTTAAGGGTTCAATGCAGACCCAGATGGCAAAAAGGGGTTTCGAGGCAACCCATTGAGTCTGATTTTGGATTCAAGTGCTTGTGGGGGGAGTTGAAATGGGATGAAACTGACTGACTCAGAGCATAAGAAGAAGAAGAAGAAGATAATAAGAGGAGAGAACTGGACTCTGTCTGTCTGTATCTGTAGTTTTTTGTTTTAAGGAGTAAACGACACAAACACAGAGAAGAGTCTGTACTCTGTAGTAGAAGTAAAAAGTTACTCTGAGACTGCTTGTGTTGTGCCGGCGAGACCTGCAAAGGTATATTTATTAGTGCATATTGGTGCTCTCCCATGAGTCATGACCCCTCCTCTCTCCGTTACATCAATTTATTTTTAAATAAAATAGAGCGAAAATTATTTACAATGTTAATTTCTCCACCGATTTTATCATTTTATTTTACATTCGGCTAGTTTGTATCGTTACAACAGTCTCTCCCGTAACAACCTTACGATAAAAAATATTCGATGAGAAATTACTAAATTATTTTGTTCCGATAATTCATTCAGAAAGAAACATTCTCATGTGGTCTACCAATAGTAAACGATGATTAGTGCTCAATTTAGTAGTATACTGATGAAGTCACAAAATGGTAAAATTTCCACAAACAATAGAGTAAAAAAAATAACCGAATGCCGAAATATTGGTGAATCAAATTTCACATTGACTGAAAATTGAAATTCCGTTAGAGAGTCAAAATCAATGGATCCAGGTATGGCCCACGTACCAAATATTTGGCTATTGTTTGCTAACCAAATTTGGAGCAACGGATTGGCCGAATAAAAGATATGAAAAAGAGGACTAATTTTCCATTTGGCGCTTTATGTGCCATCATTTATATGTTTGAGATAGACTACTTCTGGCACGTTTACTTACTTGGAATGGAAAATAATCATGAATCGGAGACAAGTGGAATGAGAGAAGAAAATAATCGGTATTGATTCCGGAGGAATGATTCCTAAACTCATCTCCCCCTTTCGTAATCGAATTCCTAAGTATTCAGGAATCAATTCCTGATAAATAGGTGGGACCTACACCAATTCTCATTCCTTCATGTGTTAGTAAACACATGAATTCTTTTACCTGGAATCATTCCGATTCCTTTATGTGTTAGTAAACACAGGAGTATTTTTACTCCGTAATCATTCCATTCCATTCTAAGTAAGTAAACGTGCCCTTCATTCTTACTGAAATAAAAGGAGTTGGTTTCACCGTTTCACACGGGGTGAAATTTGTCTAATTCTTGTTTTTCTTCTTTTGTTTTCCTCGTCAAGATCAATGGAACGACAATTGTATCGATCGTGTCAATGTATTAAGTATGTTTTAGTAAATGTAAAATGGGTGATCTATGATTATCCGCCTACATATTTAATAACTAGATCATGTTAGATTGAATTCATAACAATTTTTTACTATGAGAAGTGATACTATTCCTTCAAACACAGGAGGTCCCCATGAGACTATGAGATGATCGATCATAATGTGGTATGTCCCAAGAGTCTGCTTACTAAATATGGATATGAATTCTACTTACTCTTAAGTGTGCTTATCAAAATTATGAAAGATTAGAGAATTCTGCGAAAGCATTGAGATTCTATTAAGAATCTCAATGATTACCATTTTATAAGAACAATCTATTTAAAGGAGAAACACTTGGCTTCCACATGAATTCTTTAAATTATCATCATACTAACAAAAAGCATCAAATGGGGATTTTATAGTAAATAAATCAAACAATTATACAAATGAGCACTTTGACTTGCCTAGATGCTTAGGCTAAGTGAGCTGCATCATAGCATTAAACTATAAGCATACTACTGTTTCGTTCAACAATATGTTGGGGTTTTGCCTAAAAGTTTGTGTTGTTTTATTGCAAACCCTTTAATAATGTAAGCTTTACATAATTCTTTTATAAACCAGAGAAAACGTGGACCGTTAAATTGTTTCATATGATCTATTGTTCCTTATGGTAGTAATTTGACAACTTTTGCCCACTAAATCATCTTTGAAGGAAGTTATCGAAACATCTATCACTCAAGTGTTTTAGATATTACTACTGAGACAAAAGGGACGTTGGCTCATTCTAACCTAAACATTGTCAAACTGATATTTGGGAATAATGTGATCATTCTATTTATCTCTCAAGGAGGTTTATATAGTATTGAAAGTAATCAATCCTAATATAAGTCAACTATAACATTAATGTTATGTAAACATGAGCTGTATAAAGTTAATTGATACAGCTCATGTAAACACTTCCCCTCAAGTTGGTGCATAAATATCTCAAATGCCCAACTTGTCAAGTGAGCTGTGCAATACCTTACCAGAAACAGCTTTTGTCAGAATATCTGCAAGTTGATCTCTAGTCTTCACATGTGGTACATCAATAATCTCTTATTCTAGCTTTTCCTTGATAAAGTGTCTATCCACTTCAACATGTTTTGTTCTGTCATGTTGAACTGGATTTTGTGCAATGTATATGGCTGTCTTGTTGTCACAAAAGAGATTCATAGCCTGTTTGGGCTTGAACCCCAAGTCTTTCAGTAAGTTACGTAGCCATAACATTTCACAAACACCTTGGGCCATTCCTCTGTACTCTGCCTCCGCACTAGACCTGGCACTACTTTCTGTTTCTTGCTCCTCCATGTCCCAAGGTTACCTCCCACGAATGTGAAGTATCCTGAGGTTGATCTTCTATCAGTGATACATCCAGCCCAATCTGCATCAGTATATCCAGCCACCTCCAAATGATTATTTTTAGAAAACATGATCCCTTTGCCTGGAGCTAACTTCAAATAACTAAGAATACGATATATTGCATTCATATGGTCCTCACTTGGAGCATGCATGAATTGGCTCACCACACTCACAGCATATGCAATGTCAGGATGAGTGTGAGAGAGATAGATAAGTCTGCCAACTAGTCTTTGATATCTCTCTCGGTTAGTAGGCACTTGATCAGGATATTCTGCTAACTTGTGATTTTGCTCCATAGGTGTATCTGCAGGTTTGCAAGCGAGCATACTTGTTTCAGTGAGTAGGTCTAAGACATATTTCCTTTGAGACAGGAAAATGCCTTCCTCTGATCTGGCCACCTCAATGCCTAGGAAGTACTTCAATCCACCAAGATCTTGTTGAGAATCGGTCAATATGTGAAGTCGAAAACACAAATAAACACAGCACACCAAGAGAAACAACCACAAAGATACGAGCACAAGAACACAAATTTAAGGTGGTTCAGCAAAACTTTTGCCTACGTCCACCGGGCAGAAAAACGATCTTCCACTATATTTATAATGGGTACAACCAGAAAGAATAAGAAAACAAGGACTCTCTCTTCTCTTCCTATCTCTCCCTTCTTTGCCCTCTCTCACTCTCTAACTCCGAGAACGGAATACACTTTGCTCTCTGTCTTTGTGATGAAAAACCTAGAGCAGAACCCCTCCTTATATAGCCATAAGGATATCAGCTTTCTTCACCAATTAGGAAACCTATTCCTATTTGTGGTAGGCAATTATGTCTTCTCCTTCTCTGTAATCAACAAGGATTACAGGTAATCCTACATCAATAAGGATTTTCCTTCCTCATTGGAACTCCATTCATCAGTAGGAATCCAAAACCTACTGGGTAAACAATTCTCATACTCTAAGACAATTGTCTTAGGAAAGACTCATGGGCTGGAAACCCAACAGATCTTTCATCTCAAATTCAGATGATAGATAAGCTTCCAACTTCTTCACTTCTTCCTGATCATCTCCTGTCACAATCATATCATCCACATAGATGATTAAAGCAGTCAACTTACCCTTCATGCACTTCAAGAAGAGAGTGTGATCTGAGTTGCTCTGCTTGTAGCCAAATGCCTTCATGGATCGTCTGAACCTTCCAAACCATGCTCTGGGAGATTGCTTGAGTCCGTATAGAGATTTCTTCAATCTACACACCATTCCTTCCTGCGAAGGTGCAATGAATCTTGGGGGTAGATCCATGTATACTTCCTCCTTCAGATCTCCATGTAAGAATGCATTCTTCACATCGAACTGCTTCAGGGGCCAATCCAAGTTTGCAGCTAGAGACAGTAGTACACGGATAGTACTAATCTTGGCTACTGGCCGGTGCAAATGTTTTCTAATAATCAATACCATATGTTTGTGTATAGCCTTTAGCAACTAATCTTGCTTTGTACCTGTCTAATGTCCCATCAGCAGCATATATACTTCAAGGTATAGATCCACCTGCAGCCCACTGTTTTTCTTTCCTTGAGGTTTTGGTACGAGCTCCCATGTATCATTCTTCTCCAAAGCTTCCATTTCAACCTTCATTGCCTCAGTCCATTTAGGATCTGCTAATGCTTCCTGCACTTTATTTGGAATGACAATAGTAGATAATTGAAACACAAATGATGCATATGACTCAAACAACCTATGTGTTGACACATAATTACTTATGGGGTATTTGGCTTTTGCTCTAGGATTTGGCTCATACTGGGCTTTAGGCTTCCCTCTCGTTGTACGATTTGGCAATTGATATTTGGGGCACACACTTGTTTCAGTGTTGAGTCCTGTTTCAGGGCTAGCCTCATTATGTATGACATCATTAGACACATGATTAGGGACAAACTCATTATTTCTAACAATATCTAACTCAACAATATCTGACTCAAGTTCAGGATTAAGACTTACCTCAGGAGCATCCTCATGAGAAATAGGGACTGATGTAGTAGGAGTAGGGGGTCTTCAATTGAATCTGACAAGACTGACTGAGGACGAACATCATTTCTTGTTGCTGGTCCTTCTGGATCCATTTGATGTCTTCCATGTACCACAATTCTTTCTTCCACAACAATTTCTGGTACTTCCAATACTGAAGAAGACACCTCTTCTCTAGATGCGCTCTCCCCCTGAAGAGAAGTCTTCGAGGCAAAGAAAAGTTGTTGCTCACAGAATGTCACATCCATGGTAACATACAACTTCTTGGTAGAGGGATTGTAGCACTTATATCCTTTCTCGGTAGAACCATATCCCACAAAAACACACTTCTCAGCACAAGCATCTAACTTTGTTCTCTGATTACGAGGAATATGTCTATAAGCCACACAACCAAAGATCTTGGGTGGAAGTGTATGGAGTGGTGGTAGGGTAAAAAACTGGCCAAGAGCTTCAAGTTGTGTTTTTGGACGTATATGGGCATCCTCTTCTGGTGCTTGAAGGGCTTGTGTGGGTAGTCGATTTAGGAGGTAAATGGTGCTAAGGACGGCATCACCCCATAAGTATTCGGGCATGTGGGCCCCTATAAGCATGGAGCGGGCAACTTGAAAGATATGTTGGTTCTTGCGTTCTGCCACACCATTTTGTTGAGGAGTTTGGGGACATGTGGTCTGGTGAATAATGCCATGGTTGGTTAGGTACTGATGAAGGGCATGGTTCACATACTCACCACCATTATCTGTGCGCGAAATACTTTGATGGGAGTCTAGAACTGGGTTTGGACCATGGTATGGAAGATTTGAAATACAAAACAAACTTCACTTTTATGTTTCAACAAGTAAACCCAGCACATTCTGGTACAATCATCCACAAATAACAAAAAATACTACATACCAGAAGGAGTAGCTAGACAAGGCCCCCATACATCTGAGTGGATCAAATCAAATGGCATAACACTGCGAGAATTGCTGATGGGATAGTTAGCACGGTGACTATTTCCTTGGATGCATGTCTCACATTGGAAATTAGACTCCTTGCAAGTTTTGAATAAGGTAGGAAGCAAACTCCTCATATAGCTAAATGATGGGTGCCCCAATCTCTGTTGCCACAGTCATATGTTGTCTCTCTCCTTTCCTACTGAGTCTTTCTGAACATGATATACTTCACTAGCACGGAGGTCACCAGCATGTGTCATTTCCATGTAGTACAATCCCCCCTTCTCAATACCACGGCCAATAATTTCTCCTGTGAGGATGTCCTGAAAGACACAACACCAAGGATAAAGGATTACACAACAATATAATTGTTTAGTAATTTGATGCACATACAACAAGTTATTCGATAAAGAGGGGACAACTAAAACTATATCAAGGGTTATAGAAGGGGTCAAAGATACAGAACCAGCACCAGTAATAGGATATGCGTCACCATTGGCATTAGTGACAGTTGACATGCGGGCAGGGGATAGTTTTTGGATGACACTTGGATCATGAGTCCTATGATCAGTTGCACCTGAGTCAATTATCCACATATCTTTCCATTTAAAGTTTAATTTTGCAAATGGTGGCCATGTGTACCTGAGTTAGCTTGAAACACTGGAGCAAATGCAAGATCATGGCAGAAGTACTGATTTACCTCGTTCTTCAATGATGACATTTTGGAGAGTGACATCTTGTCGGTACCAAATATATATTCACTCACAACTTTTGATTGAGCCGCCCTTTCGGGTTTTCAACTCAACGGACCTTTCTTTTCTTTCTTTCTTTCCTTTTTTTTTTTTTTTCCTACAATAGTGGGTCAGGTCAGACAAACAAAGGTCAAACCGGATCTGTCAGAGCGGGTCGGATCTCCATAGTTGGGTAGAATCTGGAGCAGGGTCGGATCGGGTCAAATTTGGAACTGGTGTGCAGGTCGTGGCCTCAAATCGGTGATTATTGCTGATTTTCTATTTTAGATTGTCACTGATGGTCTCACCGGGTTCGACGAGGTCTTGTTTGGATCGAAGAACGCCGGTGGCCGTTGTTAGGTGTGATTCTGGGTCTGGATCAAAGGACGCAGGGACGAGCCTGGTTCCAGTCTGTGACGCTCCGGCGGTGTGTGTCGGTGATCTGGGTACGACGGCGATCAGTGTAGACGAACGTCTAGGTTGCTAATGCATTGTCAGTGATGGTCTGGAGTCTATTTTCAGTCCAATATTTGGAACAGAAAGCTGGTTCGATGTTCTTGACCGTCGAGTCTGCCGGCGAGTCAAACTGGAAGAGGAGGTCGAGGGTCAAGGTAAAACTGGTTCCGAGCGTCGGTTCTGGCCTTCTAGGTCCGGTCTGACTTACTCTTGGTACAAGTTCGATCTCTGCAGGAAATGGAGTCTGAGTCAAGATGGTTTTCGATCTGGTCTGCAGCTTTGCCAAGGTCAAGGTCAAGGTCGAAAGTCTAGGAAACAATGTATGGAGCTACCAGGTTGACTTTTCTCTTAAAGTCAACCAATTCTGGATTTATAGGGTCACGGTATTTTTCTGGGTATTAGGGTATACGGTAATCTTCTAGGGTTTGAGTATTGGTATGAATAGTAGTGGAATTTGATTATTGATGGTAGGTCTCAAGAGCGTAATGCTCTGATACCATGTCAAACTGATATTTAGGAATAATGTGATCATTCTATTCATCTCTCAAGGAGGTTTATATAGTATTACATTCATGTATAGAAAGGAAAGTAATCAATCCTAATATATGTCAACTAATTGATACACAAAATAAATCAGAATAAAGTTAATTGATACAGCTCATGTCAACAAACATGAAAGCATGAAATAAAAGTGCACTCTTAATTCTAAAAACTTAGGACCACTCTTATGATTCCTTTTTCTTCTAAGCTTTTGCATAGCTGCAGAAAAAACTTGGTACCAGTTTGACGACATACCCCTTCTTCTCCTTGTCCTCTGGTTCTCTCTTATGGAATTTTTCATTTGGTTCGTTCCAAGCTTGGCTCTTTGCAGTTTTGTGAAATGACACTGACGCTTGGTCTCCTATGGCCAACAAAGTGAGGATGGTGGCCGTTTCAAACCATGGTACATCAGCAATGTTGGTGATTTTCTGTCGGATTTGCGTGGAGGCTTCTTGTTGATGTTGAAGATTGGCGTGTTGCAAAGGTTGTACTACTGGACAGGTCTAAGCTCAAACTTGGGCAGACACTCCTTATCGGTGGTGAAGGTTGGAGCAATCGATCGACCCCTGGCCTAACGCTCTCTTACGCTCAAGCTAGTTTGATTGGTAGCTTTGGAAGAGCTTTGGTGTGTGAGTAGAAAATTGTACATGATTTTGGAGTTGCATCTCCTAATTACAATGTGAAGTGATGGGATGTCAGGTCTTTTTACAAAGAAGTCCTAGGATCTATGACATGTCATAGTACAATTGTAGAACAATATTCCTGATACGCTCAAGGCAAGCGCATAATTTAACCCTGAAAACATCGTTAGTAGTATAAGCAAATAGGGATCGTTCTATTCCGGGGATTGAGGGTACACCTGTCATTGTCAAAAACAAATAAAGAATTAAAATAATAAAGTAAAAAGTATTATGTACAAAAATAAAATAAAGAATAAAAATATATACAAGTTAATATAAAAAGGGGGGTTTTGAGATTATAGAATTGGAATTAAAATTAAATGAAATAAAGAAAGTGTAAAAACACATATACAAGGGTGGAACACAAGAAACAAAGATCAAAACTACAATCATATGAATGAAATCCAATTACAATTCTTATAGTTGATTATCTATGTCATGAGAAATAAGTTGACCATGTGAAATATTCGAAGCAAATGATTTCCCATATTTTACTTTCCTTGAATATTTAATCTAAGTGAAAGCACCTAAATTAAACCTATTGAACATGCAATCATAGTCTAGAAAACTAGCTAATCAAGAACACATTCAATGCATGAAGAACAAAGAAAGGATGTCAACCAAAGTGCACAACCTAGTATGAAAAAGTCCATCTATTTGCAATCCTCCTTAATTGATTTCGACTTTTGTCCAAAGCCTTTACTACTTAAATCTAGCACCAATTACATGCATATATCCTAAGTTGGCCATCAAAGAACACATACATATAAAAATTTTCCATAATCCAAAATCAATTAAGCAATCTCACATAAGCAACATAAAAATCAACATAAAGAAATCACAATTTTTATTCAAACATAGAAATTGGGCTTAAACTTTGCCCTTAATGTTATTGTTAACTAGAAACAAATTCCTACGAAATTAAATAAGGAAAAAGAATGAATTACACCGTGAGTTGGAGATGGAGATGGAGTGCTTGAAACGTTGAAATCTTGAATCTTGGAAGCAAGCCTTCAAGGTGGACGATGGAGGATATGATATTCCCGGCTCCTTCTTCTTCTTCTTCTTCTTACTTGAAAACGCAGAATTTTGCAACTAGAGAATGGAGAGAAAAATGGAATGGAAATGGAGAGACAAAGAAGATGAAATGGATGAAGGAATGTCTTTAGAGTGAGAGGAGAAGGTGTTTATATAGGGAAGAAAAAGAAGAGTGAAATGATAAATGGAAGAAAAATAATGAAAGTGGTTTGTAAAATATGGAAAAGATGGAGTAATGATGAAATGAAAGCAAGGCATGAAGGTGTAGAAGTATGGAAGTGATGATGATCTATTGGAGCAGAAAAATATATCCAAGGAAAAAGAGAAAAGCATCTAGCTTTCTTCATGTGGGTAGGAAACTTGAACATGTGGTGTTGAGCTGTTTTTAGATCAGTTTCTGCCCCTTTATTCCTTCAATTATTTCTCCAACAAGCATTCCCAATTTCACTATGACCTCTTCATAAAAAATGTTCCATTATGAGTGTAGATCACCCTGGTAAAATTTCATATTTTTATTCCATGTGGTTGGGCCGAAAATGCTGCTGGACCTCTTACAGGTCCAGTTTTCCAGTTTTGCTTCTGCGGGAAATTGGGCTGACTGTTTGAAGGCCTTCCGCTCAATTCTAGCTCTGGCACTCTTCATAAGAAACGATCCTTAGGATGTCTAGAATGGATCTGGAAAGTTTCAGCTCATTTGAAGTTCATTTGGTCCGGCGGCCGCTCCTTCTTCCTTGCTTGGCTTGGTTTTTCCTAGCCGGAGTAGGAAAATGTGTAAAATTGACATTTTAGTACATTTCCATTTTTCTCCACCATTTATAGGTAAGTGTGGACCTAATGCTCATTTCACCATCATTTACTCCAATGTACCTAAGAAAATAGAAATTGAGTTAAAAATCGATTCGTTAAGGAATTAACTAAGCAAAATGTGAGGAATTAACTATTAAAATACCACTTTAAAATGCTCCTATCAATTCCTTGAACAGTATAGATTGTGGCTATCCTCGATCTGCAGAATCAGGGGGAATATTCTTGACAGCTTGTCACAGTAGAGTTGGGAATTCTGTACAAATCCATATGTTAAAGGATTGTTCAGTATTTTTAATACCAAACAATCCGAGTGAATATTCTTGACAACTTGATACCAAACAATCCCTTGTAACGTATGGGTTTGCACAAAGTTTCCGACTCTACTAGGTCACTTTGGCCTGAGTACAACATGAGCTTGGTCCGTTTAATAGCGGTTCGATTAAGCACAATTAAGAGTGGTCGGGTCAGGCTGGCCTGGGCAGAGATATATTGACCCATGAGCCGATCCAGCTCGAGCCTGTTATATGTCCAACATGGCTCGAGCACAACTTATTGCAGGCCGACCTGTTACTATAATGATATTTGAACATAAGACTTTTTAGTTCAGGGCTATGCTGTATCATTGATACTTTCAAATAATAAAATAAAACATTTATATCCTTTTAAGGTTTAGGCCAAAGAACCTAAATCTAAGTCTCTATTCCGTCCAAAAAAAGTATTCATAAAATTTAACACAACCTAGCAGAACTTAAATACCCAACTTGATTTTGAAAAACAAGGTTAAAATCCAACTTAAATACCCAAATTTGGTCATTTTTCAAAATTTACCCCAGTGTCAACCCTGAAACCTGCAAATCTAGATCACTGGGATTAGGAGAAGGAGGGGGAGGCTCTAAGATCTACTTTTTCTCTCCTAAGTTCTATAGAGAGGGTTTTAAATCTCAAAATAGACCATTCCTTGCTAAATCAAATTTAGCATTTACATGAAAATATTATTTTATCCACTCCACTCCCCCTCATCAACCTATCCTTTGATGTCATTGAGATTTGAGTATGTAGCTTCCACAGTATTAATTATACCAAATATCAAACATGTAATCTAGTTTACTTAAGGACGACCGGTTCACATTGGTGGTTAGCTAAATGGCAAGAGAGAACAAGAAATTGAGTTAAAATTAGTCTGAATCAATGGTTCATATAAGATTTGTACCAATGTACAGACAAAAAGAAAGACATTAAGCATAGGATCTGTAATTAACACGAAAGATATCTTCCAGACATTCATATTTAAGGCCTTATTTGATTTATGGAAGGGTGGTTATAGTTGAACCTCCAAATTTGATATTTAGACCTCCAACTTTTTTTAATTATTAATAGAATTTGTCAAGTTATATGAAAGGACAAATAAGGACAGAGAGAGAAAAATGAAAAAATAAATAAATACTCTTCTTACCTCCTCCAACCAAATATTACATTCAATTAATTTTTTTTTTTTTGAAATTTCCTTATGTTGCCTTTATACTATAAAGTTTATAGTTTTATAATTTACCTAAAATACTTAAATAAAAATAATAATTTCTATACATGGCCCATCATTTAATATAAAAGTAAATTCAAAACAATCTGATTTAGAACTTTCTTAAACTAAATTAATAATATTATGATATAGTTATTACTCGATCTTCCAACCTAAAACCCTTGAAATCCTTCTTTTAGCAAATTCAAAGGGATTCCACAACATATCAAGATTGAGAACCAACCCTCTGATTAATTTTAGTAGATGATAGACCTACTCATAAGAGAGCAATATCATGTGATTTTATTCATTCTTCTTCTCGTGGTTGAAAATAGAGATAAAAAAGTAGAGTAACAAATTGTTGTATCTCATGTTTAAAGGCGTTTTGGTAAAAATAAGGAGATCTACGTAGCTTTTCGAGCATTCCAAAAAGTAATTAGAGATATACCAAGTATGAGAGGTTCAAATAACAAATTTAGAGGTCCAAATAGTAAATTTAGAGGTCAAACTAGAACCACCCTTCATAGAAAGTAGAGTTTTTCCTTTGCATTTCCCAAGAGATAGAAAACTAAGATCCTCATAATTCTTTTTTTCAATGCATGGAAAAGTCATTAGAAAAGAGAAATTTTTAGGTGCTACAGCCAGCTGGTTTGACGCCCCAATAATATATCCAAGCTTGTTTGACTGTAGCACCTAAAAATTTCACTTTCCCCTATTTTTTCTGTCCTCAGAAAAGTCGCTTCTTTCCTCATGTTTTACAAGGAAAGAGTTAGGCTCTCAAATCTGCAAACCAACAAGACCTAAAGGTAAAAGCACTTCATATGTAAGAAGAGCACAAATTGCTTTGGAAGTTTGAAACATCACCCTCCTAATAGGATTTCACGCGCACTACACAGAGTGGTAAAGCATGAACTATTTCATTGCCTCCAGCCTCAAAACTCCTCTATATTCAATAAAAAATAAGTAATTTACAATGCCATCAGACTCAGATATTCAGATATTCAGATATCAGCATAATCTAAGGACCAAGGATGCAGTGGGGCCATTTCATTGCTCTCTTCTGGCTAAACATTATTGCTCCTCAGGATCAGCTACAATGCTATTTTACAAACCAAAAACAGGATGAATAGAGAATCGTACATAAACAAACTTACCCAACCCAAATAAATATAATTACAACCACAGAACAAGGTGAAGAATCATAACTCAAACGAACCGTATGGTACAGCCAGAGAGACCAGGTCGGTTGAAAGAGCTTTTCTAAGGATCTCATAGGCACCGTGCTTCACACAGTTTTGGATTAATCACCCGCAGAGTCAGATTGGTTTCTCTCATACAAGCGATATATCAGAGGTGACTTGGACATTTGAGGTTCCCTTTCCAGAACAGAAATCACATCCTTGACAGAAATACTACGAGCCACCCTTGTCTGGGGCACAATAAATTGGTTTTTCCCAAATTTTCTAACAGTACCTATAGGAAAGAAAAAAATCGCAATTACAAAGCACCATCTACTAGAGAAAGATATAGAATGATTCTTCAACAAATGCCCTACCAAAGATGATAAAATTATTCACTAAGACTTATCCATGGAAGCCGTTACACGAGATGATTGTAAGTAGAAAAATGATTGTTATACCATATTATGAATTGCGAATGTGGATTACATTGAATATGTATAGCTAACAAAGGAGAATTTTTGCAACCATGAAAAGAAAGAGAGAAAAAATACAATTAGGAAGGCAACAAATGATTTTTGGTCTTACATAAGTTGCAACACCATTGGCATCCTGCATGACCCTTGTAGACCAAAACAAATGAGATGGGACCCTATCGTTAAAATTAAAAACTAGGCTAAAGAGGACCAATTGTATCCGAGCCATCTAAAGTATATCTTCATAGGTTAGTTTCAGAGAGAAATAAAAGAATTTACATGCAGAAAAGATATCAGACCATTTCTAGTCGACTCCAAGAACATTGAACAAGATGTCTCAAATGAGAACAGTAAATATTCAGAATTTGAGAACTAGTACAAATAGCAAAAAATTGCAACGAGAAGCAAAAAATGGCACTTTTTCCAATAAAACAAGAGAGGAAAAAAAATAACAAAAACACAGATATTATGATGGAAGTGAATATAGGAGCACGGTAAAAACAAGCTGCCCACTAGTAAGAGTAACAAAACAATATGGAGTGCCTGTAATCTGAAAACTTAATGGCAAAAGTCCGAGGTCCGTGGCAAACACTAAAGTAACTCCATAACATTTCCTTCCTATTGATGGAATACCACTACATAACATAAATGCAAGAGACTACCACCTTCAAATTTGCATGAAGAAAGGTATATCTTGAAAGAGTGCACACTTATGTCAAACAATAGACTGTACACCGAAACCCATCACTTCCTCCTCCCCAAAAAAGTTTTCAAAACTCCTATAACTTGATTACATCCACACTACCCAGTACACACAATAAGCTACAACCATACAGTTCCTCCTTCACAAAGTTTTCAAGATTTTTTTTTTATTTAATTACTTTCACACTACCCAGTACACAACACTCTACAAAGGATTTGACCAGCAATCAATCTTAATGACACTTACCAGCTGCAGAAACAGGAGCTGCACCCCCTCTTTTTTCTACTTCTTGATTGTCCTTCATAATTCTTCCAGCTGCTGATGTAGGCTTGCGATTTACATCTTTACCTGGCTGAGACCCAGATGCCACATCACTCCCACCTTCACGTTTTTGGCGAGCTTGCTCAGCCATAAGTTGCCATTTTGACAACATGTCATCTCCTCCAACAGCAGCACGGGCAGCAACATTTGCTGCTGTTGTCCTCATTTTGTCATCTTCTTCTTTGTTTGCCTGAAGAACCAGAAAGTTGGAAGACCAATTGTTATATCCGTTCAAGAGTAAAAACATAATGCTAAGCAGAATCCACACACCTTAAATGATTTAGAACGACCTTCATCTCTGTCTTTATCACCATCAACTCCATTGCTAACCTCAGGCTGTAGGCAGTCATAATCAATACTTTGAATTTATTTAAATGCACATGAAGATAAAAGATTCGACTGTATGCATGCGTGCATGGTTAGCCCACTGATAGGTTACCATGTGTGAATGCATAACTGAAATTGGGAATAAAAAAGGACACTCACTTCATTAAGCTTCCGGACCTTTTCTGCCTCAGCTTGCTTCTTTTCCCATTCTTCCTTAGCTTTCTTGTTCTGATTTAAAATTTGTTGCCGAACATCAGAGGTAATGATGGTGTGGTGTTTTGGTTTCTCAGCATCAACCCGCTAGCATAAGAAGATTCACTTGAAGTCAGGAGATATTTAATTCAAATTGATTTATACTTGTTCAGAAACAATTATTGGAAACAAACCTGCTTTGACAGTCTTATCAAATTATTTATCAGTCCCCTCATTCTTTCCTCCACGCACTGAAATTCAAGTGCCTTTGAGTAAGATATATGCAAGTTTATATAAAAAAAGATGAATGTAGAAAGTAGCCCCTCACCAGTGACAAGCATCGTTCCACATCATTGCTTATACTTTTCAAACCACATCTGAACACTGTTAAGAACAAATGTAGAAATACCATACATCGTTATGTGTCTGATATTTCCTTTCATGACAAAAACAATTCTTAACACCTGAATGAGAAATAGATAAAATATGGAATAAGATTATTAACTGATTTCTGCCAATTTTTTCTGCAAGGGAGCCTTCTGCAAAATCAGCCTTTCTTCTTCTTCTTGCACAACTCTTCGAGATGCTTCTGAAGCTCGACCGTCGTCCTTGGGCCCAGAAAACAGCTGCTCCTCCTCTTCCTATATCATCAAGAATATCAAAATGGTCTGAGCTTGTTTACTTATGGCTAATGTTCACTTAATTAGATAATATTTTGCATTAGCATGGATTGAAAATGATAAGATAGTGTACCCTTAGATTAACTCCACTAACAGCTGTGACATCATTGAGTTGTTCAATGCTTTGATCCAAAAAAGCCCCAGATACTTTCTGCTTCTTACTGTTACAATGGATTCAACAGAAAGTTATATGGAGGATGTGATTTTAAATCATCCAGAGTATGATACAATAAAAGAAAATAATTTTACCTTGAAGGCGGTGGTGAAGAACCAAGTGCTTCACTAGGCTTCTTTTGGCCAACAGAAGTCTTTTTTGCAGGTACTCTATTATTAATCCCAGCAGGAGAAGTGCCAGTAGGTATCCGAGAGCTTAACTGGTGAAAATGGAGAATCAGAGAAGAAAATAGTTGTGAGTAGAGCGAAAAGATATTCTTATTACACCAAAAGCATAAATTGTAAAAACAAACATCAAAATAAATACAGAAAAACTAGAACCAGCATGAAACTAGGCCACCCAGTGAAATTGTATTCTTACAGTTGAAGCCTATTACTATTGATAAAGTAAATATAATGAGCAAATTATATATTCATAACAATAATTGCACTCCGATCCCAACTCATATCCCATATCATCGCGCAATTCATGACCAAGTGGACACATATTACAGGACACAGTTCCTGTTTTACCACCATTGAAAAGGTGCTATATAACTTAAGTAGTGAACTTTTCCACAACACATTAATGGAACATAGGTATTCCACAATACAACCTAAAAATGGATATTTAGAAGAGAGATGAGAAGATGAATTTACGTTAGGATCAGCTTGCGTCGTTGTGGAAGAAGAAACAGGATTCAAGGGCCCTGTGCTTGTAGATGACGAAGGCACCATGCTCCCAGAGGGCCCTGTGTTTGAAAATCCCATTCTTGAAGACTGCTTCTCTAAAGACTCGTCCATTGAAATTCCAGGTGATGCATTTCCTTGTTCATGTTGCACAGAAGAAGCATAAGGCAAACGCTGAGAATTAGATAGCGGGGTCTTGTGCTGCTGCTCAGCACTCTGGTCAGTGGGTTCCTGTTTTACATAAGGCATTGATGATAAAGGGCCAGAAATCTGCTCTTTATTTGAAGACTGCCAAGGAACTGGATTTTGTTGTAAAGTCGAATTATTTGTGAAGTGAGGAAGAGATCCACCCTGCTGTCTGCTAGGGTCATTCATAGAATTTTGCCTCTCCAATTTGGGCACACTCATGATGTTTGTTCCCTGGGCTTCCACCCCACCTGGCTGAGCTGAGCCCATGCTTTGATGTTGAGGAATTTGCCTCAAATGAGAGTCATGTGATTGCTGTTTGAGAGGCATTGTATTGACATTTGTCCCTGAATATGGATGATAATTACCACCAGTAGATCCATACATGGCAAAGGATGATTGGGGGTAGTGCAGTTGCTGTTGCTGCTGCTTGTTATGTACTTGCATAGCAACCGAGGACCGCTCCCTTTCTTGATTGGCAGCTCCTGTGCTGGAAGAAGACATCTGATTTACTTGCATTGCATGAGAATCTGACTGACGTTCTGCTTCCCGCAATTTTTTGGCATTGTTTTCAATGGCCGAATGGCTTGAATCAGTCTGCACGTGAACTGTGGGAATGTGCGATGGGTCTGTGGAAGGGTTCGCACCTCTCTGATGAATTGCAAAACGAGGATCAGTGAACTGGGTAGCACCTGCACTGATAGATGGCATCCTAGGAGGTTGCTGCTGCAATGAAGCCTGAGGCGTCAACTGTTGTTTAAGAGCAGGCTGCCATGTTTTCATATGATTATAGTTAGCTAAGTCATCAAAACATTATTTATTCATGAAAAGAATAGTAGTTTCATTTCTTCTCTTACCTGTGTCTGTACTTTATGTACTGCCATCTTGAGCATCTGGTCCCCAACAACACTTCTAATGTGTCGGACAAAAGCATCTTTGGAGATTTCATTGTTCTAGAATAAGCAGCAGACAATTCAGAGAACAGAAAAATTATCAAAATACAAAACTACTTTACATTGAACTTGCATATAGGACCCACCTTCAGTTTGCTAAAAAGAGTTGTAAGTTGCATGGCTCTGTCTTTATCAAGTTGAGGCAATAAGACAGGTAGTAACAGACCAAATGGTACTTGTTTACTGCGATTCATCGGGGTGCTTGGCTGCTCCGTGGTCATTGCCTGTTGACTACTCATCTTCTGAAGCTTTACATACTGAGATTCATTTTCTGGTTTAGGAGTTAAGTCCTGCTCCTGTGTTGACACTGGATTTTTTCCAGACATCAACATTCCAGTCTGGAGAGGTTTTTGATCTCCTTTCCCTTGCTGAAGATCACTGTGGGGTTGCTTCTGGGGCAAAGTAAAATGATTAAGTTCCTGCAATGTATCATTCTGTTGTGGCATATTCTCAGAGATGGAACGTTGTGGCTTTAACTCCATTGATGACTGCATTTCTCGCTGTTGTGCAATATTTTGGTCATGCTGAATTTGACCAGCAGTACTTTCATCCTGGCTAGCAGTATGCAACTGTGGTAATGATTGACTAGAAGTATTATTGCTTCCTTGAGACAAAACTGCTGCATCATTAAATTGCACAGAATATAAATAAGCAAAGAGTTCTAGGTATGAGCATAAGTAAAAGCAAAACACATTTTCTTCGATAAGAAGAAACTTTTATTGAAAGAGGAACCAAGGGGACAAGAAACAAAAGCACTGGACAAGAAGTTCACAACTACAAGAAACAAAACACAAACAAAGAATACTACAACATGTCTAGCCTAATAAAGTGATAAACCTTAGGCCTAAAAACATAAAATTCAACCACTGCAGCCTTTGAGCCTAGAAAAACGGAGGAGAAAGTATAGTCTTTAAGTTCAACCAAAACTGAAGCCAACAAGGCAGACAAGAATCTAACATTCTCCCAGAGGCCCTCCACCCCACTCCATTATAGTTTTCAAAGTTTATTCTATTCCTTTCCATCCAAATCACCCAAATTACAGCCACTGCAATGCCAAAGAGCTTTAGTCTTATTCCCTTTGTCAAAGCCAGTAAGAATTTTTGCTTAACAGAACAAACCACCCTGCTGGAGATTCCCCACCCTCTAACAATCTCTGCCATAAATTTGATGACACTGCACAATGCACAAAAACATGATTAGCTTTCTCTCCTTGAAGTCTAAGCACAACGCACCAATGGGGAGTTTATTTGGTCTTCTCCTTTGACAAACTCTTCCTTTAATTTGTATAATGCACTAATGGCTGAAAAAGACTTCCATGAGAATCCTCAAAAACACTCTAGCTTCCACCTCCTAACATCTAAACTTAGTTGTTTCACCAAACTGACTCCATCTATGAGTTCCATCATTGAAGATACCTCTGGTATCTCCTATAATTTAGATTCTTTTTTTTTTTTCCTTTTTTGTTTTAAACCAAAGTCCCAGCTCATAGGATAAGACAGGTCAGTGGTAAACTTGATTATTGTTGCAATTTAAAATCTTGATAATCTAAAGAGTATTGGAAAACATTGCTTCAAACATTCACCCCCAACCCGTGTGTCTTCCCCAAAACCTCTCTCCTTCCGTTGCCAACAACCAATTGGTAAACAGGGAATATTATTTGGACCGGCTGAGATGTCCTGCCAACGGCTCGAACTTGACCCCGTAGGATTTCAACCATTTTCATGGGACGCAGAGGACACGGAATTAGCTCGCCTACCACTTCAATCTGTTGCTATATTATATACATCTGAAAGAAAGAAGGCTATGAAAGAAAGATCGGAAATAGATTTTATGGAGCGATATCCTCTTGCCAGGAGAATACCAGGGTGGAAATAGAGTATCAACCAATGGAGAGGCTCCGAAGGAGAGGCCATATACTTGCTTCAGATTACAGCATGCCACAAAGATTTCCCTCTCCAAAGGAAATCTCATAGCCATTGTCCGAAAAAAAAAAAAAAAAAAAAGTGTTGCTTGCCTAGAGGTTCCCAGTCCCAAAAAGCCAAAGACATTTAACTAGAGATTATGGCCACAACTTGCAAACTTTTCCACACATTCTGGGAAGTAAACTGAAATGAACACTACATAAATAATTTCAAGGTAAATCCATTTCAAACCACCCCGGATGTTTTATGACCAATAAAGAAAATGGTGAAAAGAGACGAATGAATTAGCATAAAAATCAACTCCCGTTCAAACCACTCGTGCTCTCTGATATTTAACCAAACACCAAAGTTGATTACTGAAAACTAAATAATTCTAACAAAGTATTCACCAAGTAATCTGCATTAGTTCTACGATTAACATGTAAGTAGTTCTTGAATCAAGGTTCGCTTTAGAACAATACCAGAGTCTGAATCAGACCGCTGAGAAGCAGACACATCTCCTTCAATGTCCCTATTCAGGGCCGCCTGAAAGGCCTCCACATCCGCCCCCGAATGCATTGTTTCATCCTTCACCCAAAAACAAAAAACAATAAAAAAGTCAGCATCAAATGCACCCAAAGCTAGAGCTGTGGCAGAAACAGAGACACAAAACCTCATCGTCTTCCAAGAGCTTCTTCATAATCGACGGGTCCATGATGGGGTTATGTATATCCTTTCAGTACTTAGATTAGGGTCTCCTCTACTCTAGCTCTGGATTGCCCACTTGCCACTCCAAAGCCAATCAGTCATGCCCTAGGTTATCGAAAGCTGAACTAAATCACCTAGTAGTTTAATTCAAATAAGAAATTAACGAACTTGATGAGGTAAAGGGATATCTATATAGATCAGAAACAGCTCCACAGTGCGAATTAGCAGTAAAGATGAAAGCTTTAAACAAATTTTGCTAAGAAGAGAAGGAATAAACCAATTGGCAAGTTGAGATTACAGACGAAATTGAAAGAATTGAGCGAAATAGTGTGAAAACAAGGGAGAAGATAGGGCACACCTGATTGCGAAGAATTGAAGAAAATGAAGGAGACTGTGGTTGTGTATACAGTGTGTAGTTGATTCTGAAGCTTGAAGCTTGAAGCTTGAAAAATATATATGATGGAGCTTTTAAAAGTCGGAAAAGAATTTGAAGAAGGGATCAATGAGGAATGGGGTGTTGAGATTGAATCGACGACGAAAAGGGTTATGTTGTTTGGTGAGCAAATTAGGAGTTCCGACGGAAATAGGGCAGCTTCAACGTGATGGACGAAAAAGAGGGAGAGTCCCAGTTTTGCCCAGAAACAAAGAAAGGAAGTGACATAAAATTAGTTTTGTTATTTTCTTCTTTATATCACACATGTCTGCAGTTTTTTTTTTTTTTTTTTTTTTTTTGAAAAAAACCCCACCCCATTCCCACCCTTGATGGGGCTCGAACTCTTGAACTTTTTTTTTCTCTCTCTCCTCTCCGACAACTTCCGCTGAACATCGGTGAGGTTTTCGGAAAATTCCGACGAGGTCACAAAAGGTACTGTCATCAACACCAAAAGTTATTCTCACTAACGACAAAAGCTACTCATATGAGATTTTTGGCGGCATCCGGCGAGGTTACAAAAGCTAGTGTCTCCTTAACACTAAAAGCTACTCTCACAAACAATAAAAAAAAAAAACTACACTCATCAACAACATAAAGTTACTCTTACCAACACAAAAAGCTACTCTCACCGACACTAAAAACTATTATCTAGTAGAACAAAAGCTACTCACAGAAACTGAGAAAGTTATTTTTAGAGACTAGGAAAGCTATTACCACCAACACAAAAGCTACTCTGAAACATCAAAACAACTATAAATTTACAACTTCATTTTAATTCTTTGCAAATTTTTCTAAGAGTGTTGCTATTGGGACCTCCAAATCTGCTCACTTGACCTCACTCTATTATGAATTATTAAATGACATATATAACCTACTATAAAATGACTATTAAGGACAATAATTATACCAAAAAAACATTAAATTGATTTTCTATAGACTTTCCAATTAAATAATATTATATTGCATTATTTATTATTTTTCTTATCTATTTTAATTTTCTAATTTCACTACATACTCATTAAACATTCATATATATTTAATACGAATTAAAACTATGATTATGTGACATAAAAATGTATGATATACATGTTGAACGCGTATTGGTGAGGAAAAACAAAACAAATCATATTATGACCTAAATCTAAGTCTATCCATTATATTTGCAACATAAAAAAATGAGCTAGCAATTAAAAAAACTAAACAAATATTTAAATAATTAATCATGAGGTACATAAAATAAACATTAAGAAAAAATGATTAATCTTCATTTTTTTTTTGCAGAGCTAAAACAGAAGAAAAAAAAAAGTTAAAAAAAATCACAAAATAGTTCATGTTATTTTCTTGTTGATTAAAAATTAATTTTTAAAACTCAATACCTTGTGTTTAATTTTTTTTATTAAAAAAAATTTATGTTGTCTGATTAAGGAATGGATATGTAATTAAGATTTATAGGGTAATTAATTCATTAAATTAATTTTTTTTTTTGTTTTAAAGATAATAGCTTGTTTGCAAATTATATGAGTGAGGTTATTTGAGGAAATTCAGTGAGGTTTAGTAAGTAAATTTAGTATTTAAAAATTGGGTCTTTGACCCAAAGCACCAAAATTGATCAAAATTAACCCACTTACCCCAACAACAGATTTTTATTCCCATTAACACAATTTAAACTAAATTGACATTTTTACCCTCAACCTAATTAAAAAACTACATCCATGCCATTTAATTCCTCTCTCTCCTCTCTAACACCGGTCACGACTCACTCTCTCACGCTCAAGGACCAGATCAACCTCATCATCGTCGTCGCCGTCTTCGCTGTTGTCGCCGTCGTCGTCGTTTCCGGTCACCAAAACCAACCCTCCTTCACTTCTCTCTCCTCTCTCTCTCTCTCTCTCTCTCTCTCTCTCTCACACACACACAGATCCGATTGGGGAGCAGTATTGCCGTCACCTTCTTCTTCCTCAGCGGCGGAGCCACTCTCCACGGGCTGCTGACCTCCTCCGACACCGCCACGACGACGACGACGTTGATCTGGTGCGCCAATGGCAAAGGACAACGTTGATCTGGTGCCACCACCACGGCGACGTTGACAATCTCCGATCCGATTGGGAATAGAGCGCAGGGTCAGGAGGTTATCTCCGGCGAAAGAGTTCGCCTCGATTCGACTGCAGCCCGCCGCAGATCAGAGATTGTCGACTGCAGCCCGCCGCAGATCAGGGATACTCGCCTCTATTCGACTGCAGCCTCGGCGAACAACCACGATTTGGAGCCCAGAGTTTTTCTCTGGGTGCCCAAATCAATTTCTTTCTTTCTTTGTTTTGGTTTTTTTTTTTTTTTTTGTGTGTGTAAAATTGGGGCAAAAGGCCCAGAGTGAAAGAAAAATGAAAAAAAAAAGTTCTATTGGGGCAATAGAACTTTGCCGAAATGGGGCAGAAGAAAAGAAAAAAAAAAAGTTTTAAATGTCTATTGGGGGGCAATAGACGTCTATTGGAGGGCAATAGACGTTTTTAAATTGATATAATCTCTTTATTTTTTTATTTAATTAAGGTTTTATTTGTCTAATTTAGGAAGATTAGTTCCTATGTCGGCTAACGAAAGTTCTATTAGAGGGCAATAGACGTCTATTGGGGGGCAATAGTCGTCTATTGGGGGGCAATACATGACTGATAGACGTCTATTGGGGGGCAATACATGGCTGATAGTCGTCTATTAGGGGGCAATAGAGGTCTATTGGGGGCAATAGATGTCTATTGGGGGCAAAAAAACCTTTCCGGTGAGATTTTCAGCAAATTCCGGTGGGCGGCAGCCGGTGACCGGAATCCGGCGGCCGGTGACCGGAATCCGGCGGCCGGTGACCGGAATCCGGCGACGGTTGACCGGATTCCGGCGGCCGGTGACCGGATTCCGGCGGCCGGTGACCGGATTCCGGCGGCCGGTGACCGGGCTCCGGCAAAGTCTCCCATGGTTTCTCTCTCTTCCATTTTTTTTTTTCTCTCTCTCTAAGTAACAAAGGGGTGAGGGTAAAATGGTATTTAAAAAAAATTTAAAACAAAAAAAAAATCTTAATGGGGTATTAGGGAAGACCTCCTTAGAGTGTTTTGGGTAAGAGGGAATTAAAAAAACTTAATGGGGTAAGTGAGAAAAAAATCTCTAAAAATGGTGTAAATGGACAAAAACCCTTAAAAATTTGATAGGAGGTGTAAAAAGCATAGAGGTCCAGTGAGTAAATTTGGAGGTTCCAATAGAAAAACTCTTTTTCTAATGGCATAAAATCAGTAGATGTTTTAACAACTGTCTTTGTTGGAGAGATAAGTTTTGTTAACACAAGGTTTTTTTGTTCTATCCAAATTTTTGCTATTTCTTGGACATTCATCAAGACTTCTCTTTGTTAATTGTTAAGTTTGTCTTAATTTTTATCAGTTTTTCGACTGTTTTCTAACCTCTGTTAATTTAATCTTCTTTTCCTCTAGGAAGATTTTTTTTTTTTTTTTATAAAAGCGGGCTGGTGCGGCTGCCCTCAAGCTTTAATTAATGAAACTGCAGAATATAATGGGGGACGTAGAGCCTGAACCCCAGATTACAATAAGCATAAAGAGAATGTTAATGTCTAAAAGTTCGGCGGTAGCTGAACCTTTGTTAACGCTGATCCGGTGGGCGGATCGGTACTTATGGTGCTCGCAGAGCCTCCGCTACCTGTCAAGTAAAATACAAAGGGCGTCAGAGGGAGACCGCGTTGGGCGGTCTTCAACTCTCCGATGCCTAAGTTAGTCAATGTATTTATGTTGACAAAGTAACAGTAGGTAAGTATTGAATGCGTAATTAATGAGGAGAGAGGAGAGGACCTTTTATAGGTGAGGAAGAGGTTGATCTTCTCTTTGTTTTCGATGTGGGACTGATATGCTTCAGTTCCCAGTTTCAGGAGCTTCTGATGCCATCTTGGCGCGGCGCGTGGCGGCGCGTCGGCGGCGATCTGGAGGTGGTCCGACGTTGGGGCTGTAGCCCGCCTGGCGGTGTGTCTGCATGTCACTCCCTTGGTTGGAGTTAGTACCTTTGGCGGTAGAATGAGCGTAGCCCATTAGAGCTAATTATGCTTGCAAATGTACATGTATGTACAAGTCCCCCAAGTCCCCAGTCAAGGAGGGCAATCTTGGTTGGAGAGTTGTTCGGCGGTTTGAAGCGTTTTCTTCCGCTAGACTTGCAAGAGCATAATTAGCGTCAGTGCGTTGTCAACCGTTGGTTTTACTGAGCAAACGCTTTATACCCTTTCGGGTGGGCCCCTGCTAGGCCCCCCAGGGAGTCCCCCACTCCCCGGCTAAGATAGACCTCCGGATGGTCGGCAAATTGTTTGTTGAGGGGGAGCTGCACGGAGCAGAGGGTGTTGGGTAGCGAGCCCAAGCTTTAGTACCCAAATGACGGGGGTCAACGTGCCTGATCAGGGCCGTCGTAGACTGTTGACAAGTCCCCGTGTCCCGTAGGGACAGTCTGAAGGTAACGCCGTGTGGCGGTCGTTGTCAGAGTGAGGCATGGCCTCGGGATTCGCCGTTTGGCGGATATCCCCCCGCTAAATGCAGTAGGAAGCAGCGTCCGGTAGACGTGCCTGGCGGTATTTTGTTGAGCGATAGTGCTGAACAACATACGCCGCTAGCAAGCTGAAAAGGGGGTTCCGCTAGAGGTGCACAGCGGAAGATGCCCAGCTTGCAGGATGGCAAGGGAGAAGTTCCGCTAGCGGGGTTTCGCTCAGCGGAGACTTCGGCACTCGGAAGATGACAAGGGAAAAGTTCCGCCGGCGGGGTTTCGCTCAGCGGAGACTTCGTCACTTGGACGATGACAAGGGAGAAGTTCCGCTGGCGGGGTTTCGCTCAGCGGAGACTTCGTCACTTGGAAGATGACCAGGGAAAAGTTCCGCTGGCGGGGTTTCGCTCAGCGGAGACTTCGTCACTTGGAAGATGACCAGGGAAAAGTTCCGCTGGCGGGGTTTCGCTCAGCAGAGACTTCGGACGATTGGTGAACTCTTCCCAAGTGGTTGCTTCCACCAGACGCTTCGTCTGGTGGTAGTTGACACGTGTTGAACCCGTAGAGGGTTAGCGTGCGGAGGCTTGTCTCCTAAGCGTAGCTGTCTTCTCGCCATTAATGAAAGTAATTATGGATTTCGTAACCGAGGCGACGCTTCGGTTAATCCTGAGAGTAAGTGAAGAGTTGTGACACGTGTACAGCTGGTGTGTGATGTCGTTTTTTAGCGGACGGGTTAGAACGCGTTGATGTTGACATAAAAGGGGGGGAACCTTAGCGAGAATTGACACTCTGTGAAAACTTCAAACCCGAGTCGTCGTCTTCAAGCTCTCTGCGATTTGCGAATAGAGTTCTGCGGGGCGAAAGCTGTGGAGTTATCGGATCTTGGGGACGAGGCTTCTATTGGTGAGGACAAGCGCTTGCAATCACAGCACAGGTTTCATCATTAAGGTTGGTGTTCTGAATCTCATCCCTGTTCCATTGAATTTCTATGTACTTGCTGTTGTCAGTTTTCTGGGTTTTGTGGATTTGGGGTGTTCTGAGTGTGTAAAGTGGGCTTTTGGGGATGGGTTTTGGTGTTTTTGACAGTTGGGATTTCTGGATTTGCTAGATGGTCGAATCTGGGTTTAGTGTTTGTTGGTTATTTGTTCTTGTTTTTGTGTTTTCTGGGTAAACTGCTGCTGATGTTCTTGTCGATAACTGATGTAAGAATAGGCTAGATCTGTGTTTGTGCTAACTGGTGTGGGTTTTAGGGTTTGGGATGGCTAACGTCATAGAGATATCGAGCAGTGAGGATTCCGGGTCTGACGTGTCGTTCAGCGCGGCGGATAGGATTTTTATTGACTCGTTGCGTCCGTCTGCCCATGCAGGAACCTCACTGCCAGAACCGCTAGAGGTTGAGCCGCTACAAACCATACCTTGGGCAGTAGCCATGGGTCGTACGTCACGTCCGGAGAGCTCTAAGGCGGGTGATGTGGCCGCGGCCAAAGCTAGGCGCGACGAGCGCTTGGCAAGCAACAGCGCCGCCAGCGGATCCGCTGGGGATGAGGAAACAGCGGGGGAGGACGCTGAGTCCGCGTGGTTCCTCCGGGATGGCACCCCTGTCGACGAGGCAGGAGGACGGATGACTCTCGCCGCTGTTACCAAGATGAAGCGGACGTTCCGGCTGCCGGGCTCTGTGAAGCTGCGCCCGCCAACGGCGGATGAGAAGGCGTCGATTCTCCCAGCGGGATTTACGGCCGTTCACGAAGCGATACTCCGCCAAGGAGTGACACTACCGCTGGTGCCGAATCTGCAAATCCTGGTGTGTGAATTCGGCCTTGCGTTCGGTCAGGTTTGTCCCAACATGTGGCGTTTGCTGTTGGCGATGAACTCCTTGTGGCGGTTGTCCGGGTGCGAGGGGCCTACCGTGGCGGAAGTGCTTCACTTCTACGAGCTGGTGTACGTGAAGCGCCAGGGTTGCAGAGGGCAAGTGAACCTGAGCCGCCGTCAGGGAGCGCCCAAGCTGATAGAGAATCTAAGGGATTCAATGTCCTATTGGCGGGGGACCTTCTGTGTCGCCACGGAGGGATGGGAGTACCAGGCTGGAGCGAACGAAGAAGGGCCGACGTTTAGGATTAAGTCGGAATTCCAACCTATCCGAGGTTGGTGACCAGTTTCCGCTAGCGGTAGCCGGCGGGGTTTCTATCTTGAAGACTTGGTATTCTTACTAATCCACTTGTGTTTGTGCAGCGGGACTGCGGTACAACCTAACGCGGGAGGAGGAGTGTCGCGTTGCGCGGATCAGAGGCTGTTGGCGGAACCGCAACCTGCTGGACTTTAGACTTCTGACTGGCTGGGAGTTGCTAGTCGACCAGAGACTTACTCGCTCCGTTGGTAAGAAATTTCCGTCAGACCGATGTCTCGTTTGTAATAAGTAGCCGAGACTGACTGGATTATGTATATTTTCCTAGAAACTCCGCCGGGGAATAAATCGAGTCACGACGCTTTCGAAAAAGCAATGGACCGCGCCGAGGTGGACAACTTTCTGGAGACCATGTACGCCGAGGGGCTGGCGGCCCAACAGACGCTGGTGAACCCCGAGACACTGGCGCTGAGCCAGTCCGAGGTTCCGGTGGTGCTGCCAATGCCGCACCACTCCCATCTTGGTGAGGATGGCCTGCCGGTAGTGCAGGCGGGGGTCCAAGTGGCTGGCGGGAAGAAGGGAGGTGCTGCGGCTGGGCAGCAGAAAGATCGGATGCCCGCCAACAGGCGTGGCTCCCAAAAGGAAAGGGTGGTGCCGGCGGATACTGTCATTGCGCCTAGGGAGGAACCGCCGGTGAGGGTGACGAAGACCGCCGCCGGGAACCAAAGGGCGCCGGAGAGAAAACGTCGGCAGGTTGACTCTCCTGACGAGGAAGAGGGGGAGGACGTGGAGGTGATCGGGTCCCGCCGACAGAAGAGGGCCCGAGAAGCTCCGTCAAAGACTGTTGTGGTGGAGGGAGAAGAGCCCGCCGCTAGCGAGCTGGACTCGTTTGCCGAGTACGCGGCGTTCATGACAGATGGGGAGCGGGAATTCCTCTTCCACCTCTGCGAACGGCTAGGGTTCGGCGGCCTAGCGGGTATCTCACGCCCGACAGCAATTGACCAATCGCCCTTCAACCTGGCGTTTGGGCAAATATCGGCGGGACTGCACGACATGTTCGTGGCGGCGTCGAAGCAGCCCATGGTCGAGGGAGAGCTGAGGGAGGAAATTCAAGGTCTCCAGAGGGAGTTGGCGGAGGAGAAGGAGAAGCTGGCGGAGGCAGAGCGGCGCCTGGCGAAGGCGGAGTGTGACCTGGCCGACGCCCGCGGTAAGCTCCGCGTGGCCATCGAGCGCGACTTGGAGAGGAATGACCGCGTCTCCAAGTTGGAGCAGGACGTTGCGTTGCTGCAGGATCGGATTGCCGCCAAGGACAAAAAACTTATTATCGTACAGCGGGAGTCCGGCGCCAAAGCGACGGAGTTGAAGCGGTTAGAAGGTGAGGTTGCTCGTCTGAGAGCTGAAGAGGATACCGCCGCGGCAACCGCTGTTGAAGCATTCAAGCGGTCTGCGGAGTTTAAGAAGGCGATGACCTAGTCGGCGAAGGCTGGGGCCTTAGCAAACATAGATATGCTGAAGCGGAAGGGCGCAATCGACTTTGCCAAAGCGTCGCAGCCTGATGCGCCGCCAGCCAAGAGTACCCCTTAGGAGAGAGACGCCGTGGCCGCTCCAGCGGGAGGTGCCCGGTCAGGGAGCGGGGAAAGTGGTGCACATCCGGCGGAAGGGTCCCAGCAGACTCCCAACCCCACCCCATCAGAGGTGTCGCGCGCTGGTTTCCTGGCGGCGCACACCCGTGCGGATGGTACCATAGAGACCCCAAGTCCGACGGCGCGAGGGTCCGATCAGACGAGTCGAGCGGTCGTGCCGCCGCCTGCCGAAGCAGAAGATGTCGAAGGCCACCCCTGAGGCCAGTTCGGACCGCTCTCGATTTTTCAACTTCCCTGTTTCTTTTGTAGCCGTTGAGGCATACCATTTTGTAATTTGTTGCTGAATAATATGAAATTTTGAGATTTGGTGTTTGCTGGGATGTGTTTGTATCGTTAGTACTTTGAGTTACATTTTGCTTTTGCCAATCAATGACGCATTAAAGGAATTAAAATTGGTCCAAGTGCACCTCGTAGCGGACGAGGTCCGCTGACGATTGCTGGCGTTGCCAGTTGCCCTCAGTGCTAGACTTGGTAACAATGGTTTGAATAATTCCTCGTTTCATTGATAGCTGATTGATCAGCGTGCAAAAGTGGGGTAGTACCCGTCGGGTAGCTTCCCTTAGCTAAATATTAAACAAAAATTTAGCTAAGTCAAGATGCTCCTGGGTAGCGGTCTGACTATTTGTAGTAATACCGAAGGTGTTCAGTATTCCAAGGGTGGGCCGATTTGACGCCATCCTTGTCCATTAAGTAGAAGGTGCCTGGGCTCACGACTTCCACAATGTTGTATGGGCCTTCCCAAGTTGGGCGGAGCTTTGTTGGTGGCGGAATGACTTCCTTCATTACCCAGTCCCCCAGTTGGAGGTTCCGGGCTTTGACTCTGGCGTTGTAGAAACGCGATACCAGCCTTTTGTTTTGCAAGTTGCGCAAATGGGCCTTGTGTCTCTTTTCTTCTAGGAGGTCCCTGTCCAGGTTGATGCCGTCGCTGTTGGTGTCTGGGCAGTAGCCCTCGACCCTAGCGGTAGGCTGAGTTACTTCAATAGGTAGGACCGCCTCTGTGCCGAACATCATACAGAAAGGAGTTTCGCCGGTGGCGGTAGTTGGAGTTGTCCGGATGGCCCATAGGACTTCTGGAAGCTTCTCCGCCCACAAACCCTTGGCGCTGTCGAGCTTCTTTTTTAGCAGCTTCTTGATTATCTTGTTTGCTGCTTCGACCTGGCCGTTGGTTTGGGGATGGGCGACAGATGCAAAACTTAACTTGGTGCCCAAGTTGGCGGTGAACGATATGAGTTCCTTGTTGTTGAACTGTGTACCGTTGTCTGTAATGATTGTGTGTGGGACACCATAGCGGCAGTAGATGTTCTTCCAGAGGAAGCGAATGACCTTGGCGGTAGTAATTGCCGTTAGTGGCTCCGCCTCTATCCATTTGCTGTTGTAGTCGATGGCTACAATAATGTACTTGAACTGGCCCTTGGCGGTTTGGAATTTTCCCATCAAATCGAGGCCCCACGTGGAATGAATCCAAGGGCCGATGATGACTGACAGAGGTTCTGCCGGTGCATGTGGGAGATCTGCAAACTGCTGGCATTTGTGGCAGGACCTCGAAATTTGCCGGGTGTCATCACCCAGTGTGGGCCAGAAGTAGCCCTGTCGCAATGTGCGGTTGGCCAATGATCTGGCGCCTGAGTGGTTTCCACATTCTCCGCCGTGGATTTCCGCCACGACGATCTTTCCCTCCTCTGGGGTTAGACAGCGGAGGTTGGGATAGGTGAACCCCTGGCGGTACAGCTTGCCATTCTGAATGTTGTAGCGGGTTGCTCTCCGCTTGAGCTGTCTTGCCTGGATCTTATCCTCTGGCAATGTGCCGCTGCGCTTATATGCAATGATCTCGTCCATCCAGCTGGGGTTGACTTCAATGTTGAAGATCTCCTCCAGGGTCTTTGTGATGCTTGGCTTGTCAAGGTATTCTACCCTTGTGTCCGCTGGACTCTGATGTGGCTGGGCGGTTGCCAGTCTCGCCAGTGAATCAGCCTTGGCGTTCTTTTCCCTGGGGATTTGTGTGATGGTGTGAAATTTGAACTTTTTTAGCAACGTTTTGACGTACCCCAAATATGCCGCTAGCTGCTGGTCCTTGGCTTGGAAGCTGTCGTTGACCTGGTTAACGACTAATTGGGAGTCGCTGAATACGTTGACGCTGTCAGCCCCCGAGTCAATGGCGAGGAGTAGACCGGCGATGAGTGCCTCGTACTCCGCCGTGTTGTTTGAAGCTTTGAAGTTGAATTTTAACGCGTACTCCGCGTTCAGTCCCCCGGGTCCTGTTAAGATGATTCCGGCGCCGCTGGCCTTGGCACTGGCGGAGCCGTCCACATGCAGGTTCCAATCTGACTGTGGGGGAGCTACCTCCTCAACGGTTACCATTTCTGTTCCGGGCCTAGTCTCAGCACCGGGTTCCGGCTGTCGCTCGGTTAGCTCAGCGATGAAGTCCGCCACTGCCTGGCCTTTCATGGCGGTTCTTGGCTTGTAATCTATGTCGAACTCGCTGAGCTCAATGGCCCACTTGCTGAGGCGCCCCGAGTGCTCAGGGTTCTGCATCACTTGCCTCAGCGGCTGATTGGTTAACACATGGATCGTGTGAGCTTGGAAGTATTGCCGGAGGCGTCTAGCGGCAACGATAAGTGCGAGGGCCAGTTGCTCCAAGGGAGGATATCTTGTTTTTGCTCCGTTCATACCTCTGCCGGCGTAAAACACTGGAAGCTCATCTTGGCCCTCCCGCCGGACAATGGCGCAACTTACCGCCGATTCCGAGACTGCCAGGTAGATGAATAGTGTTTCTCCTTGCACAGGAACAGAAAGGAGAGGGACTGCCGCCAGGTATTCTTTTAGGCCCTGGAACGCTGCCTGGCACTCTGGGTTCCAGTTGATGACCTTTTTGTGCGTTGTTTTGAGGAGTTTGAAGAATGGGGCACACTTATCAGTGAGTCGAGAGATGAATCGAGAAAGGGCGGTTAACTTGCCCTGGAGGCACTGGACGTGTACCTTATACTCAGGGTCCGCCAGGTCAAGGATGGCCTGGACCTTATCTGGGTTAGCCTCGATGCCTCGCTCGCTGACGATGTATCCCAGGAATTTGCTAGCGGTGACAGCAAAGAAACACTTTTCAGGGTTGAGGCGCATACCGTAGGCCAAGAGGATGGTTACTATGACCTTGAGGTTTGCCACATGTCCGCTGGCCTTTATGCTCTTGACTAGCATGTCGTCCACGTAGACCTCGATGATTTTTCCCAGATGCTCAGCGAACATGGCGTTCATCAACCGCTGGTAAGTTGCACCGGCGTTCTTCAGACCGAAAGGCATGACATTGTAGCAGTAGAGGCCTTTGTCGGTGGTGAAGGTGGTGCATTCCTGGTCGCTGGGGTGCATCTTGATTTGATTGTATCCGGAGAAAGCGTCCATCATGCTGAGGAGCTCATGTCCGGCAGTTGCATCGACTAGCTGATCGATACGAGGTAGTGGGAAACTATCCTTTGGGCATGCTTTGTTGAGATTTTTGAAGTCGACACACATCCGCCACTTGCCGCTGGCCTTTTTGACCATTACCAGGTTTGAGCTTGCCGCTGGCCTTTTTGACCATTACCAGGTTTGAGATCCACTGGGGATAGATGACTTGGCGGATGAACCCAATGTCCTGGAGTTTGGCGACCTCTTCTCTGATTGCCCGGTATTTTTCCTCATCGAAGGCCCTTTCGCTTCTGCTTGATGGGATAAAAGGAGGGTTTGATGGTTAGTTTATGAGTGATAATTTCAGGAGAGATACCTGGCATGTCCGCGTATGACCATGCAAAGACGGCGGCGTTATCACGTAGGAACTGAGTGAGTTCTGCCTCCACCTCTGGGTTTAGTTGGGCGCCTATGCGGACTGTCCGCTCAGGGTGTTCGTCTGAGAGGCAGACAACCTTTAACGACGTGTCAGGGTCGACCGGCTCCTTCCTTACGTACTTCTCCTCCTCATCCCTAGGATCCTCAAAGATGTTTGGTGGCGGTGCCTCACTACCTACTGTCAGAATTTCATGGCGGCGCGTCGACCGCGCTATAGTCGTTGAGTAACATTCTCGTGCCAGCTGTTGGCTTCCCCTGACACAGCCCGTGCCGTTGGGCGTGGGGAACTTCATGAGAAGCATGTACCCGGCAATGATGCACTTGAGCTTGTTAAGTGCTGGTCGACCGATGATGGCGTTGTACGAACTGAAGCAGTCGACAATAATGAATTCTGTATGTACCTCCGCCATGCAGGGGCTAGTGCCAATAACCAGTCGCATGTAATCTGACCCTAGCGGTTGTGTGACGTCACCGGAGAAGCTGAGCAGTGGCTCGTGATCCTGGAGTAGTTTTTTGTTCCGCTTGAGATGGTCGTAGCAGCCACTGAAGATGACGTTGACAGCGGACCCGCTATCTACCAAAATTCTCCCCACCGAGAATTTGCCAAGAATGGCATCGACCAAGAATGGGTCGTCATGGGGTAAATGCACTCCGCGCTCTTCCTCCTCCGAAAAGGTAATAGGTTCCCAACCTGATTTTGGGAGTTTGGCGGATCTTTCGTAGCGGATGTTGCAGACTTCCTTTGGGTGATTAGCGCGTGCATAGCGCTTTCTTGCCCTGTGAGACATGCTGGTGATTGGAGCACCGCCATCGATGGTGTTGATGCGGCCCAAGGTCTCAACGTTGGCAATTACTGGTGGTGGTTGACGCACCTTGAACTGCTCCAACTTGCCGTCACGGTACAAGGTCTCAATGGCCGTTTTGAGAGCATTGCAGCTATTGGTATTGTGGCCGCTGTCCTCGTGGTATTTGCACCACTTACCGGTGTTCCTGGGCTTGCCTGTTTTTGGGTATTTTGGAGGGGGTGGCGGCGGGATCTGATCCTTGCACTGATTGTAGATGTCTTCATACGAGGCAGTCAAGACCGTGAAAACTGCATACCGCTGCGAGGACTCCGCCTGCTTGTTGCGGTTATCCCCATGGGTTGGGCGGTTGCCCTTGTGGTAATGCTGGTCCTTCTGCCGCTTGTTCTGGTGATGGCCCTGTTGCCACTCCCTTTTCTTGTCAGTTGATGGTGCTGAGGGGGTCTTGTTAGCGGTTTCCTGATGACTGGAGGATGGCTGTGTTGATTTTGGTGTTGGTGGTGGCGGTGGGGTTTCTCCATATGTGATGAATTCCGCCTGGGCGTGAATGACCGCCTCACTCATGACGTGGTCATACGTCGCATTGGGATGATTGTAGTTGAGGTGATAGAGGAACGGCCCCTTGAGCAGTCCCTTCCTGAAGGCCGCTGATGCCATCGTTTTGTCTAGGTCACGGCACTGAGATGCTGCCGCCCGCCACCTTGTGACAAAGGCCTTCAGTGACTCGTCCTCCCCCTGCTTGATGCTGAACAGCTGACTTGTGTTGTGATGACCGGCGGATAATAAGATGAACCGGGAGAGGAAAGCATGGGATAGTGCATTGAATGAACTGACAGACCCTGGCGGACACTCAAAGAACCAGTTCATTGCCTCGCCATCCAATGTTTCGCTGAACAAGTGGCACAAGGTGGCGTCGTCGAACCCCTTGTTGTTGGTGACCTTCTTGAAGGTGTCCATGTGGACGAAGGGATCAGACATTCCGCCGTAATGCGCCATCTTTGGGGTTTTTGCATATGCTGGTCTGACAGCTTGCAGAATTGCAGCGGTGAAGGGCCCGGGTCTGGAAGCGAAGAGCGGATTCTGAGTTGGCGCTGGGACGCCCGACTCCGCCCGGATCAACCTCTGCTCCAGTTGGTGCATCCTTTCCAATATCTGGGCGGTTGCATCGTTGGTGGAATCAGCCTGAATGACCCGCTGGGACAGCTTGCGCCCCGGCACAGGCGGATTATTCTCAGTTCTTGCCCTAGCCTCCGAGCAGTTGGTGTGCGGGAGTGATTCCGCCTCTTGTTCTAACATTGGTTGGGGTATGGGCGGTGGTCCCATTCCCAACAACTCGGGTGGGTTCAGCGGTACCTGCATCTGTATGACCGGCCCTGGTCCCAACGTTTCGGTGCCGGGTCGGCTACGCCTGGTGCCACGTGACTGCTCGCTCTGTGCTGGTCGGGAGGTGGCCTCCAGCGTCTTCTTTAATTCTTCGAAACGTGTCATGAGTGTAGCCACCTACCTCTGGGCTTCAGCCTTCTCCTTGCGCTCCGCCTCACGTTCTTTGTTTGCCTTGTGAAGATCCGCCAGTGCTAGCTCGTACATAGTGACGAGATCTTGGCCCGGCGGGCGGCTGCTGCTTGGATTTGCCTCACCGCCGGGGTTGGCCGGGGTTGTGAATAGTGCGCGGTTAACGCCTACTGCTGGGTCGGGGGGTTGGGGGATGGCGGGATGGTCTGCCTGCTCTTCAGCGTTTCCCCCGCTACCGTTAGTCATGGTAATTGTGGTGGGGTGGCCTTTTGTTCAAGGGTTCCCACAGACGGCGCCAATGTTAATGTCTAAAAGTTCGGCGGTAGCTGAACCTTTGTTAACGCTGATCCGGTGGGCGGATCGGTACTTATGGTGCTCGCAGAGCCTCCGCTACCTGTCAAGTAAAATACAAAGGGCGTCAGAGGGAGACCGCGTTGGGCGGTCTTCAACTCTCCGATGCCTAAGTTAGTCAATGTATTTATGTTGACAAAGTAACAGTAGGCAAGTATTGAATGCGTAATTAATGAGGAGAGAGGAGAGGACCTTTTATAGGTGAGGAAGAGGTTGATCTTCTCTTTGTTTTCGATGTGGGACTGATATGCTTCAGTTCCCAGTTTCAGGAGCTTCTGATGCCATCTTGGCACGGCGCGTGGCGGCGCGTCGGCGGCGATCTGGAGGTGGTCCGACGTTGGGGCTGTAGCCCGCCTGGCGGTGTGTCTGCATGTCACTCCCTTGGTTGGAGTTAGTACCTTTGGCGGTAGAATGAGCGTAGCCCATTAGAGCTAATTATGCTTGCAAATGTACATGTATGTACAGAGAACATCCTGAAATAATATCAGGATTCTCTACAAATTCTATGTATTCTAACAAGCATCAATTAGCAAAGAGTGCATGAATGGCTACTCCATTTGCTTTGACATAGCGGTGACATACTGAAAAGATAACTTTATTACGAAGAAGCATTATTACAAATAGCACAGCTTTCTCACTATGTTGCCGCACGGAAATAAATCAAGTGACACTCCATTTCATCCGGCCACTAGGAGATTGTGTCCATTTGATCAAGCAAATAGTTCACCGCCTCTATAGGCCAAACAAGACACACTGATCATGAGTGTGCACTCCGGGACAACGCCCATGTCACTCTACCAAATAATGATAGGGACTTGCTGGCATAAAGAGAAATTTTATATACACATCCCTAAGTACTTAATACACATCCTTATTTTTAACATTTTAAATCAAATTTCATGAGTAGATGAAATGACTAAAAGAGACATCTATATTAGAAGGTTAGGAAAAAAAAATTCAATTGAATTACTCTATCTCTTCTCTATGTATATCTTTGCATTTGTCTTCCCAACATTAACTTTGCAACACATGAACGTCACTGTCATAAACCTCTTGCTATATTTGTATATGCCTAACGAAAAGATCAACATGAAATGATTATTTTTATTCAATTCATAAAGCCGCAATCATGAATTAGAGAAGTTAAATAATTTACATATTCAAAATGTGAAGATGAAAAAATTATTCAATTCCTAAATTATTATTCACCTCTACCAAACAATCTATCTCCTTCAATCTAATCCTACATTTCCATCAATCTCTAACCAGCAAAGTCAACAAACCATATAAATGTTATAAACCTTTTACCCAAATTCCAAAAATGCATCTAAATCAAAGAGTTAATTTGGGTCACGTGTTGCTATCCTAAGTCTTTGATCATGGTGTGTAACGCATCATTGATCTTTGACACGAGGTCGATTGACTATGGTACTAAATTGATTGATAATGGATGTTGGTATATGAGAATTGAGGGTGGTTTGGATATTTTTGGGTTGTGTATTTAATAAAATGCTAGATGAAAAGATTAAATATGTGGTGTATTGAGTAAGGGATGTGTATTAAGTAATTAGAGGTGTGTATTTAAAACTACTCTGGCATAAAGTCATGTCTACTTAAAAGTTTAAAAAAAATAAACCAAGAAATAAACAAAACAGGTCCAGGGCCTAAGCCCAGGCCCAAATAACAGCAAGCTCAAATCAAGTTTGAGAATTGCCAAAACCAGGACGCCACCATCTGCCTACGCCTCTCGTACCGTCCCACCACCTGCGGCAGCGTCCTCACCTTCTGCCTCAGGCCAGCTAGAAGTGCCGCCCCTCCCCAGGTCAGATCCAAACTACCCAAAACGGATCAGAGCCATCCAATCCGATCTGATAAGACGTCTTAGTTGTTCACTAAGCCTGATAGTTTCCTTTAGTAGTTCACGATGACTTTCATCTATAAATAGAGATTCAACTTTCTCTATTATTAACTGAGACTTCATTCTGGAAAGTGGTGGGGTATAATAAAAAATAAAAAATAAAACAAACTCAAACTTTACTTCTATAACTTGAACTACAAAGAAAGTTCTTTGAGCTTAAATCAAACTCTGATACCAGTTGAACTGTGAATCTAACCAATACTCAGATAATCAGGAGGTAATAACACTCAAGATATTCTTTGATCTCTTCGATTTTATTGATAGAGTTTTTGATGATTATACTTAAAGATTTGGAGCCTTTGGACTAGTATTAGACCATATGGTTGAGATCTTTATTTTTTTTTCTTTTCAGCCTATAATTTTTTTCACAATTTCTTTGCATAAAGAAAAATAACTGATCTCTAATATAAAGTAAAATTATGAATAATTAAAATTAATTGTTTACCTTTGAGTGTAGAGGATATATCTTAACACTATTCCCATTAAGGAGGGTGGCATCAGGGCCTCATCTTCCTATTTCCATCATGAAATCGATGAGCAAGATAATGAAATGGCAGTGGAAAGATTGCAAGATTGAGTCAATTTGCTGAAGAGATTGTCATGAGGATGTGGAGAGTCATAATCACATGCCGAACCGAATGGGTCGGGCAATGATATGGATTTTTAGTACCCACTCGATCATGAAAGTGAACAAGACAAACACAACCCAATCTCAATAACATGAAAATCATGTTCTTCTCCTAGTCTATACACACACACACATACTCGGTCCGGATCAAGAGCGGACGTCCGCAACCCAGAAAAAGTGCAGACGTCCCTCCTCCGGCGTTGGGAAGGAAGCGATGGCTGCGCTGCGAGAGCCGGACGCACCATCTGGACATCCCGGACGGCCTCGATCAAGCGGCGAAGGTGAAGGTGATCGGAATCTCAGCGGTGTGCGGCGAGCTCGCCTGAAACCATGGAAGCCCGTCGAGGTCGACGTCAAACCCTTCATCGACGAGTACAGCTGCTTCTGAACGGCTCGCCATCGAGGCCTGCTTCTGTCCGGCACGAGCAGCTCCGCCATCGCCGCTTGATCGATGCCGGAGGAGGGACGTCCGTACTTTTTCTGGGTTGGGACGTCCACTCTCGAACGGCTCTGTATATATATTTATAAATATATATATATATATATATATATATATATATATATATATATATATATATTTGAAAATTCTGCATCCTTTTGTCAAACAGTGTAGAGTTCAAGTCGAAAGGTAAATCTCAAAATCAATACTTCCTTCTTCAGCCCCAGCAAACACAGTCAACTTCTCATCAAATTTGTTATCAGAGCCGTTTCGAATAAGTACCGACTTCCCGAAACCAAAATCATTCACTCATTTCGTGCACATCGAACCGCGGAGAGCTATCTGTAATCACCTAATTACTTATCACCGCACTTCTTGTCATCAGTCTGGGATTCTCAACAAAGCCAATGAATGGAGATGGAACTGAAATCTAATACTTCTCCTCGTCTATTTAATAATTTAATATGATTTGTAAAAAAAATCTCAACTTAGACAAAAATATCTTCATAATATGCATTATTTACAAGATTGTAACATAATTCGCGGTAGCAGTGGGAGATTACGCTGGATTGGATATGTAGTCTCCTGCAGTTCAGTTTTTGCTTCTTCTCGCCGACGGGGAAACCTCTCTCTGAATTCTCTTTAGCGTCGAAAGCCTCCCTCTTGGCTCTGCCTTGACGTCTGCCACTGTGGTTGGCATTGTCCATTAAAGCCCACTTGCTGGCCTTTAGATAGACTTCGCCTCAGTTGTACCTTGTTGGTGAGGCTTAGGCGAACTCTACTTCATGTAGTCATCTCTCGCTAGAAAAGCCTTGGCGAAAATGTTCCTCGCGAACATTCGCTGATTTCTGGCCTCGCGAATATAACATTCGCTAACTACTGGCGTCCTTCGCGACGCCTAAACTGAATATAACCTTTTTTTCGTTTTTCTCTTTTCTATTTTTTTTTTTTTGACAAATGACGAAAACAAAAGTAAAAATTGAAAATTGACAGGAAATTAAAAAACAAAGAAAGAAGTTAGTAGCACTATGTTTGGCTAACCTCCAGAAGGTCACGGGGGTGGCCATCTATGCTTCACTCCAAGCTTTGATGTGTCAAAATTTATAGCACGAAAATCCCTCTTGTGAGATCTTGTAGAAAAAGAACAAAGATACGTCGCGTCAAAAATTTGGAAGAAATTTGGCTCGTAAGAGGAATAATCTTGCCCCCCAAGTATCCTTGTTGGTTGGCGAGGCATGACCTTCAATTGCAATTTTGGAGATAAAGATGAGCATAGATTGGCTTTGTCGCCAACTACCATGTCATAGAACATGGTGTCTTCAGAATAAGCCACGGATTGGCTTTTGCATTTAACCACTTGTTCAAGGAATTTGAACTGCTGCATATGATTTTTGGAACCAATAATCAAATTGTAATTATCGTCATATTCATCATAGATTGGCTCTGCATCGAGATCATACTTTTTTTTTTATATATAAATCAAGGATTAGGCGATATTAGCTCCTCTGCAATAGCAAATTTGGGGCGTCAAGCGCCCACCCGCACTCCAAAAATTAAACAAGTAAAAGAAACATCTAGATCATACTTAGAGTCACCAAAAAGTGGTGAATTGATCTCTTCTTCAAAGATAGGCATCTCAAATATTTGTTTGTCTCTGTCCACTTTCCAGGCATCATATTGAGACGCCTCTATGGACTGTTTAGTATCATCATAAACAAATTTCTCTTGCAAGAAATTTGAAGCTGGATAATCGTAAATAAAAGTTAACTTGTATTGATGATACTCAAATTTACAGTCGCGAAGAACAAATTGGCCACACGAATAATTATTCTGACCGTTCTTACAAGGTGGGTTGCAGATGTGTCTCCCACATATATCAAAGCCACCGCTTGGCCTTGAAGCACTGACGAAGAAATTCAAGTTTAATTGATTAATAAAGCCACAGATTGGCTTCTCCAGACCACAACTTAATTGATAATTAAGTTGGCCATGATTTTGATCATCTTTACCATGACGTCCAGTAGCATGGCCAAGGCTAAATTGATGATAGTAAGGTGGGCCACGTCTTAATTGATAATTTAGTGGATCATGCTCTTGACCCTTTGCATGATCATGATGACGTCCAACCACCATATGACATCTTGATTGATAATTGAATGGACCACTTTGACCATCTCCTTGACCAAGATGACGTCTAGTAGCAAAATCATAATTAAATTGATCATGAACTTGCTTCTGTTGATCTAGGGAATCAACATGGGCTGCATCTTACCCCCCATGCATTTGATCAGTAGCCACATATTTGGCTTGATCAATGGAGAAATCAGCTATCTGTTCAGAGACAATTTCATTGTCAGAAGAACATTCTTGTGGTCCATCTTCTCCATGCACAGCCTCTGTGTAAGGCTGTGATTTGCCAGTGAGACCCTTAGGTTGATTGCCACCTATAGGCAATTCAGTCTCAAAAACAGCATCTTCGCGTGCAACTTCTTGACTTTCCAAGAAGTCTTTATGGTCTTTGCCAACTTCAGACTTGACTTCTTGGTCGGTTTCTTATTCCACAGCTCGGAGCATCTTCTGATGTCGTATACTTGGTTGGGAGGGCATACTTGGCTGGGAGGACAAAAACCGTGTCATCGATCCACTTGATTTGGCCGGGACTCTCAATAACCACCTCATTAAGTGAGGAATCTTCATAGGCATCATGTTGAGACGCCTTTAATGTTTGCTCAGTTTCACCATAGTCAAATTTCCAGGAGTTTTTGAACTCCATAAGTTGGGCATTCTAGGACTTTCCTCGGACAAGGATTTCTCTCCGGCTTCCCAATGATGGACGCAAAGAGACTCTAGTATGTCCCACTGGGTGTGCCAAAATGTTTGGCTCCAAAACCAGTCTGGTTGCAAACAGTCTCTTTTGAATGTGCGCAAGCGTGCCAGCACCGTGGGGTGCAGTCGTCGGGGAGTCCCTTAACCTGACTTCTTGATCAAACCAAGGACTAAAAAATCGAAACTTTCGGCGATATTTCGCCGAAAATTTCATTTTTTTTAGGATCCAATATATCCTTAACATACCAAGCATCTTTCGACCGAAATTTTAGAAATTTCCCGATATATCTTGATATAGCCGAAATTAGCGATATTTCCGGAACATTCTTAGTTTCTCACGCCAACCCTCCATTCTTGCATGAATTCTCTCACATGCAAGGTCAACTTTGACCTACCATTCTGCTACAAGGACTCACATGCACGTCCACCACTCTTCAAAGTTCAAACTGATGGCCCACGGCCCACCACGTGGTGGGACAATGACAATCAGTTGGCCTAAAATTCACTCAAAAAAGCATGCATTGGTCACATACTCACATGCAAGTGGCTGAATTTCAAATAAAAAAAACCAACAAAGTCACCAAGGCTCGAACCTTGGTCACTCCATTGCACTTTGAGAGCTTTGACCAACTCTGCTGCACATACACTCATGCTATTTTTGCACCATTCTAATATATATTCAATTAGCCTAAGAATCTGAAAACTTAGGTACATGTCCAATCAATAACTAACACAGAACAATCTATTACATTTTGAATTTTATTTACCAAATTTTCAAAAAATTTACAACTACATTTCAATTTTGAACTTCTATAAATCCTTGTAAAGGGTTCCACCATTCCTTGCACCGAAAGAACAAAGTTTCTTTCTTCTTTCTTTTACTACTTCTTCACTCTATAATTTTGGTAAGTAATAAGTTAATATTATTAACCTAACCATTTAGTTCTTATTGTTTATTTTATTGTTCTAATTAATTGACATTTACTACTTTTAATATTTGGTATCTTAATACATTCCTTAATTTACTTAATTGGGTTTAGGGTTTAACTTTATTTGCATACCTAATTGCATATCAAATTATCAATAGTACTTAATTGCATACCTTATTTGGGTTTAGGGTTTAACTTTACTTAATTTACGTGCAGGAATTTTTATAAGAAAATACAATGGCTAGTGGCAGAAGTAGACGTGATCCTGCATGGGAGCACGGAGAACAAATCCCTGATAACAAAAATGGCAGCATATGCAAATATTGTGGGGTTACGATGAAAAGTGGTGGAGTGACACTTCTTAAATACCATCTCAGTGGACTTGATCCAGGAAACAATGTGCAACAATGTGAGGCCGTTCCAACAGAAGTGAAGAATTTCATCAAAACCTTATTGATGAATAAACAAAAAAATAAAGCACAAAAAGCACATACAATGGAAGAGATTCGAGCAGAGCTTCGTGGAGACATAATTGGCTCAAAAGATGATAGCGACGATGAGGTGTATGATGATGATGACATGGGTCTTGAGGAACGAGCAGCATTCCTACAAGCAATTCGTAACTCCAAACAAGCACAATGGGAAAGGGAACACCTCCACAAAGTTCCTAACAGAGGACAATCTTCTGGGTCTAGTAGAGGCACACATATGCAACGAGCCTCAAGTTCCAGAGAATCACAACCAATGCAACCGTTGGCACCAAATCTTAGCAAATCATTCCAAGCCCGCCAAAAGAGTATTAAAAATCTCTTTTCAAAAGGTTCAGTAAAGGAGGTAATGGGTCGTTTGATCGCAAAGTTTTTCATCCATGGTAATATTCCTGCAGAGAAAGCAGCATGTCCTCATTATCAAAATATGGTGATCGGAATCCAAAGAGCAGGAGAAGGAGTTCAACCCCCCACACCTTATGAGATAAGGAACAAGTATTTGGATATGGAGTTCAAAGACATTTCTGAATATGTCAACACCTTGAGGGCAACATGGGAGACTTATGGATGCACGATCATGTGCGATGGATGGTCAGGGCCAACTAGATTGTCCATCATAAATTTCATGGTCTATTCCAAAGGTACCACTGTTTTTCTCAAGTCAGTTGATTCTTCTGGTGAGAAAAAAGAGCATCACTATATATACAAACTCTTGAAGGAAGTTGTCAGAGAGGTTGGAGAGCACAATGCGGTTCAAGTGGTGACTGACAATGCTGCTAATTATGTTAAAGCTGGTAAGAAGTTGATGAAACACCATAATATATATTGGACTTCTTGTGCAGCTCACTGCATTGATCTCATTTTCGAAGAAATGGGGAAGAAAGAACAAATTGCAAAGGTGATTGACAAAGGTAAAATTATTTCAAAATACATTTACAATCATAATTTGTTGTTGAGCAAGATGCGGGATTTTTGTAAAGGAGAAATTATTCGTGCCGCACCAACTCGATTCGCAACCAACTTCATTTCATTGGAAAGCTTGGTCAAGAAGAAGTCAGGATTGAAGCAATTGTTTTCAAGTGATTGGTGGACCAACATTAATTTTAGTCGCACTGATCATGGTCGCATTGTTGAAGATATTATATTTGATCAAGCATTTTGGAATCAAGCAGAAAATGTGTGTCAAATTTCTGAGCCCCTTTATAAAGTATTACGCGTTGTTGACACAGAAGTCTATCCAACCATGGGTGCTGTTTATGAGCTGATGCGTGTAGTGAAACAAGAGTTAGAAAGAAAGTGTTTGGACCCAAAATGAACATTTTGGCCTGACAAGGCATGTGTTGGAGAAATTGAGCCAATGTCAGTGGCTCAAGCTATATATTGTCGACAAGTTTGAAATATATATTTAGAGGCTAAATAAAGCCTACTATGGAAGCATGGAAACATGAAAAGTCAACTTTAGCACATTTTCCTACTTCGGCTAGGAGAAACCGAGCTAAACAAGGAAGGAGCGGCGGCAGACTGACCAAATGAACTTGAAATGAGTTGAAACTTTCCAGATCCATTCTAGACAGCCCAAGGATCATTTCTTATGAAGAGTACAAGAGTTTTTTTTTAGTGGAAGGCCTTCAAACAATCAGCCCAATTTTCTACAGAAGCAAAACTGGAAAACTGGACCTGTAAGAGGTCCAGCAGCATTTTCGGCCCAACCACATGGAATAAAAATCTGAAAATTTGTCAGGATGATCTACACTCATAGTGGAACATTTCATATGAAGAAGTCGAAGGCATATAATGAAGTCTTGTTGGAGAAATAATTGAAGGAATAAAGGGGCAGAAACTGACCTAAAACCAGCTCAATATTCACATGTTCATGTTTCCTACCCACATGAAGAAAGCTAGATGCTTTTCTCTTTTTCCTTGGATATATTTTTCTTCTACAATCTCTTTAATAGATCATCACCACTTCCATGTTGCTGCACCTTCATGCTTTGCTTTCATTTCATCTTTTCTCTATCTTTTCCATATTTTACAAGTGAACTTAGATCTACTTTCATTATTTTTCTTCCACTCATCATTTCACTCTTCTTTTTCTTCCCTATATAAACACCTTCTCCTCTCATTCTAAAACACACATTCACAACACAACAACAACATCTCTAAGATGATCTAAGTTCTCTCTAGAGCAAACCTCTCTAAGAGCAACTCCTCTCCCTCTCCTTCTCTTTCTCTTAGCGGTGATCACGCTCCTAGTCCTAGTCTTCTCAGAAGCCGACTTTCAGTGCCACCAAACCCTCTGTCAACGTGCTTCGGTCCTAGTCTCCTCGGGAGCCGACGGTAGTGCCGCGACCACAACGGTTACTGAACCAGCTAAGCAAGGGTAACGCCCTAGCAACCCAGCCCTAGCAACCCAGCCAAGCTAAAGTCACGCTTTAGCAAGTTCTCCTCACTTCCCGGTGGTTCTCGCTTTGCTCGATCTACAACATCGAGTATCGATTTGGTGATTTTCAAGAAGCTCAACAAAAGTCCTCACCACGAGGCACAAAGAATCCCACGACGAGGTTGGTGCTCTCCTCGTCCACAATTGCTTGAAAGAAGTCAGGTCAAGGGACATCCCCGACGATCGCACCCGAGCGGTGCTGGCACGCCCGCGCAAGAAAAGAGACTGTTGACCAGCTGCAGCAAAATTGGAGCCAAACATTTTGGCACGCCCAGTGGGACAAAAGTCCTCACCACGAGGCAGAAAGAATCCCGTGACGAGGTTGGTGCTCTCCTCGTCTACAATCGCTCGACAGAAGTCAGGTCAAGGGACACCCCCAACGACCGCACCCGAACGGTGCTGGCACGCCCGCGCAAGAAAAGAGACTGTTGACCAGCTGCAGCAAAATTGGAGCCAAACATTTTGGCACGCCCAGTGGGACAAGGATAGAGTTTTTTTTTTTTTGTCATCATTGAGATGCCAGGGGAAAATCTTTACCAAAAGAAATTCCTAAAGTGAATTGATGGACAATGTTGCCACCATTGGCGATACCGCCATTAATGATGAGTTTATGCCTATTCCCATCCCAGAGGGGGCAAGCATTGATGAACAGCTCGCGATCATCATGGCCAACATCGAGAGGAATAAAGAAAAGCAAGCCAGGAACATGGCCATTTTGATCGAAAAAACAAAGCAGAGGTTTCGCGATTGGGACCTAGAAATTGAGCAGAACGCTCGAGAAGAGGTCATTTATGAGGCTGATTTGCCTATAGGTGGCAATCAACCTAATGGCCTCACTGGTGAATCACAGCCTTACATAGAGGCTACTTATGGAGAACGTCATCAACAAGATTGTTCTTCAGACAAGAAAATTGTCTCTGAACAAATATCTGATGTCTCCACTGATCAAGCCAAATATGTGGCTACTGATCAGATGCATGGGGGGCAAGATATGACCCATGATCATCCCTTTGATCAAGAGAAGTTGGCGACAGTTGGCGACAAAGCCGATCTTGGGACACCGTCATCTTCCAAATTACAATTGGAGATCATGTCTCGTCAACCAACAAAGATACTTGGGGGCAAGATTACCCCTCTCACGAGCCAAATTGCTTCCAATTCTTTGACGAGAAGTATCTTTGTTCTTTTCCTACAAGCTCTCACAGGAGGGATTTTTACCCTACAAATTTTGATACATCAGAGCTTGGAATGAAGCATAGATGGCCTCCCCCGTGGCCTTCTGGAGGTTAGCCAAATATAGTGCTGCTAACTTCTTTCTTTGTTTTTAAATTTCCTGTCAATTTTCAGTTTTCATTTTTATTTTCGTCATTTGTGAATCATAACGGAATAGGTGAAGTCTCTTTTGTTAATATTGGCCTAAACTCCTTATTGGTGCCTAGTTCAGGTCCCTTAAGGTTAAGGGCGGCTTTTATTAACACTTGTTGAACTGTCTTCACACTTATGACCTTTCTCATCTTAGTAAGTATAGCCTATGTGAAATGGTGTCTAGAAAGGGGACAACGTTCATGACAGGTTCTTGAATCCAGAAGTGCGTGCAAATGGGCCTAAACCACTATGTGGGAGTAGCTCATGCCAAAATGGATTCTGCCTCTCTTGTTCGCCCTCCCCCACCTGGCCATTTCAGTAAGGTTGCCCAAAGGATTTGAAAGAAAATTTGTGTCTAGACGACTATACTTGGGCCGCATGTCTAAACCTTGATTCACAATGTCTTATTAAAATTAAAAAAAAAAAAAATACAAAAATACAAAAATACAAAAAGAGTTTCAAATTTGTGCGTCGCGGAGGATGCAAAAAATTGTGTTCTTGCCTAATAGTGGCTGGAACTTGCTAATATACTTAAGAGGCCATTGGTATTGGTCTGGGCACATATACAAGAGGCATTTAATATGCCTAGTATGGTATTAGCAGTGGAGGAGGTCAAATCAATATTTTTGCCAATAATTGTGGCGAAAGCTGGGTTGCGAATTGTTGGCAGCGAAGTGGTTTTAATTACATGGCCTCGCAAAGGATGGTTCGCGAAGGAAGACTGGCGATTAATATATGTATGCTCACTATGTATAATTAAGAGGGAGAGAGGCTACTGTTCAAGTAATTTTAGTCAAGCCAATACAAGTGGCTTTGGAGCAACGACATTATAAGAGGAGTGCTGATTCAAGACCTCTTCAGTTAAGACGAGGACCTTTGACTTCAAGGTCTGGGGGGCAATGTTTGGACCCAAAATGAACATTTTGGCCTGACAAGGCATGTGTTGGAGAAATTGAGCCAATGTCAGTGGCTCAAGCTATATATTGTCGACAAGTTTGAAATATATATTTAGAGGCTAAATAAAGCCTACTATGGAAGCATGGAAACATGAAAAGTCAACTTTAGCACATTTTCCTACTTCGGCTAGGAGAAACCGAGCTAAACAAGGAAGGAGCGGCGGCAGACTGACCAAATGAACTTGAAATGAGTTGAAACTTTCCAGATCCATTCTAGACAGCCCAAGGATCATTTCTTATGAAGAGTACAAGAGTTTTTTTTGAGTGGAAGGCCTTCAAACAATCAGCCCAATTTTCTACAGAAGCAAAACTGGAAAACTGGACCTGTAAGAGGTCCAGCAGCATTTTCGGCCCAACCACATGGAATAAAAATCTGAAAATTTGTCAGGATGATCTACACTCATAGTGGAACATTTCATATGAAGAAGTCGAAGGCATATAATGAAGTCTTGTTGGAGAAATAATTGAAGGAATAAAGGGGCAGAAACTGACCTAAAACCAGCTCAATATTCACATGTTCATGTTTCCTACCCACATGAAGAAAGCTAGATGCTTTTCTCTTTTTCCTTGGATATATTTTTCTTCTACAATCTCTTTAATAGGTCATCACCACTTCCATGTTGCTGCACCTTCATGCTTTGCTTTCATTTCATCTTTTCTCTATCTTTTCCATATTTTACAAGTGAACTTAGATCTACTTTCATTATTTTTCTTCCACTCATCATTTCACTCTTCTTTTTCTTCCCTATATAAACACCTTCTCCTCTCATTCTAAAACACACATTCACAACACAACAACAACATCTCTAAGATGATCTAAGTTCTCTCTAGAGCAAACCTCTCTAAGAGCAACTCCTCTCCCTCTCCTTCTCTTTCTCTTAGCGGTGATCACGCTCCTAGTCCTAGTCTTCTCAGAAGCCGACTTTCAGTGCCACCAAACCCTCTGTCAACGTGCTTCGGTCCTAGTCTCCTCGGGAGCCGACGGTAGTGCCGCGACCACAACGGTTACTGAACCAGCTAAGCAAGGGTAACTTCCTAGCAACCCAGCCAAGCTAAAGTCACGCTTTAGCAAGTTCTCCTCACTTCCCGGTGGTTCTCGCTCTGCTCGATCTACAACATCGAGTATCGATTTGGTGATTTTCAAGAAGCTCAACAAAAGTCCTCACCACGAGGCACAAAGAATCCCACGACAAGGTTGGTGCTCTCCTCGTCCACAATTGCTTGAAAGAAGTCAGGTCAAGGGACATCCCCGACGATCGCACCCGAGCGGTGCTGGCACGCCCGCGCAAGAAAAGAGACTGTTGACCAGCTGCAGCAAAATTGGAGCCAAACAGAAAGCATGGAGCAAAATGGGTAGTAAAAATTATCAATGATCGGTGGTTCAAAACATTATGGCACAATTTGCATTCAGCAGGTACATACTACACCTATTATTTAGCAAACTATAATTATTAAATGTAGATGTAATTTACTAATTGTTATATACATTTCTTTAATATAGGTTACTACTTGAATCCTCGATACAATTATAGACCAGGCGTCGGAGATGATTGTATGCTTATTGAAGCTGTGCATAAAGTTTTTTCTAAATTGGACCCTAACTCTCCAACAATAGGTCAATTCGGAAAAGAGGTTTGATTCCCACCGTCTAAAGATATTTACAATTCTGTTATTATTTAGGTTGTTACTTGTTAGTTTGTTTTAAGAGTCAAAATTGTTTTGGGTGAAAACTTATCTTTCACTAGGCTCATCTTAGTATGATACGATGTCTAGGATTGGTTTGGATGCGAGAAGTGTTTACAAGTGAGCCTAGCTCCACCAAAATCGCTCCTCTCCTAACCTAGTCGTATCCGAAAGGAGTTACCTTAAAAAGATGAGAATAACCTAAGTCCAAAAAAATTTCATCTATACTTCATGTTTGCTACCTTATTGCTCCGTTTAAGCTCCATTGATTATGATAAATTTTAAATTTTTTTTTTTTTGTGTGATGTTCAGCTTACCTATTTTAAAGATGCAAAACTAAATTTTGGCACGCCAACAGCAATTGCAGCCAGAACAGAGATGTCTCCTAGTGAGTATATATATTAAAATATTTCATATTTTCATATGAGTCCACATAATTACTATGCTAAGATGTCTAACTTATGCAAATGAATTTTTATGATAGCCGATTGGTGGGTTATGTATGGAAGTAGTGCACTTACTATGAGAAAGTTAGCTATTAAAGTATTATCACAAATAGCATCATCATCTGCCTGTGAAAGGAATTGGAGCACATTTGCACTAATTCATACTAAGCAAAGAAACAAGTTGGGATATGGTAGGCTAGAGAAATTGGCATTCTGCTATTACAACATGAGGCTTAAAATTCGAGACAGAGAAGCTGCGCATTCTCAGGTGGAACAAAAAGATCCATTGGATGTCTTTGATATTGGTACTGAGTCTGATGACGAAGAGAGTGATCAACTTTATGAATGGATCAGGCCACTTCATTTGGATGACAATGAATGCAATCCATCTCCCAGAGTTGCTGAACAAGCACGTGCAGAAGGAATAAATGTAGAGCAAGTAATTCAAGAAGAGGTTATAGGACCTGATAGAGAATCTATTGAAGCGTTAGTGGGCCGATATAATCTTTTACCTCGATCCTCTCGCAGAGAATCTCATGGCTCACATATTCCTTCAAGGACAAATGATATCTCTAGCATAAGATCAGGAGGCTCATCAAGCATCAGAGGTGGAGATAGTGGAAGTTACAGCGGAGGTGGAGGTGATGATAGAGTTGGAGGTTATAATGGAAGTCAAATTGGTCACATGAGCCCATTTACTGGTGAGCCAAACTTCACACATGCAACAGAAGATGAAGATCATGGGAGTAGGAGAGCAGGATCAGGTATTGGTGCTATAGGAAAACACTATACACTAAGGGAAATAGGTCAATGAAGCATGTCAATGCATGAAGATGATTCTTTATCTCCCACTTTTGACTCATTTGGTGTGGGAGGAAGCAATTATGGACCTTACTTTTATGGGCAAAACTTGGCAATGCCTTACCCAGCATATATGACGCCTTATGGGATGCAATCAAGTGACAACTCATGGACACAATCTGAAGGACAATCTTCAAATGATTATGGTTATGGCCAAAGTCGAGCAATGCATGATCCCTACTATAACTACCAGCACCAAAACCCGCAGCCAATCCCCCTGGACCTATATGGTTGGCATGTAAGTCAATACATGCAAAACTACAGAGGGGAGGTATCATTTAATGACTATTCTTCACAATACACTCAAGACTCTACATATAGAGATGATGAAGATAGTGAAGATTATGTACCTCATAGGTCTTCTACGTGGTTCTAAGTTACTCATGTAATTCAAGGTGTAATGTATGATATGTATAAAGAATGTATATAAGGCGTGATGGCCTAGCCTCCCATTGGGTTTCCAGCCATAAAAAAAAAATTAGATGTTTATTTCAAAAAATTTCAGAGTTGTCGACGATTCAGCATTTATCGTTTTATGTTAAATTATAACAAATTACTATATAACAATGTTTATTCAAGGTTTTCTTTTCATATATAGTAGACAACTGATAAAACAAACAGATCCAAAAGTTTCACTTAAAATTTCCATATTTTTCTTCAAATTTCCATCATTTTTCTTGATTTTTTATCGAAATCGATATTTCCGTCGAAATTTCCGTTTTCGGGACCATCGATATTTCCTCGAAACTCGATATTTTAGTCATTGGATCAAACGATGTGGACGAGGAGAGCACCAACCTCGTCACAAGGTTCTTTTCTCTGCCTTTCGGAAAAGGACTTCTTGCCTTACGGATAAGGACTTGTGGTGTGATCTCTTGCGTCACCGAGTCGATACTTAACGTTGTAGGTTAAGCAGAGCAATCACCGTGAAGTAGGAGAAAACACGGGTTTGCTAAAGCGTGACTTTAGCTTCGCTGGGTTGCGAGGGCGTTACCCTTGCTTCGCTGGTTTCAACTAGGTTGAAGGTAGGTTTGCTCCGGAGAGGCTTTGATAATCTGAGAGATTAATTAGTTGATTGAGAGGTGTTGTTTTTTCTATATCGTCTTTAGCCTCTATATATAGGCTGCTGCAGATTCACCTTCCTTATAGGAGTGCAATACTATATTTTAGGCCACAGTTATTGGCCTTGAATCAAATCAAAACACTTAATAGTTTTGATATTATCGTAGGCAATAATAGATAATTATCCTTTGTCCATGGCTAGAATATAGGCAAAGGTTAATCGCCTCTTGGAGTCCTGGACGTAATCTTCCTTTAGGCAACGTAATTGCCTCAAGGACTGATTTTTTTTTTTGATTTGTCAATCACACGGTGTCCTCAAAGGCTTCCTAGGCTCAGAGACTAATCCGTGTTCGGGGGATCTTGTCAGAACGCTTCCTCCCCCCTGGCCACCAAGAATATATTGGGATTTAACTCCAATAAGCGTCGGCGGGATTCGAACCCGGGTGTAGGGGTTCCACACCTAGAGGCTCTTACCAACTCGACCACCTATGGTGGTTCAAGGACTGATTCTTGGATATGCATAGATTGCCTTCGCGAGCACTCCGTAGCTTATGGCACACTTAATGCACTGAGATCCCTTGTTTGATTATAATCAAGGATGATTACTTCCTTCCATACGTTCCACGTCCACCACACTCCTTAATTGCATGGGAGACTTGATTGCTTGCACATACATTCGCTGTCCTTAATTAATTCACAGTGAGGCACACGCCCATTTACTATATACTAATTCTCAGTTAACTGTTCATCGGCTTAGTAACAATGCCGGCTCAAGCCGAGCCGACATTGTGAAATTACGGTTTTGCCCTCCGTTCTTTGCTTAATTGCGGTTTGCTGTTTGGCCTGGGTATAAAACGCGCTGAGGTGATAGAAGCGACCCTTTTCCCCTTTCTTCGTTCTTGGCTGATCTCTGTGTTTCTGTTGTTGATAGAGTGAAAGAGAGGGAGAGAATTGCAGCGAATAGGTGCTGTGTGTTGTGATCGTGTTTGTTTTCCTTTTATGGTTTGTTTCGGTGGACGCGACCTTTTTGCTTTCTCTTCGTTTTTGCCTCAACTCTGCGTTCTTGGGAGAGAGTTGCAGAGAATAGGTTCTGCATGTTGTGATGGTGTTTGTTTTCTTTCCATTTAGGGTTTGTTTGTTCCTTGCATGTGACTGATTTGGGGTTTTGGTGATGCAGGAGTTCATGTTAGCAACGAGAGGGAAGACGAAGATTGTAATTAGATCGAGGAAAGCAGGAGAGTACTTTCTTTGGCGATTTTGGGTTTGTTGGAAACTCAAGTGCATATTGCTTCAATGGATTAATGTTTTCCCTCACTTTTCTACTTGTTGTAATCGGTGTTTGTTTTGTTTTTGTTGGGTCAAGGAGGTGTTGGGCTCATTGTCGCGATCTTCTGTCTCTCTCTTTTTCTCTTCCTTTTTGGCTGGGTTCTTCGCATGTAGAGGTATGTAGTTGTTGGGTTTTTTGTTTTTTTCCACCATTTGTTCCATTCAATTGTATTACAAGGTTTCCATTTGCAGATTCTCAAAATCAGTTTTCATGCATTGACAACTACTCTGCTGAAAAGTTGGATTTTTTTTTTTTGGCTGATTGTTAAACATTTGAAAATTTTGGTTTGATTTGAAAATGGTTTTGAAGTTTGAAATGCTTGCTTATATAGGAGGGCGAGAGTGAATACTGGGCAGAAAAGAGTGCCTAAAACTACATGTAAAACCTGATTTTCATCCTTCTATACCTATAGTTATGAATAACTATGATCTGGAGGTAAAGATTAGGAGGTGGGTAAGCTATTGATTAAGCATATTGGCTTCGATTCTGCATGTTGGATTCCTCTAACTTGCTTATGAATGATTGTATTATATGATTTGGTTTGTGAATGATGTGGCTGATTTGTGGGGTAATCGTTTATTGTGTAGATTTTGTTGGATGCTTTACAGAGTATACGATCTTGGGTGAGATTTTTTGATTTTTTTTTTTTTTGTTCGAAATTTGATATATTGGTAGTTTTGGTTTAGGGTTTATAGAGTTTGGGATTGTTTTGGGATCTGATCAAATCTGTTTTTGTTTTGGGGTTTTGTTGTTTGTCAAACACAGAGGAGAGGAGCTCTTGCTTGCTTGAAAGAAGGAGAGGGGATGTTGCTTGGTTGAAAGAAAAGAGGTGGAAGGTATTTGATCTGATCTGTTGGTTTATTGTTTATTGTTTTTTTTTTTTTGTTTTTTTTTTTAACTCTGAGCTTTTGTGATTTATCTTTCAGTTTTTTGTTTTTGTTGTAGTAACATGATATTGTCTGCATTTGCTAGGGATTTAAATGGACGGGAATGGGAGGTGGCAGTATTGCTTTTTCCTCTAATTTTTGGACTGTTGTTCTTTGTTTACTTCTCTTGAGGTATAGTGTGTCATAGTTGTTATCTCTTGCTCTTTTTACTTTGCATGCTTATTTATGTTCCAACCTTTTGCTATGTATTTATACCTGTCCTATTTGTAGGAATAGTGTTGGCTAAAGGGAGTGATTACATAACCTGGATATTGTGCTTTTTAGTTTATTTGAAGGGTAAGCGGGTTAGGAACCAAAAAGTGTTCTAGGATGTAAACTGCAAAAAAGAAAAGAAAGAATTTGTCACACAGAACATGGAAGTATCTGAACACTGTTAATTTGATCATTATAAGAGAACCTAGAAACCTATATTGATACGCTTAAAGCAAGCGTATAATTTAACCCTGAAAATATCGTTAGTAGTATAAGCAAATAGGGATCGTTCTAACCGGGGATTGAGGGTACACCTGTAATTGCAAAAATAATTAATTAATTAGTAAAAGTAAAAAGTATTATTTACAAAAAGAATATATACAAAAAAAAAAAGAAATATATACAAGTAAACACAAATAAGGGGGGATTAGGATTCTTAAAATTAAAATTAAAATAAATAAAATAAAGAAAACGTAAAAACATATATACATGGGTGGAACGCAAGGAACAAAGATCAAAACCAATTCCATGTAATCAAATTCGATTCAAACCCTATAATTGATCATCTAAGTCATGAGAAAGTAGTTGATCATGTGAAACATTCGAAAGCAAACGATTTCCCATTTTTTACTTTTCAATACTAATTAACCTAAGCGAAAGCACCTAGATCAATCCTATTAAACATGCAATCAAGCCCTAGAAAGCTAGTCAATCATAACATGTTTAACGCATTACACATAGAGAAAGGCTATCAACTCAAGTGTACAACTTAGTTATGGAAAAGTCCACCTAATTGCAATTCTCTTTAATTAAATTCGGTTTTTGTCCAAAACCTTTACTACTTCGATTCAAGTTACACAAAACAAAAAGTTGATTTCATGTTCTTAAATCTAGCACCATTCATATCAAAACCCTAAGTGTTTCGAACCACATAAGATTAAAATACAAAAGATATCTATAAAGCAAATTTAATTAAACAAACTCACATAAGCAACTCTCGAATTACAATTATAGAATTCAAAAACTTTATTTAAACATAGAAATTGGGCTTAAACTTTGCCCTAAACGTTATTGTTAACTAGAAACAAGTTCATACGAAATCAAACAAGGAAACCAAAAAGGTTACAAGGAAAAGGAACGAATTACACCATGAGTGGAGATGGAGATGGAGAGCTAGATGGTTGGATCTTGAATCTTGGAAGCAAGCCTTCAAGGTGGATGATGGAGGATATGATCTTCACGGCTCCTTCTTCTTCTTCCTCTCCTTGCTTGAAAACGCAGAACTTTGCAACTAGAGAATGGAGAGAATTTTTCTGAATGAAAGTGTTGTGGTGTTGTTGTTGTGTCAATTCATCTAGCATAGGGGGGTTTATATAGGGGAAGGCAAGGCTTCATGAATTTAATTTCCAAGGAATTTTCTGGTTGCACCACACAGCTCCAACCAATGAATTAATGCCACGTCAGCTCTGCCATGTCATTCAACCAATCAGGAAGCTCCAAAATCAATCCCTAATCTTTCCAAATATATTATTGCTGATTTTCCCAAGATTTTATCTGATTTTTCTCTTAATTTTCGGCCAAAATAATCTTGAGTGAAAATAGGAATGAATCGGGACTTGTTTTGGACCTTTTCTCCCTTAAATCTCTCCATGGCTTTATCCTTAACATCCTCCCCTTGATTTTCTCTTGATTTCCACATTAAAATTGCAGATTTTATTCTCTAATTTCAGCCAACATATCTTGAGGGAATTAAGGAACGAATCTGGACTTGTTTTGAGCCTTTTCTTGTTGCACAATCCCTTGAAATTCTCCCTTGATTTTCTCAACGTAATCTCCTTGATTTCCCATGCAAAAATCAGATTTAATCTCCCATAATATCTTCAAGCCATGTAGTCTCCTAATGCCTTCAGGTTTCCTAGCCTCATCAGGATTCCTGCGTTGACTAGGATTCCTAGTTGGACCAGGAATACTCCATTTCTTCATTTCAGTTCATTTCCTTGTCATTTATTCCAATGTACCTAGAAAATAGAAACTTTTATTAAAATTGATTAAGTAAAGGAAATAACTAAGCAAAATATGGGAAAATAGCTATTAAAACGTTGCATAAAAATGCTCCTATCATATATAAAATTCTATGAACAATAATGTGTGCTGAACTTTGGTTGATTTGGTATGCAGTTCTGTGTTTTTTCTTTTGGTTAAAGTGGGGATTTCATTATGTGGGTGCATGTGCATTTCTTATTAGTGTATGATCTTTGGAAAGGAAAAATATAAACAAGGAAGAGAACCTCGATAAACTTCCAGAAATGGATTAGGAAAGGAATCTCATAGCTAAGGATTACCCAAAACTTTCTCTTGAATTAGTAGTGCTTTGTTCACGGGTATTCTTCTTAACCCTGAACCCTACAGTCCTTGCTGTTTTGGATAATGTTGGAGTTTTTTTGCTGCATCATGATTATATATGCTTGGTTTCTTCAAATTTGCAATATTGGACTCCTTCTTTCCAATCACTATGTTAATCTCATAACTCGGGCTCTGGTTTGTCCAAATTTGCTTTACCAAGTTATAGTAATGAAAAACAAATTTTTAGAAAAGAGACAAATTGTTGGGGTTCTGCAGAGACCAACCAAATATTCTTTAGCGTTTTCCTTTTAGTCAATATTGGACATTTTCTGGCATGTAGGTTAGTTGGTTTACAATTTCCTGGAATGGTTCAGGTTAAAAAAGACCCACTTTAGATTGTTAAGGATTCTGCGCCATTCAATGTGTTTAGAGAAGTGAAGGTGTCTGATAAGAAGAAGATTATTGTATCAGGTTCGTTTTGATTTGTTTAATCTGTGTTTCTAGGTTTGTTGGGTTTGATTTGTTTCCTACTCTAATTTGGTGAACCTGTGAATGGTAAAGATGTGAGCTTTGCGAATGCACATAGAGGTTTCTGTAGTTTATATTGGGATAGATTTATTCTTTGAATAGGTGAAATGGCTGTTACTCATGTTTGTTAACTGAAATTGATAATTTATTGTTTGTTGCTGTAAAATTTGTGTTTTGGCTACTGTATTTATTTGAGTTCTTTCGATACAATTTGTTTTTTGAGTTTGATCTTTTTGTTTGTTTTTTCAGTTCAGTCTTTATGATCACTTTTTAATTGCTGCATGAATCTGCTTTGTTTTCTGCATGAAATTAACTTCAAACATTTTATGTTAATCTTTACATCATTCGATGTCTGCTTGCTCGAAGCCAGTCTGCATGTATGGACTATTGAACTACAATCCTGTTTAATACATATGCACAGGTTTCTTTCAATATTTTTTAAAACATATATATACATGTTTTTATTTGCTGCCACCTTTTTTAGCAAGATTTGTGCCTACTCTTTTGGTTTGTGTTGCTGATTTTCTACTTTTGTCTTCAGTTTTCCAATATGCAATTAGTTAGTTTCCCTTTGTATATATATATATATATATGTTTTTTCGTTATGAATGTGCAGTTTGGTTAAAATGTTATAAGTGAGCATATGAATTATTAGTTGAAATTGTGCAGCAAGTTTTCTGTCCTAAAATGGACTGAAATGTCATGTCACTTTTTGTGTAAATAGAAATGGAGGCAGCAACTTTTTGGACAACCTCCACAGCTAATCATCACTAGCCTAACAACCTCTCAGCAACTGATGTCACTTTTGATATAGTCACTAGGTTAGCCTAAGTAGATCACTGTATTTTGGAGAAGCTGTTTTAACAGCATTTGTAATATATATTTGAACATTACCAGAACATCTATATTAATGGTAATGTTAGCTCCTGATATGGAGCATGAATCGATGTATTTTTGAGAAGCTGTTTTAACAGCAGTTGTTTTATATATATAAACTAAATTTTCTGTCTTTCAAAACTTGCACAGTCTGTTCCAAAACCAGCAGCAACGCGCGGGCATGTATGCTAGTTAATTGCCATATATGAGTGCAGCTTAATTAACTTGCATAGCCCATGTCCATTAAGGACCTTCAATGTAAACCAATGAATCCTAATTAATAGGGGCAGCTTGTACGTCAACCTCCTTTCCTCTTGGACAATACTTGATAATCAAGCAAACGAATCACCATTAATTATCAAATATTTGATAATTAACAATAAATCAAGGAATATCCAGATTTGCTTCAAGATTACTCGATCTCCAAGTAGGCTTTATTTAGTCTCTAAGCAATATATTCCGAACTTGTCGGAAATATATGGCTTGGGCCACGGATATTGACCCGGATTTCTCTCGAGACACCCTTGTCAGGAAAAAATGTTAATTTTGGGTTCAAACACGATGTATTATGCGGCTTATGATTTTGACTTATTTCATTGATGAAGATCTTTTCATAGTTCTGGGATCCTGCAAAGATTCTCGATCTTCACATCAACTGCACACCCCAGATCTTGAATGATCTCTTTATAAACCTGTCTAGATCCACCATGGCCTAACCTTATGTCATTTGCAAAGCCATTGGTGGCTGCAACCAATTCTTGGTAAGTAAATCGTCTTGGCAGAGCTAGAATCTCAAGATCTGTATCCATAGAGTTGGAGACATCATGAGAGTAATTATTTCCATCAGTTCTGTTTATCCGCCTCCTTCCCATAATCCGCCATATGACCATACAAAGCATCAAAAGGATGAAGGAAACTACAACACCCACAACCAAGAATGCTTTTTTCCTTTTCCTCTCATTTTCGCTTCTTGGAATCTCATCAGAATCCAAATTTGAATAGAACTCCCATGAATTTATAGCATGGCGCTCAACACCAAATCCCATAGAAGCTGAAAAACCTATAGTAACCCACTCTGGAAGAACCTTTCCAAGGTCAACAGGGTAAGAAAGAGTAGAAGAATTACTCTCAGAGTCTGGTTTTTCATCATATGTCCAAACTCCAAAGCACACTCAAGTTTTTGGTGGTAGAATTGTAAGTTATCCTTACAGGACCCTCTTTCCCACTATTGCCGGCCACTAGCATCCCAACTGGCATTGACCACTAAGCGAAGGGTGTTGATATTGATCCCAACATGCTGGTAGACCAAGTAATTGCGGCATTAACTCATACAGGTAGAGACCAATTAACTTCCTGTAGAGGTAGACCAAGTCCACAAAGTTTTAGACTAGCTCACTGATGGTTGGAGCTGTCTACCTTACCAGGAAGCTAGTCTACCATGCACACTGCAGATCAAGAGTTAGTTTACTACTACCGAAAGTAGTGTGTGATAGATAAATGTATCTTAGGGGGAACCTCAGTAAGCACAAACTGTCTCTCAATCATAACACTGTACTTATGATTCTTATCATTGTATTTCGGACTTCAGTGTGTAATGTATTTTTTTTTTTTTTCATGTGCAAGCATGCAATAAAGCAGTGCTAGGGATCAGCACTGTACGTATTCGTATTGATATTAGAGAATATTGTCATATTATTCGAATTCTTACAATGATTTCAACTACAACAACGCTAATGATTAGCTGATGAGGAAACAGGAGAATCTAGGAAATACATACACTTGTGCTAATCAAAATTTGGGTAACAATCTTTCTCATAAATTAAATTCAAGGCTGAACAAAGGAAAAATCATGCAACCCTTCCTTCCTTTCTGGTCGATGATGATCTTCTCTTCTTAGAGCATCTATACTGCCATGACCATGTGCAGAGCCACCCTCCATCTCAGATAGATCGGTATCAGATTGGTAAGAAACAGATCTCGGGGAGTTAAGGACACTTTCGAGATCCGATTGATTGGACCTCTGCTTTTGGTTGTGGAGGAGGTGCATTGGTGATGAACCCCGGCTTGGTGTATTTTCCGCACTCATAAACGAGTTAACAGAAGCATCGCCTCCTTTGCTCCTTAACTTTTTACGATTCTTTGCAGCCTTCTGCCAGTTCTTAAGAGCTTTTGCTGTTTGCTCCTCGAAAATTGCTTTCTTCCAGTGAGATCCCATCTGCAAATTCATTCATATTCATATGTAAGTATCCGATTTAATCAAGGCTATTGATGGGAACTATGAAAGTGAATGTACTCACTTGTGTGATCAAAGCATAAAGAGGGAAGGTAATGTAACTGCATAGGATTTGTAGGACAAATCCAAGGCAAACCCTTGTGATTATGAGAGGCAAGTTTTCGTGGAAGCATGAAGTGAAGCCAAATTCAGCCTGCATCGTATACATATATATCATTTAGTTATTTAGTGTATGATAACTTAGTTCCTGTCAATTATGCATAAATGTACGTGTATGAATGTTTATGAAAATTACTTACAGATACCCACAAGAAATACGCCATTTGGAATGCGTTCTGCACGTACAGCAGGTAAATGAATCGTTAGAAATTATGTTGGACTCGATCGTTCTGCAGATACTGCCTGGTGGTATGTATGTGTATGAATGTTTACTACCTACTCACTGAACTTATTACTGCCCCAGCTAGGTTAATAATTACCTGAAATAATGTGAAATGAATCAAGAGGAGAATCCACTCGGGTCGATTAAACCAAAAGTACTTATTGCTTGGCTCTACTACTGGAGCCCCTTTAACAATTGTATTTCGATCGTGCATTTCTTGGGCCATCTCCATTATGATAAGTTCAAGCTTTGTACCCACCAACAGAAGAATCTGCAATTTTTCACATATACCTACAGTCATACATTTGCAAATGCATGCTTGTGGCTCAAGTAATTTAGGTTATTATTCTACTTACAATGAGTGGCGCCAACGACAACCAAGTAAGCGTGTACCATTCTGGGTATGACAAAGTAGAAATATTTTGATCAGTACCTAAAGCTAGCATAGAGAGAGAGAGAGAGAGAGAGAGAGAGAGAGAGAGAGAGAGAGTTATTACTGTAAACGTTTAGAAGCAAGAAGACCACTGCGAAAATCCATAGTGGTACACTGCAAAAATCAAGTGAATCAAGGATTAGGTAAGTGAGTTCTTACTATTGTACTAATGCAGCAAACATCAGAGGTAGATATATAGAGGGAAGGAGGGAGAAGAGAGACGTATATATATACCTAATACCCACAACCACCTTAAAATCATCTTCCATAGATCTCTTGATGTAATTATGGAAGTCAAATTTGCTATTTGGAGCAAAATGTGCCTGCAATATTCACATATGTTTGGATAATTGTGAGTTTAGTAGCAGCAGGGTTTCGGTTTGGCCGTACGACTAATGAGTTCGAATTCTATGCTGAGATTTTTGGTGCTGATTTGTCTCAGCTTACGACCTACGTTGTTTGAAGCATAATTACTTACATTTATAAATCCATGGCGCATGGTCAGATAGTCCACCTTTGTCACCGAACCGAAGAATTGCCGAAAGAATGCCACCTATAATGATGTACAAATTCAAGAGCGCTTAGTAATGAACAATGTTAGCAACTTTTTTTTGTTTTGTTTTTTTGAATGAAGGGCTGGTGTGGCTGCCCTCAAGCCTGGATTAATGAAACTGTCGAATACAAGGGGGGACATTGAGCCTAAACCCCTGATTACAATAAGCATCTAGAGAACATCCTAAAATAATAATAAGCGTCTCTACTAAATAAATGTATTCAACTAGGCACCAACTAGCAAAGAGTGCACTACTGGCTACTCTATTTGCTTTGACATAGCGGTGACATAATGGAAAGATACCTCGATATGTAACCCGATTACAACGTAGCATAATTACCATAAACACAGCTTTCCTATTATTAGCAACTTTCTTTTTTCATAGTGACATTTATATGTAATTTTTTCATATTAAAAATAATCGATCTTTTCCTTTATTAAAGCTTCAGCGGTAAAATACTACTACTTATATCGGATACACCATGCGTTGCAATGCCAAATACGTATCAACAATGTACCTATGCGAAGCTTTAAAAACTGCGGATTAATTATATATTATGCTATAATATTGCTAGCTAGTGTGAGTTTAGAGTTTGGCACTTGAAAGCTAAGCTTAAAATCTTATGGTCCTAATGAAATACTCCCGCCGTCTCAGTAATGTACTTGATGAAAGCAAAAAATGGAGATAATTTATACAAATCGGTTAACTTACGATCCATCTAATTCCAGGTGTTGTAGAAAAGCCAGAGTGTCGCCTCACAAATGAAGTTTGACGAGTAAACCTAAACCTTGCAGGATCTGCAAAATACAATTAATATTAACTTAAAAGTTTATAGCTAAACTACGATTACAATGTTCAGAAATTCTAAATTATTCTCCGGACAGAATTTTTCATTAGAAGACAAATACCATTTGTAAATTGGTATTCCAAGGACGTTGTCTCAGATTCCCAGGCCTTCCATTTCTTCATCTAGTCAAGTCCACAAGAGCACAAAACCAATTAATTAAAAGAATTGGTTTTGTCCTTTCTTTTTCATCTTCATTATTTCATTTCATTTGAGGTGGTTCTCATATCGTTTTCAGTTTACAAATAATATGATGTTACATCAGACTCATTACATGTACTAATCAAACATCAAAATCATGTTATTACTGGACAAGTAATGAATGTCTTCTTAAGTTCTAAACTTATATACCAAGAGGTTTTATGTAGAATATACTAACTTGGTATTTAATACACGAAGTGACAATGTTGAATTATATTTTAGAGAATGATTATTTGGCTAATATAAAGAGTTGAGGTTCAGCTCTCGAATTTTAGGCAAACACGTACATGTGATTTTAATGCTGTGGTGAAACCATTTATTTAGAGGTGAAGATCTGACCCAAAATAATTTAGATGCACCGAACTAATTAACTTACTTTGGCCTGCGCAAGTGCCATAGTGAGGACACTGTAGAGAACGTGAAAAACAGTGAGGACGAAGATGAATACATGCAATTGGTGCATTCCAGATATTGATATCAATGGCACTTTACCCTGCAATCAATTTATTCATTCATTCATTAATACATAGCATCTAATTAAAGTCGGTATATAAAAATTAACATTCTGCTAATTAGTTAATAAACAATAGTTATACTAGATACTTACGTATGAGCAAGAACTGGAATCTCCACTGGGAGCTAAGACTCGACGCCATATCATGTTTTCGGCATACGAAAGTAACTTCCGTTGGTCACCGCCTCCTCCTTTATCTTTATCACCGTCGCCCTTCCCTCCCTTATCACTGTCGCCCGCGTATTGTGACTTTAAATCGCAGGGAAGCATCGTGTCTGCAATACTTGCGGGGACACATATCTTTGGAAGATATCGAGTTCCCACGGTGAGTAGTAAAGATATGAATCCCAACAGCATTAGCTCTGCACGTCACATATATCCCAAAGTTTATATGAATAAGATATCAAATTCTACCCATTTTTGTGAACTTTAGTAGTGCTAAAAAATGGACGCGCGATTTTAATTATTGATCTTTACTGCTGGAAAGTAATTGTGAAGAGAAAATCTGCAAATCGGGCTTGTAACTCAAAGTATAAGGGATAATGTATTTTTGGTGATACTATTGAAAAGTACAACTAACCAGCTTTAATTTTCTCCAAAGCTTCAACCATGGCTTTCTTGTTGCGTTTCTGGAACCACTGTCATTATATATGTAGAAGCAAACCTTATTAGCATGACAGAATTCATAGTTCCTATTAATTATGTTAATAAATTAGTTATAACAGACTTCTGAGTAGATGAAGCTATACATGTAGAATTTCGACATAAGGTACTATATATAAGTAGAGTTTCGACGTATGTATGTACCTTTCCAAGAGCATGAATTCCATGTTCTATGATTAGAGATATGAGTATGAAAACTGCACAGACGACCGCCACGGTCCATGTCGGTGTCTCTTTTAGGGTCCTCTCCCCCGGAGCAGCAGGAGCAGCCATGGCTTTACTTAGTTATCAACTAATTAATGTTTCTTAATTGGGAGAATTAATTATACTAGCAAGCTAGAATTTATAGCTAGTGAGGCTATCATTTTGGGAGCTGAGGGAGCTACATGCATGCATATATATATGCTTTGCTATCTGGAGCATACGAAACCCTAGTGATCGATTTAATTAGCGCGTTTTGGATTCAATTAATTAATAATGAATCACATCACACGCTATAAACTTCTTATTGTCATATGCAGAATGTAGTTTTGTGCCATGTCTGTAATGGTTAGGTTATCTATTGTGCGGTTGTGGAACAAGCCCTTCTTTTCCTTCATCAATTGGACCAATTTTAAACTTCAGGCCGGCTATTGGAGCCAAAATTAGCATGACGCGTGTCACATATACTATTCATACTGTGTAAATGATGAGATACAAAGAAAATATAAATTTTTATTTCGGAAGAGATCGAGAGACCGCAGTAGTTCTAGCTACAACACTGCATGGATCCGATAGTACGTACTCGATCCACATCGTGCAGTGTCGTAGCTAACTGTGTATAATAGTTAACATAATCATCAAAGAGTTCCTCAAATTTGGTATAGCAATGCATGGATGTTTGTGCGAGACATAAGCTAAAATGTTATGACATCAAACGGTGTTCGGAATCAAGTTCTCGAGACAATTTGGAATCTCATAACAAGGCGAGACGTAGGAAACAAAGGAGTCGAGTATTTCTATATATGCTTTGGTTTTAATTAAAATTCTTAGAGCACAACGAAGTGATCGATGAGAGGTGAATTCTTGAGCAACTCCAATGTTTTGTTTGCTGTTTGCAAGCGCCTGCTTACTTATTAAGTCATTTGTTGACTCGACTTTTGTATACTTTGCGTGGCTTGCTTAGGATATCAGGATCAACAAGGTAGGTAGCTATTAATTAATCATTGTGATTTTTGACCAATTCCCTTCCCAAAACTTTGCGGTTACAATCATGTATAATGTGTTTATTTGGCCTTCGCCTAGTCCACATGCCATCATGCATAGACTTCTTCCAACAATGGCCTTTGCCTAGTCCACATGCAGAGATTGTTCATCATAAAATATAGGATGAACTATATATATTTTAGCGCATATCTTTCATAAATAGAGAACTTACTTTATACAAGATAATTCACCATTAAGGCACAACAGATAAAATTATTATTTGAGACATGTTTATTCTGATAACAATATAATTTTAAGTTCCAAAGAGACATAAAATTTGGAACTCGAGTTCAACAGCATCTTGCAAGGCTTCTACTCAAAAAAGAAAAAGAAGGAAAAAAAAAAGTTTGGACATGATCCCTAGTGGCATGTTCAAGTTAGAGCACTTCAAAGAGTGACTCAATAACAAAATACGTAGTGAGGGCGTATGTCAAGAAACCTGAAACTATGTTGCATAACCTAGTAGGTTTCTAAAAAAGTCATCCACTGAGGCTATGTTTGTTTCACCGGACTGTCATACCTCGCCTTAATTTCTATAAGAGTACGTCCTGGACTCCTCAAGTCTGGATTATGCTATGTTATTCCCTAATCCATGTTTGGTCAGTTAGGACTAAAACTAGAGCCAACACCATCGACCTGAAGACCCGCGAAGCTCCAAACGGCAGCCGATCGGAACTCTGCCATCAGGCCACCTCCGGCAGGCGCACCAGCTGGGTTTGATCCATCTTGTCGTCGCCGACGTTTCTCTTTCCTCGGCTGGTCTGGTTGCTGGTTGTGGAGAGAGAATCGGACCTCGAAAATCTTGGGTTCTCCTGCAGTTTCTGTACAAATTCCGGCGACTCCGACAATGTTTTGAGGTGCATAAGGTATGAAAGTTGATCTGCTCTTCGTGTTCTACATGCTAGTATACATGGTTTTTGAATTTGATAAAATTTTGGAAGATTTGATTTCTGGGTATTCGGCCACCATCGCTACAACCTTCTGTGGCAGTGATTCTGGGTTCAATTGGGGATAGAATGAGGTGTGCTTGTGTTAAATCTCAGAATTGGTGAAAGTTGCTGAGAAGGAGAGCAGAACGAGAATTTTCAGTAGAAGGTGAAAAGGAGAGCTTCCATAATCCCATGGTTTTTGGGGGGTTTATGGTAGAAGGTGTTTATGAGAATTTGGGACTCTAGAGTCTCATTTAAAACAGTCCTTGCTGTTGCCAAACATGGGATTAGTGTAACACAAGCTGATAAGGATGTCCAATCCCATGAAACAAACATATGGGATTAGTGTAACACAAGCTGATAAGGATGTCCAATCCCATGAAACAAACATAGCCTGAATGGCCTGAACGCCGCAAGATCAAGTCCATTCCACATAAGCTAGATACTTAATTTATGGGATCAAAAACTTCTCTTAAATGGTCTAAACCTAGCCTAATAGCCTACAATATGAGTCGATCTCAAGGTCTGAAAAATTCCAATGCAACCCAAAATTAACTAGAACCCCTCCATGCCGGCTAGCTACAACCATAGGTGCATGGTAGAACCCGAAACTGAGTCAAAAAATATTTGCAGTTTTATTTTCATTTATGTTTGGGATCGACGAGTTTCTTCCTCAAGTTGAACGTGTCAGTTCAAACATTTTGGCCTAGCTTATCTTTCATTGACTAATTTAGGCACCCGCACTTCTATTACACCATATACAGGAAGAAGAAATTGTTGTTTCTCTGTTGAGAGACTCAGTTGTAGAATGTCGTAGGAAGCACACTGATGTCCACACTTTTGGTCAACCTGATACTGACTGCAACGGAGAATAAGTTAAATTACTTGGCTCTTTTCTATTTTATGAGTAGCGGTGCTTCATTGTTCGACAGTTGGAGTTATTCAAAACTGTTTTTGCCAATGAGAGGAGTCTTTTACCTACGAACTCTTAGTTGGTAAAGGTGCATAAATACCTCTCATAAAAAAAAAAAAAAAAGTTGCAAGCTCCATCAATATAAGCTGGCATAAAACAAAAGTCTAAAAATAAGACTACAAGGTAATAAAGCCTAAACTAAGGTCAAAGACCATATCAAGAGGCAACAACAGAGCCTCAACATTAGAGAAAAGAACCAAGAACAACAGAACAATGCATAGAACTCAAGTAGGGAGCTTACATTATTGAAAGATAGGCCTGTTAGAGAAACTGCACCGGCTGTGTGGCTGTGTGATTGGGTCGGTGACCAATCAGAGGAAGTGAGGAAAAGAAGGAATGGAGCAGCAAATAATCACTCGACCAATTTATGGGTCCTAGCAAGTCGACCAATAGACTGACTGAGAATCAGCAACTCGATTTGCCCGACCAAGGCTATGGCTCCCACAGTTATACGGGTTTCTACCAAGGGCCAGATTATCAAAAATTCAACGGGCCTGTATTTAATTGAAAAAATCATTGTTTTTATTTTAATAATTAAATTTTCAATCTAATCTCACGCATAAATAAATAAATTAATCTAATTTTAAAGTCCAAATAGTATATTGACATTAGAGTTGCCTTTTATTAGTGTATTTACGAAGTGAAGGCAATTGCTAATTTTGGGTGAAGATTGGATTGACAAATACCGAATTTAGCAGGCAGATTGACAATTGCCCTTCGTACATGAGTGCACTTGCTCTTAACGAAAGAAGAAAGTAATCCAAGAACATCGGCAAAGCCTTAGCTGATTCAACCACCATTTTATAGACAAATCAATGAGGGAGACAAAAGTTGACAAAGTATTCCCAAATTAGAATATAACTCCATCGTCAAGATTGTTATAGTTCTCAGGTTTTATCTCTCCGAAAACATTTTTGCTAATAGGTTGTAGCTAAATGTGTTACATGAGAAAAAAACATTTATGAACGACTAAACCGTTTTCATAGTCAAAGTCCTCCAATAAAAATAAAACTAGACTCCAAACACACCTTATGGGTGTGGATAATTATGTGGGAAGTTATTCCACAGAATGTGGAGAAACTTGCTGCACATATTTTGTTTTTGATTTTTGATTTTTTTTTTGTTAAATTTCTTTTATTTGTGAATTGATCATTTTGTCTTTCTCAAATATTTCAGTTCAAATGTTTTTTTAATATTTGAGGGATATTTTAATAAAATTTTTCTGTTTTAGTTGACAGACTCTCATCTCTTAATAATGATATAGATAAAATAAAACGGACACACATTTGCATAACTTGAATTCTCTGACCATAGTCCCAAGTCTCGAATACTGAAACCGGCAACGAGGGTTATTCGTCGGCAAAGGTCAAACCAAATACCAAAACCGTTTGGTATTTGTGAAATATGTAATGTTTTGATTGAGATATCAAAACAAGGCAAAGCATAAGTATTATCGAACCCATTAAACTCTTCTTCTCCTCCTCCATAGTCCATACTACAAAACGGTCCACACCCTTTGTTTCAAACTCCAAACAATGTCTGCTCTTTCGAATTCGCTGCCTCTCACTACAAATCCTTCTGGTAATTTCCCTCTTGATCTAACTAAAACTGCCATCTTTGATTCTTTGCTCATTTCTGGCAAATATCTATGATTTTCAGTTGATGAAATGGTAAAGATTATAAATTGGCCAATTGGGTATCAAAGATTGCATCTTGAATTAGTTTTTCATATGGGTATCCCTCACATTGATTCCCAGTTAGAGTTTAGGGTTTAGTGTCCCACCATCTTAATGGCTACTATGGAATTTCATGCAAGTAGTCATAATCTCCATCACTAATTTGGAATAATGTAACTTTCCCTTTTTTTTTTTTTTTTTTTTTTTTTTAATTTTTTTTTTTTTTTTTTTTATGATTGTATGAAACACTTGACTAGGATCTTCTCTGAAGCAATCCCAACAATGTCTTGGGTTTATGGCCCCTACAAACTTGTCACTCAATTCAAACCGTAAAGTTCAACTTTCGAGCTCCAAGAGGTCTTTCGCGGTTCAAGCCTCATACAGGTTGTCCTTTCTTGCTGACCCTTATGCATTCTATGTCTTGTTTATGATTACGGCATGCTAATGGTGTAGAGTAAACTACATGGTAGCTACTGGTTTAGTTGCTTTAAGTTTGAGTTCCTCAGTTGAGTTCTGTAATTTAGGTAATGGGATTCTTGGGTTACTGGACAACATAATAAAAATAATTGTCAGTCTTGTTTAACATATCTCAAAACTTTTGAATTAGTAATAGATACAAATTGGGGAGGTAAAATTGACTTGCAGCAAGACTGTAGGCTGATTGGTTGTGAATCTGTAACATCTGTTTTTCCCTTTTCGGTTTGTTCCTCCTAGAATGTCCTTTATGTCATTAAAAGCATGTAAATATGGATAATGATATGGAGCTTCTATATGCTTATGACGGCAGTAATGTAGCAATCACTTTTCAGAACGAATTTCATACTCATCATATCTTTTGTGATTTACTGTTTGTTTGATATGTATACCTGTTCTAGCTCAACTAGCTCAGAATTTCAATTCTCTTTTTAAAGCATTTAATAAAGGGGGACAAAGTTCATATACTGCAAATAATAATATGAGTATCATTTTACCTTCCTCAATAGCTCAAAGTTTATACTTTTGGATTATCACGAGGCTTCTGTATGCGGTACTTAATACTATTTTGATTTTTGAGGTGTCAGTTAGCAGTGATTTTTTTATTTTGGAATATTAGGATATGCAATGTTGTTGTAATGTCAGTCTCTGCTTGTGTAATTACAGTGATGGTGGGAGGTCAAACAGTGGAAGCATCTTTATCAGTGGCTTTGTTTTGGGAGGACTTATAGTTGGCACACTGGGTTGTGTATATGCTCCTCAGGTTGTCATTTTCAACGAGTATAATTTTTTTTTTCTGCAAATGCTTGTATAATCGTTATTTTGCATGTGTATGTATATGCTATTCACCACTGTAGATAGAGATTGAGGTCTTTCGGTTATGAACAACTATAGATACGAGGATAACACGCCTTCTATAGTCTCAAGCCCCTCAGCATACATGCATGTTATTCATTACTAGACTCTTGGTTTTCCTTATCAGGTTTAAGATTTTAACAATTTTTTAGAATAAGTCCTTTTCACCTTTCAATGAATTTCTTGCTCAGTTGTGCTCAACTGCCCTAGGATTTAAATCCAATGGTGGATTACAGCGAGGAAAATAAGTAAATTTCATATAACTTATTATTCTCCACCCTGTGATTTAGATCCGATGACAGTTGAGCGCAACTAAGCAGAAAATTCGTTGAGGTAAACAAAGCTTTTATTACAATATAACAGATAACACATTAGTTTTGGACAGCTTATTAGTTTATAATTTGTACCACGCTCCCTCTTAGTGTGCTAGTCTCTAACTCCCAAAGCCCTTCTTAGCTGCTAAAATGTCTCTGTTGGAACTGCCTTTGTGAATATATCAGCAAGTTGCTTTCTTATCTGTGATTTGCATTTCTGATAAGATGATATTGAATTGGCATAATTGCCAAATTGCTACCTTAGGTTTCACCCTAGTGTTAATTTGTTACCCTAGGTTTTATTTCAACCAATTTGCTACCCTAGGTTTTCAAAGTTAGCCAATTTGCTACCCTAAGTTTTATTTTAGTCAATTTGCTACCATTCCATCAAATTTGCTACTCTAAGCTTTCAAGATTAACCAGTTTACTTTCCCAAATTTTCAAAATTAGTCATTTGCTACGTTAGATTTTCATACTTAATTCATGTTTGGATGAAGAAATGGACAAATTAATATGACAAAAATGTAGCAAATTGGCTAATTTGGTTACATAAGGTAGCAAATTGGCAGAAATAATACTTAGGGTAGCAAATTGGCTAATTGTGAAAACTTAGGGTAGCAAATTTGCTCAAATAAAACTAGGGTAGCAAATTGACACTAAGGTGAAACCTAGGGTAGCAAATTGACTATTAAGCCTATTGAATTCTATAACACTGGATTCGTTGCTATAGTAATTGCAGACTTATTGTATGTAATTAATATGTCCAGCTTATTTTGGTCCAGTGTATTTATGTATCTTTCTCAGCCATGTTGCTTGAGAAGCAGCTAATGCAGCTGGCACATATGCTGCTTTGGCAGTGAAATAAACAACGTACTGCTGCTCTTGGAAGCCCATGAACTATGCCAGAGCGCAATGAAATAGCAAACCTGATATCTAAATGCTCTTTTTTCTGCACTAAGATGAAAATGGCTTGGACTATTCATAAACTGTGATCAAACTTGCTGCAAACATTACAGCTGGCCATGTAGCAGTGAGATAAAGTACATTTTCTATTAAACTCATGTACAGCCTTCCTCCATCATCTTTCTTCAATTTTGCATTGACCACTAGGTGTCTTGTTCTAGGCAACCAAACATATTCCAAATTTCTTGACTTCGGTATACTTCTTTTAGCGAATAAACACACTGTCACTGGTTTTCTTTCTTGTCTTTCTTTCTTTGTTTCTTTGATCCTTTCTCATGTGAAGCAAGCTTTTCGACATGTCAAAATTTAGCAGATTGGCCATATTTGTCCACCCATAATAGACATCTCGTAAGTTTCTGAAATCATGTCTCCTGGCAACCCATGTAGATAGGATTACAACGCTATATAAAAGAACTTCAAACTCCTTGCCATTATTCGGTGATGTTCACTATTAGAGTCTTGGTTTTCCAACCGAGCTCTTATGACTCTTAATAATTTTTGATCCCATGACTGTTGGACTTTCTGAAAATTTGTTGAAATATTTTAATTTTGACAGCACATCAGCTGATTGTTATAAATTGTTCATTGTTTATATGTCGTGGCTAATGAGTTGTCAATTCTAAATGTAAATCTTCATGGTGTACCTCAAAATTTCGGAATTCTTGATGCTGTGTTATCTGTTTGTGCCTATGGAGTTTGCTTTGTTTGATCATTTGATGTCCGCATGCACTAAACCAGTGAAAACTTTCTCACTTGATGAAAAATACAACAGATCAGTAAAACACTTGCCGGAGCTGACCGAAAGGAACTAATGAGAAAGCTTCCCAATTTCTTGTATGATGAAGAAAAAGAAGTGGAGGTGAGAAGTCGCCCTTGCCTGATTGACCCTAACTTTCTATTATCACTTGCAATGATGTTTTGAACTGGCATTCTCTGTTTGCTATTCTATGTGTTCAGTAATTCTTGGAGATGCTGAAAATGCACTTATGCTGTTTTTGGCAAAGTGATGTTTCAGTTTCTATCCACTCTTTTAACAACCATTATGTGCCAAATCTTAAGTTAATATTGGATATAGAGAGGCTGTCATGTTTCTAATCCCACAGTGCTTTCCTTTTCAAAGTCGCTTTATGTGTGTTTCTCCTTCACAGAAAACACGAAAAGTACTGGCTGAGAAGATTGCACAGCTGAACTCTGCTATTGATGGTGTCTCTGGTCAGCTCCGAACCAAAGAGGACCCAGATGAAGTACCTGTGAGTGCAGATGATGTTGAAGCTACCATATGAGATCACTCTGATAGATGTAATTCAGTGTAGCCTTTTTTCTCCTTAATAATAAGGGTAGTTGACTAGTTGTCTTCTTTTGATGTGAGGACCCTTACTATGGTCAATGTAGTTGTACCTCTAATACTTGGACAGCGTGGAATACAGTATTTCTTTCATCTACAGTGTGCAGCCCGTAACAAATATCACAGATCTGTTAAGATATATATAGTTGTTTTCAAAAAAAAAAAAAAAAAGATATATATATATATATAGTTTTGAATAATTTAATTTAGTCGACTTTTTCCTTCTTTCTCCATAAGAAAATTAATTCATAGCTGAAGTTACAAAACACTTAAACAGGTGACTCAGTGATTTTGAGCTCAGTTCAATGTCAGGCTCACTGAAGAACTGGTGCTTTTGTGGTGGAGCTGCTTCAAGCTTTGAGACTTTACATTTTGTCTCCGTGGGTGAAATGTGGAAGATATTCTCATTGAGTTGAAGCAGTTTGCACCATCCACCATGATTTCATGTGAGCCAGTAGTCTCTGCTTATGCAAAACCTCTTGGATTTGGATTTGGATTTGGATAGGTCACCATTGAATATGACACTTTCTTTGTTGCCTTTTTTTGTAATTTGACATCCCCATTTGGAAGGGCATTCCAGGAAAGGAGGTTGAGGGAATAATCTGTGGTTCATATTTTGGAACCCCATACAGAACTTGATCTTATCTCATATATCTACTTCGTATACTATGCTAACCACAGGTTCCTATAATTCAACGGCCACCTTAATTTAAAACAAGGTAACGTTGAATATTAAAGATCCAAAGTGTATGCCATCAAAAAAAAAAAAAAAAAAAAAAATTAACCAAAGATCCAAACTGTAACTATATATATAGTATCCAAGTCACTCATCAGGCTTTAGTTGCAAACCATGGCCTCCCACGCAGCTCTAGCTTCTTCAAGAATCCCAGCCAACACCAGGCTTCCCTCCAAGACCTCCCACTCTTTTCCCGCTCAATGCTTCTCCAAGGTCTCTCTCTCTCTCTATCTCTTTAACATGGCTCTCTGTTTTTTTTTTTTTTTGGCTTTGCTTTATGTGTATGATATACACGTTGTCTGAAAAATATATGAATGATCTAGTTCGCTTGTTGTTTTTGGCTCTGCAGAGGCTGGAAGTTGCTGAATTCTCTGGCTTGAGATCCAGTTCATGTTTGACCTATGCAACCAATGGTAGAGAGGCATCATTCTTTGATGCTGTGGCTGCTCAACTCACTCCCAAGGTATATCGCGTTTTCATTAGCAGATATATGAAATTTATGCTTGTAATAATCCATGGAAATGAGATCAAATTTTACATTTCCTTTAGAAAGTCGACTATTATGATTGGAGGATATTTTGAAGCTTCAACTGAGCAGTTAGAGTAAAAGAGTAGCATAAGCAAGGCAGTTCTCAAAAGCTTAACTTCTATTTGTGTTCTTAATTAACTTTTGATTTCGAGAAGGTGCACTTATCCTCCAAATTCTGTAAGGTGGATTTTCTGGAACGTCAGTTTTGGTGCTTAAAATTTTTATTTTCTTTTGTGCATATCAGACTTCAGGATCAGCTCCTGTTAAGGGAGAAACGGTGGCCAAATTGAAGGTGGCTATCAACGGATTTGGACGTATTGGCAGGAACTTTCTCCGATGCTGGCATGGCCGGAAGGATTCACCCCTTGAGGTCATTGTTGTCAATGACAGTGGTGGTGTCAAGAATGTAAGTGAGAGTATTAATATAGTTAAGATGGTTTTGGAGAAATCTGATTAGTAAAATTAATTACTGTTACTAATATTGAGTAATCTCCAATGCAGGCTTCCCACTTGCTGAAATATGATTCTATGCTGGGTACTTTCAAAGCAGATATAAAAATAGTGGACAATGAAACTATCAGTGTTGATGGTAAGCCTGTCAAGGTTGTCTCTAACAGAGATCCCCTGAAGCTTCCATGGGCTGAGATGGGCATTGACATTGTTATTGAGGTAAATGACTGCTATACTTGGATCACTACAAAGAAAATATAATAGGAACGTTTCAATAATACTGAAAATTATAGTACCTTATAGCATATTTGGATAATCTATAGGGAACAGGAGTTTTTGTTGATGGCCCTGGTGCTGGTAAACACATCCAAGCTGGTGCTAAGAAAGTTATCATTACAGCTCCAGCAAAAGGTGCCGATATTCCTACCTATGTTGTAGGAGTAAATGAAAAAGATTATGGCCATAGCGTTGCAGACATTGTGAGGTCAGTATTCTCAAATGGATTAGTAACACAATAAACCAAAATAGTTAATTATAATGCTGCTTGAGGTAATTGACTCGTTATAACTTTAAATACCTCTTTTAATGGTATAAAACTTGCCTTCATGTGCCTGTTTGTGCTTGCAGCAACGCTTCCTGCACCACAAATTGTCTGGCTCCTTTTGTGAAGGTCCTCGATGAAGAATTCGGTAAGCAGACATCAATAGCAGCATGAATTAATCAAACTAAATGGCTTGTTGGACTAATACTTTGTTCCTAATGACAACTTGCAGGTATTGTCAAGGGAACCATGACAACTACTCATTCCTACACTGGAGACCAGGTAAAGAACGGTTCCTTCATTTGTGAAAATCAAGCTTCAAAATGCAACAATTTGAACTAAACTGTTGTAACATCTTATTTAATCTTGGCATCAACATTTCAGTACATAGTGGAGAAAGTAACACACTAAGTTATATATGGCTTGGCCTATTGTGTGTGTATGCAGAGACTGTTGGATGCTTCACACAGGGACTTGAGGAGAGCAAGGGCAGCAGCACTGAACATAGTGCCCACAAGCACCGGTGCAGCCAAGGCAGTGTCTCTAGTGCTGCCTCAGCTCAAAGGCAAGCTCAATGGCATTGCCCTCCGTGTGCCAACACCTAACGTGTCAGTAGTCGACCTTGTTATTAATGTTGCAAAGAAGGGCATTACAGCAGAAGATGTCAATGGAGCCTTCAGAAAGGCAGCTGATGGGCCACTGAAGGGCATATTGGCAGTGTGTGATGTTCCTCTTGTGTCTGTAGACTTCAGGTGCACCGATGTTTCCTCCACCATTGACTCTTCCTTGACTATGGTCATGGGTGATGATATGGTCAAGGTTGTGGCCTGGTACGACAACGAATGGGGATACAGGTGAGCTCATTGATTGCTACTAGAAACTAAAAATAATGTTGCTTGGAGTCCTTAATCTCGTTCACTATCCATTATTCACATGGAATACACATTACATAAGCTATTTGCTCAAGTGAAGTTACAATGTTAATAGAATCTCGATCTGAAGTGGATTGTTTGTTATGTAATTTGCAGCCAAAGGGTTGTGGATTTGGCACATTTGGTTGCAAGCAAGTGGCCAGGGACACCAGTAGCGGGAAGCGGAGACCCGTTGGAGGATTTCTGCAAGGATAACCCTGCTGATGAAGAGTGCAAAGTCTATGAAGCTTAGACTGATGTAAAGCTAACTGTATAGGAGCCAGGGCTTAGCTATATTTGTTATCAGCAAATGCTTATTTTGTAATTACGACTGAGGCAAATAAATTTGTTATTTATTGGTGAGAATGCGGATGTACAATCAGTCAATCACAACCAATACGTACAAACGAAATGGGATTGAGGTCCCAAAGTTCGCCTCAAGTTTGAAAATATCAGGTCCGGGCCTATGTACGATAAAAGAACATTTTCAATTTTATAAAGGGTGAGGTTCGAACGTCTCACTGTAGGCCTTATCAAAAAGCTTGCGGATCAAGTGGGCCGATGGAGGCCCGTCAGCCCGGAGGGTCAAAAGCCCGGCCCGGTCTGTTAAAAAGCCTGCAAAAGCCCGCCTTTGTGGGTAGAGGGCCGGCCCGCCAAAAGCCCACTAGGCCCGGCCCGTAAAAGCCAGTAAACTATTATATATGTATGTGTTATATATATATATATTTATAAACACACACACACACACACATATATATATAGATATATATACTTATATATATATATATATATACAGATTTTATCCAGAGCGGAGCTCCACTTTGAAATTAACGTGTGAAGTTCGAGTTTTGGGTCACTTTTTGGTCGCATATCCACATCTCGACCGTTCATTTTTTAGGTACTAGTGTATAGATCATCTCTGCAAATTTTCAGCCAAATTGATGATCGTTAAGGTATCTAACTCGCTTAAACCAATAGACGGACTGAATCTGTCAACCTAAACCGTACTAGCTCGTATAGGGTTTACCCTAAACCTGAACCAAAAAACTCGAACTTCATACGTTAATTTTCAAAGCGGAGCTCCGCTCTGGATAGGATCTGTATATATATGTATATATATATATATATATATATATATATATATATATATATATATATATATATATATATATATATATATATATATATACAGACGCGTTCAAAAAAGGACGTCCGCACTTTCGTTAAAGTGCGGACGGCGCTGCTGCAGCTTGGCTCGGGGTGCGACGGAGCGGCGGAGCTTGCCGGATGGACGCCACGGGTCAGACGGATGGGTCTGCAGTCGATGGAGTCGCCGGCGACGTGGTTGCAGCCTTGCCCAGAAACCTGCAGTTGCAGGTGAGCTCGCTGCCCAGAAACCTGCAACTCCGACCTCCTCCGACCTTGAACGCTGCCCAGAACCGTCCGCCAAGCCCCGAGCCACCGTCGCAGCCTGGAACGCCGCCGCTGCGTCGCCGTCCGCACTTTTTGCTTAGGTGCGGATTTCCGGTTTTGACCCACTTTCCGATCACATTTTCACATCTTAGCCGTTCAGTTTTTAGGTCATAATGTATAGATCACATCTACAAAATTTCAGCCAATTTGGTGATCGTTAAGGCATCCAAAACTGCAATTTACCATTATAAATACGAACGGTTCCGGTTCGACAGATTCGGTCCGTTCGTGTAAATTGCAATTTTGGATGCCTTAACGATCATCAAATTGGCTGAAATTTTTTAGAGATGATCTATACATTAGGACCTAAAAACTGAACGGCTAAGATGTGAAAATGTGATTGGAAAGTGGGTCAAAACTGGAAATCCGCACCTTTTTCTTCGGTGCGGATATCCGCACCTGAGCAAACTATATATATATATATATATATATAAACACATATTCTATATAAAAGTATGAGAACTTCCACACATATATAAACACACACACACACACACACACATATATCTATATATATATAAACACATATTCTATATAAAAGTATGAGAATTTCCACACATATATAAACACACACACATATTCTTTTATATATATCTATAAGAATATGTGTGTGTGTTTATAAATATATATTCTATATATATATATATATATATATATATAGAATATGTGCATATATATTATACATATCATGACTACGGTTGATCAATTCAATCGGATTCGAAAATATGGTGAAATTGGCTAAATTTTTTACCACACTCATAATTTATTGTAATAATCTCATCCAACGGTCGATTTTTCCATTTTTTTTGAATTGATAGGGGTTTCTCTTTGGACTGTATGATATATAAATATAGATTTATAAGAGTAACTAAGTTTGACCTCGTTGATTGAATTCGAAACGAGAACCAAATTAGCTGAATTTTTTACAACCACCATAAAACATTACAATCTCTCAATCGAGCGGTTGGTTTCTCTAAATTCATTTTCTACTTCATGGTTGCTTTAGAATGAACCTCAACAATTTAAATGCAATGTACAAGTCATACAACTTTAGGAGACAAATTGATATAGGCCGACGTCTTTGTAATTAAAAGTGAAATTTTTATCTTATGTACACTCACATCCATCGTTAGGATATTTACAGACGTGATGTGAAAAAATAAGCACATTTCGCGGTCGTCAAGCTATCGGTCAACCAAGAAAACATACAAGTGACGACAGTTGACGAATTCGATCGGATTCGAAAATATGGTGAAATTGGCTAAATTTTTTACCACACTCATAATTTATTGTAATAATCCCATCTAACGGTCGGTTTTTCCATTTTCTTTGAATTAATAGGGGTTGCTCTTTGGAGTGCATGATATATAAATATAGGTTTATAAGAGTAACTAAGTTTGACCTAGTTGATTGAATTCGAAACGAGAACCAAATAGGCTGGATTTTTTACAATCACCATAAAACATTACAATCTCTCTATCAAGCTGTTGATTTCTCTAAATTCATTTTCCACTTCATGGTCGCTTTAGAGTGAACCTCAACAATTTAAATGCAACATATAAATCATACAACTTTATGAGGCAAATTGGTATACGTCAACGTCTTTATAATTAAAATTGAAATTTTTATCTTATGTCCAGGCATATGCATCGATGGAATATTTATAGACGTGATGTAGAAAAATAAGCATGTTTCACGGTTGTTACGTCATCGGTCAACCAAGAAGACATAGAAGTGACGACGGTTGACCAATTCGATCGGATTCAAAAATATGGTGAAATTGGCTAAATTTTTTACCACACTCATAATTTATTGTAATGATCACATCCAACGGTTAGTTTTTTTATTTTCTTTTAATTGATAGACGTTGCTCTTTGGAGTATGATATATAAATATAAGTTTATAAAAAAAATTAGTGTCTTTAAAGATTTATTTGTAAATAAAGCCCGCACGGGCCGGCCCAAAAAAGCCCGCAAGGCCCGGCCCGCAAAAGCCCGAAAAAGCTCGCTTTATATGGACGGGATTTGATCCTTCGATTTACAATAAAGCTCGACCCGGCCCGGCCCACTACTATTTAAAAATATAGTAAGGCCCGGCCCGGCCCGACCCAAGCTCGCTATGAATGGACCCGGCCCGTTGATGAGGCCTATCTCACTGCTCTTACATATATTGATTAGGGCTGGGCACGGGCCGGGATGGGCCGGTTATACGGTATTCCCGGTACCGGAAATAATTTTTGGGACGGGACGGGACAGGCCTTGATTTTTTTGAAGATGGTACCGACGGTACCGAAACCGATCGGGATCGGATCGGACCCGGGCCCATTTCGAGATTAAACCTCATTTCAATCTGCAACCAATTTTCCAGATTTCAGAATGCAAAATCTGGATTTCTAGGCTTCTAGTTCTAGCTGTTCTAGCACCAAAACCTACAAATTTGACCCATTCAATTCTGCATGGAACAAATCATCAATTAAACAATCTTTTCAATCACAAAGAAGAATGAAGAATGACAAAGAATCTGCAGAGGCGGAGGAAGAGCTCGGCCGCACATAGAAGAGGGAAGATGGTGTGCTTGTTGACATCAGCTATGCCGGTGGACTGGAGGAAGTAAAGGGTGGGGAGGAGGCGGTGCTTGACGCAGGAGGCGAGCAACCTGGGCCGATGAGGAGGCTGAACTCGGGGGTGGAGAAGCCCATGGAGGTGCTTGTTGAGTGTAGTGAGATGGTGGTCGAAAATCGAAAAGGGAGGAGGAACAGTGGCATCGCAGCCATGGTTGTCGCGTGCGGAGGCCGGAAGCTGTGGTTGTCGGTGATTCTTCTTGGTGTAGGATCAGATTTGTGCTGTGGTTCGATTGGTGGTGGCGGTGGAGTGTGGTGGTAGCTGGAAATGGTGATTCAGGTCTAGCCTCTGAGTGTGTTGAATTGGGGATTTAGGGATCTAGCCTCTGACTCTCTGAGTATGTGTTGAATCAGGTGTTTCAAGCTTATGTAAAACCATGTATAGCCAATTACACTCAGCCATGTAGTAGAAATAACAAAAAAATATAGTTTATTTATTAAATTCGGGACGGGCCGGGCCTGATCGGTATGTGTTGGGCTGGTACCGGTCCCGGGCCCGTTTCTTTGAAACGGTACAGGACGGGCCTAAACAGTATTTTTTTGATTTTCAATCCCGTCCCGTCCTGACACTTTTCGGGCCGGTATCGGTTCGGAATCGGGCTTTCGGTTTTGGGTGCCCAGCCATTATTGATGCTTAACCAATGGCAATTCAGAATTTTTATTTTATTTTTTGGTGAGGCTGGCAATTCAGCTGTTACACAAGTAGCTAGTTGCTTCCACTCGACAAAAGTAAAGAACCCTTTTTTGCTTCCTCTGCTGCGTTTCTGGTACGAGTCACCCTCCTCCTCTTCTTTATTTATTTTTTCTGTCGGAGTACTCTACGTTTCCCTCCTCCCTGTCCCCTACTTCACATACAATGCTAGCTATACAATACTCGTAAGATTTTAGATTGGATATCGGGGTCCCAGATATGATTTTGGATTGGTAGCCAAGGATTCCCCTTCGTTTTATCCAAATCCTTCCTCCATCTCTATAAAAGTGCCCCACTCGAAAGCTTATATAGTGCTGTATAACAGTGTAAGCTTCAGCTAACATAAAGTAAATTTATTCGATCTATCAGGCCTTCCTTATCATCAGTTGCTCACATAATATATGCAGTAGGAGCCAAAACTGTATTATTTTAACAAGCTGCAGGTTAGTAGTTCAAGCTTCAGAGGATAATAAGCTCGAGTTATGGAGCATTCCAACAATCGCTCCACCGAGAGAAGGTTAAGGTTAGTTTTCTTCCTCTACTATATTACTTAATTTGTTTTGTATCTGCAGTATTTTTTTATTTATTTATTTCACCAGTAAAACTTCATTATTTCATCAAATGTTTGTTCTACTTTTGATGATCTCGTCTGAGTTACCCTCAAATTTTCTTCAGGATGTCTTGTTTAACATACCACCCATTGTGTATTTAATTTGTTGTTCATGGCTGAGCTACCAAGTTACCTAAAGAACACCACTGTAGAAAACCAAAGGAACACAATGCCTCATGTCTGCTGCAAATTCAAAAACAATAATTGCTAGCCCCCAACTTCTCATAATCATTAAATTAGTATAATTCTTTGTTTTATTAGGCTTAAAACAAGCCAGAAATTAAAAAAAAAAAATTGATCGAGTTTGAGAAAAAGTCAAAGATAGAGTCAAAAGCTTCATCAAATCGGTTGGAAAAAGCAAAAACTAAAGTTTTGAGGATCTCATGTCTACAAAACTTAACATAGTGTTTTAAACGAAGTGGACAACTGAGCGTGTTTTGTCCACCCGTTGGAATAAAAAAGAGTTGGTAAAAAAAAAAGCAGTTACCCGCAACTTTTTCTCATCTCTGTTCTCAAACAAAAACATAAAACATAGTAAACAATGGCGTAACAAGAAATCTTATTTAGAATGGTCAAATTTTATTAACTAACAAATTAAACTCTTTTTCATTAGACTAACACAATCTTTTGCCAACAAAAGAAAATGGGAAAATGGCCCGTACAGTACCCGACTTTTTCGCTATTCTAAATTTTCGTACCTCAATTTCCAAAAATATCAGAAAGGTATTTGAGGTTCTGACCCCGACCGAATAATCGTACCTGGAGCCGTTAGTTCCATTACAGTGACTGCCAGCTGGCATATTTTGATGGGCATTTTCGTCCCTTCATGTCTTAAGCCATATTTTTTTTTCTAAACATCTTTTTTTTTTTTTTTTTTCCTTTTTCCCTGCTGTTCTTGGTCTACTCTCTTTCACACATACTCAATTGAAGATTTGTTTTTGGTTTTGATTATCCAAAGTAACAAACCCATATCAAAACCCAAATCTAGTTTCACGAATCCTTGCTTCTTCCCATCCAAAGTAACGATAGACTAAACTGGTTTGAGAAATTTTAAATACACACTCCAAACTACTTAATACACATATAAAATTTCAAATCAGATTTTATAGGTAGGTTAAATGATCAAAATAGACATCTATGTATTAAAAGAAAAATAATAATAATAATCATATGTTCCTTAAATTATTCTATAATTATAAACATAATGAATTTCTATAAATGACATCCTCATTTAAAACAAGAATAAAGTTAGAAACCATCTAATTTAAATTTTCCTTAAATGAATTGTAATTAAATGGGGTGGAGATACCATGTAATTTAGAATTTCGAAATCAATAGCATTAATGGTTTTTAAAACATATCGCTTTACTCCCACTTTTTAGTTCTTTTTATTTTTTATCTAAAAGTGATTATTAGACAATTTATTATCTAATATAAAACATCACATGTATAAAACTTTGTAATTGTTAATGTGTTTGACCATCCAATGACAACTTTGTAGTTCCGCCATTGTGGAGAAACTACCGATACAATTTTGGTTGAATGTTCGACTCAAAATTTTATACTTGATCAAAAGGATGTTGAGTGGATGAGAACTCAAATAATATAAAACCTATTTCTAAGCATCTATTTGAACTTTGAAGGGAACAATAATGAATCCTTATAGATTTCCCAATAACTAACACAAGTAATTAATATGGTCAATTATATATACTAATCAAATGTTAAATAATAGTGTATTTCATGGTTTTTAAGTTTAAGGATATTTTAGGTAATTTGAGTTGTGTATTTAGTAAAATGTTAGAATGAGAAATTAAATGATAGGTGTATTGAGTAAGGAGTGTGTATTAAGTAATCAGGGGGTGTGTATTTAAAACTTCTCAACTGGTTTTGATCAAAACCCAGATCGTCGTATTCATGTTCATCTCTTTCATTCCCCACCTTCCTTCTTGTCTTCTCCATCCCAAGAGTTCTAATTTTTCTGGCAGATTTATAAACAATCAACCTCCCATATGTACCAACCATTTCCAACTGTACCAACCATTTTTAACACTATCAGGGTTTGGGAAAGAGGTGTGGATCGGATTTGCAGCTGCTGTATTAGCCATTTGGCCTTAAACTCAGAAATCAAATCTGGTTCCAGATCAAATAAAAAACAAAGGAAATCAAAATTGAAGCAGGCCAATTTGACCTTTCAAATGACCAACTCCTTGAACAAGTACTTTTGGAATTAACTTAAGATTCAGTAAATCAATTAACGTCTTTGTGGACATACATTCATTAGCCATAGATAAAGAAATAAGCAACCTGAGGTAGGATTTTCTTGGTCGATCATCGAGTCAACAACGGTAAATATAACCCAAAAGTTAAAAAAATGTTTCTGCTCAGATTACCTTTAGAGTTCCAATTTAGAGAGACAACGGCAGAAACCCTGAAGCTGCGGTGGTGGTTTCTGGAAGGGTGAGACTGTGAACTGAGAGGTTGTCTTCAATTCGATGTAGATACAGACCAATACTGCCCTCAATGCATTGGACAGCCTCCTCAAAACTAAATAGCAACTCCAATCGAAATCTAAATCTAATAGTGGTTTAACAAGCTTCAAGCAACATCTAAATTTAGAATTCAGTAAAGCTCGTAGACTTATCAAACAAAATAAGGCTTAAAAATTGAATTGAGACAGTAGGATTGAAAGTTGAGGCATATACTCTTCGAATTCGATTAAATCCCCCAGAACTTTCCAGGATGATGTGGTTGGCTTGGTATAGAGGCTGCTATGACTGATTCGATCAAACCCAGTTCAACAAAATTCATGAATTGTTATAAAATAGTAGTGCAAAATGAAATGAAATCGAAGAAAATTATGAGACGATCGACAGAGAGAAAGGAACTGCTGGACGCCAGAATTGCAGGAGGTGGTTTAGGTTATGAGGGTTAGGTCCTTATCCAATCCTTCATTCTCTTCTCTGGGTTTGCAATTATGCCATGAAGCTTGATCTTCTTCTTCCTTTTCTTGCTTAGCTTGCTGCCGATCAAGCACAGCTGGAGAACCAAATTTCTTTGCAAAAAGAAAAAGGACAAAGCTTTGGAGAAGAGGAACATTGGAAAGACGAGATTACCCTTCGAAATATGCCAGTTGGCAATCTCCGTAACAGAGCTAACGGTTCCAGATACGATTATTCGGTCGGATTCAAAATCTCAGATACCTTTATGATATTTTTGAAAATTGAGGTACGAAAATTTAGAATGGCGAAAAGATCGGGTATTGTACGAGTCATTTTCCCAAAAAAAATACATAATATAATATTTTTAAGAGGATCAAGTTGAAGTGTCCTGACTAGCTAAGACAACTATTTGTTGAATATGCTAGTAGTTTGGGTCGGCAAATATAAATTTTGGTAAAGCTCCTTATTCTGTAGTTCTTTACTGAAAATTGTAAGGATTTGGTACGTATACCAATTTGGCTAAGATTACCGATGTGAAGGCTTTGGAAATTATTTAGGTCTCAAATATGATTTTGGAAGGTCTAAGAAAGAAGTATATAATTAAAGATATTAGACACGGGTTTGCTGCTCCTTGTTTCCCAGGTCGGTGTTCTAATTCATTGAATGCCAAATTGCTTGAAGACTTTGGAGGGAATCCAGGCTTAACTCCTTGTGATGGAGTCTTTCGTGGTGCTACCGGCTAATATTTAGTTGGTTTTTGTCAAGCCTTAGGTGTTTGAAATGCTCTCTACTCAGAGTTCATGGCTGTTATTATTGGTGTTGAATTTTCTTATCAGCTTGGTTGGCATGCTCTTTAGCTAAAAGGCCACTCAACGAGTGTGTTTGCTAGTTTAAATTCTTCTAATTTTTCTCTCCATCGCCTCTACGAGTTCATTGCCGAAATTGCTTAGCTCGAATAAGAGTTATGCAGTTTCGCTGCTCCTACATTTATAGGGAGGGGTAATTTGTTAGCGGATTCAATGACAAATCTAGGTTTAGGTTTTCTATCCCTAGCTTTGTGATAGATATACATACTTTGTTGCACGAGGATGTTACGGAAATTCCTCATCTTAGTAAGAAGTAAAATTTTCCAACCTTTTATGTGTGTCTGACTCTAAAAACATACTATGGTAGCTATCAATTAAATAAGATTTATTATATAAATAAGATTATCAAAACATCAAATTTATTGTTTAATTTATTAAATTTGATTTGGGATATCTTCAACTTTATTATTTAATTATAATATAAATATTTTAGGATATTACATTTTTTTTTGTTTTATTGTTGGATTTTGAGTTTATAATTTTAGTTTCCAAAAATCCTTATGAAATTTTTTTTTTCAATGCATACTATGATTTGAGATCCCAACAGTTAGAGTTTGCCTCAAGTTTGAAAATATCAGGTCCGGGCCTATGTACGATAAAAGAACATTTTCAATTTTATAAAGGGCCGGGTGAGGTTCGAACGTCTCACTGCTCGTACATATCTTGATGCTTAACCACTGGCAATTCGGATTTTTTTTATTTTTGTTTTTGGTGAGGCTGGCAATTCAGTTGTTACACACTAAAGTAGCTAGTTGCTTCCACTCGACAATAGTAAAGAACCATTTTTTCTTCCTCCTCTTCTTTATTTATTTTTTCTGTCGGAATACTGTACGCCCACTCCTCCCTGCCCCCTAGGCCCCTACTTCACATACAAATGCTAGCTATACAATACTCATAAGATTTTAGATCGGATATTGGGGTCCCAGATATGATTTTGGATTGGTAGCCAAGGATTCGTTTTATCCAAATCGTTCCTCCCTCTCTATACAAGTGCTCCACTAGAAAGCTTATATAGGGCTGTATAACAGTGTAAGCTTCAACTAACATAAAGGTAAATGTATTCTATCAGGCCTTCCTTATCATCAGTTGCTCATATAACATATGAGTAGGAGCCGAAACTGTATTATTTTAACAAGCTGCAGGTTAGTAGTTCAAGCTTCAGAGGATAATAAGCTCGAGTTATGGAGCATTCCAACAATCGCGCCACCGAGAGAAGGTTAAGGTTAGTTTTCCTCCGGTACTATATTACTTAATTTTTTTGTATCTGCAGTAATTTTTTTTAGGGTGATTCTAGTTGGACCTCCAAATTTGATATTTGGACCTCCAACTTTTTTCAATTATTAATAGATTTTGTCAAGTTATATGAAAAGACAAATAAGGACAAAGAGAGAAAAATGAAAAAATAAATAAATAAATAAATACTCTTCTTACCTCCTTCAATCAAATAGAACATTCAATTAAATTGTTTTTTTTTTTTCAAAATTTCCTTATATTGCCTATGTAGTTTTACAATTTACCTAAAATAATTAAGTAAAAATAATAATTTCTATACATGGCCCATCATTTAATACAAAAATAAATTCAAAACAATCTAATTTAGAATTTTTTAAAACTAAATTAATTGAATATTATGATATAGTTATTACTCGATCTTCTAACCCAAAAACCCTTGAAATCCTTCTTTTAGCAAATTCAAAGAGATTCCAACAACATATCAAGATCGAGAACCAACCCTCTGATTAATTTTTGTGGAGGAGAGACTTACTCATAAGAGAACAATATAATGCGATTTTGATTCATTCTTCTTCTCGTGGTTGAAGAGAGATAAAAAATAGAGTAACAAATTGTTATATCTCATGTTCAAGGTTGTTTTGGTAAAAATAAGGTCTACTTAGCTTTTCAAGCATTCTAAAAAGTAAATTAGAGGTGTACTAAGTATGTGAGGTCTAAATAGTAAATTTGGAAGTCCAACTAGAACCACCCTTTTTTTTATTTATTTCACCAGCAAAACTTCTTTATTTCATCAAATGTTTGTTCTACTTTTGAGTTTTGATGATTACGTCTAGGTTACCCACAAATTTTCTTCAGGACGTCTTTGTTTAACATACCACCCATTGTGTATTTAATTTATTGTTCATGGCTGAGCTACCAAGAGACATAAAGAAAAAGAACACTGTAGAAAACCAAAGGAACACCACGCCTCATGTCTTGCTGCAAATTCAAAAACAATAATTGGTCGGCCCCATCTCATAATCATTAGATTAGTATAATTCTTTATTTCCTTAAAGCAAGTTCACCCGTTGGGAGTAAAGGTCAAGGTCACTGGGTCACTGGATCAAGACACTGTTCATTGTCATTGGACATGTGTTTCCACCCTTTCTGTTTCATGACGTGGCAGTTACTGTTCATTGAAAATTTTTTTATTTTTTATTTTATTTTTATTTTTGTAAAATTGAAATATATTTGATGTAAATAGATGGTAATTATGGACATTTATAGATAATTGATGTAGAACGGATGATAACATTTGTCAAAGAGTAGTTTGATTTGGCATTCGGTTTGCTTCCAATTTGGCATTCGGTGTCAGAATTGTGATCGCTATAGCTTTTCGGAAAGGGAACGACGCTAGGAAGAGAACTCGTCGCTTCGCCACGATGTGTGGGGTTTTTCGGGATCGTTTTGGGTCTCAAAACTGCAATTTACTATTTTTCTAATATTTTCGGTAGACAAATTATGAGCCACCTACATATATCGACAATTTTTCTTGAAATGGGTGAAGCAACCACCGACAATTTTTTTTGAAAAGATTGAAACAACCACCGACAACTTTGAACTAACCAGATCATTTGCATACATTCAATCTAACAGTTACAATGAATGTAATCTTATCTAAGATTACATAGAAGTAGGTGTCGACACGTGTCCTTATCATCTGATCACGTTTGATGGGAAAAATGTCAATAAATAGAGAAAGAGGCAGCACTCCATTCACACACAATCTGATATTGACAAATCTCCTCCTTTTTCATATCTCCGGAATTAACACATTTCATTTCCTTCCCTCATTTCAATGAAGAAATTGTGGGCTAAGATTCGACAGTCTCGAGAGGAAGATTATGAAGAGATGTGTACGACTAATGCCATTGTGATCGCAGCAGTCGCTGAAGCTGAATCTGGTAATCAAACACGACGACGGGGTTCTCGACCGGGTCGTGCACCAAACGAGGAACGATTTAGGGAAGCAAGAGGCAAAAACATGATGGAAGATTACTTTGTTGAACGTCCAGTTTTCAATGATGAGGAATTCCGAACACGCTACAGGATGAGTCACAATGTTTTCAACCGCATCTCTGATGACCTTTGTTGCTATGATCGATACTTTGTCCAGAAATCAGATGCTGCCAAGAAAGTCAGACTACTTCCGGAGCAGAAGCTGACATGTTCCTTACGAATGCTTGCTTACGGTGTTGGCGTAGATCAATGCGCTGAGTATTTTCGGATGGCGAAATCTACCTCTATCGAGGCTCTTGAACGATTTACAAGAGGAATCGTTAAGCTGTACTCAACAGAATACATTCGCGCTCCTACTCAGGCTGACCTCAGAAGACTGCTCGCCAAAGCTGAGAAAAGAGGTTTTCCTGGGATGATTGGAAGCATCGACTGCATGCATTGGCAATGGAAGAATTGCCCAACCGGTTGGGCTGGAGAATACAGCAGTCGAAAAAGTATCCCCACTATCATCCCCGAAGCAGTCGCATCGTACGACACATGGATATGGCACACCTTCTTTGGAATACTTGGGCCATGCAACGACCTCAATGTCTCGGCAAAGTCCCCGTTGTTTGACGAGCTTACTGCTGGTCGAGCACCTCAGATCCAATTTCAAGTGAATAACAGAATTCACAATTTAGGTTATTATCTCGCTGACGGTATCTATTCTAGATGGGCGACTTTCGTGAAATCAATTCCAAAGCCTACCGGATCCAAGGATCTGAAGTTTTCCCAAGCTCAAGAGGGATACAGGAAGACTGTGGAAAGATGTTTTGGTATTTTACAGTCGCGCTTTAGTATTGTTAGAGGAGCTGCTCTTGGGTGGGATATAGAAGACCTTCGATACATCATGTTGACTTGTATTATATTACACAACATGATAGTCGAGGATGAAAGACCAGAGGATAGCGATGAGAAATTGGAGTCCGATT